>NC_084597.1:32329877-32669877 GCF_033807715.1 Cololabis saira
CATCCATCTATGTTCTATAGCTGCTTAATCCTGTACAGGGTCATGGGGTTCTGCTAGAGCCTATCTCAGCTCATTACAGGCAAAAGGCAGCAGTACACCTTGGACAGGTCGCCAGTCACACAGGCCTTCCTTATCCATTTGTGCATTGTTTTAAGTCGCTGGCTCTGATGCTACTACCCCAGCAGATAACTCAAGGACCTAAGCTTCCCCAAGAAAAATAATCTGCTCTGCCCCTTCTTATGAATAGCATCTCTGTTGTGTTTCCAATCTGTTGTCCAGGTGAACACCAAGGTTTTTGTACTCCTCCACCACCTCCACTTCTTCTCCTATGATGGAAATCATGTTTAATAAAACCCACAGTTATCTTCTTTTTCTTGTTCACGTTGAAGATTAGATGATTGTTCCCACACCCTGCCACAAAGAAATACACCAGTTCTCTGTACTCAGTCGCTTGTCCACCACTGATACCCCCAACAACTGCAGTCATCTGATTATTTCTGCCCATGCAAGGACTCTGACTTGAAGTGGAAGTGTGAGGTGTACAGCGTGAAGAGGAATGGTGAGATTACAGTACTCTGTGGTGCTCCTGTGGCGCTGACCACCTGGTCAGACACAATCATTCAGTCTCACAAACTGTGCTCTGTTTGCCAGATAGTCATTAATCTAGACCAGGGGTCGGCAACCCAAAATGTTGAAAGAGCCATATTGGACCAAAAACACAAAAAAAAAAATATGTCTGGAGCCGCAAAAAAATGAAAAGTCTTGTATGTATAAGCCTTAGAATAAGGGCAAATGTCGAAAGGCGAAATATCGAGAAAAAAGTCAAAATGTTGAGAAAAAAGTCGAAATTTCGAGAAAAAAGTCGAAATGTCGAGATTAATGTTGAAGTACAATCTCGAGAAAAAAGTTGAGAAAAAAGTTGAAATGTCGAGAAAAAAGTCGAAATGTTGAGATTAAAAAGGAAGAAAAAAGAAAAAAGAGAAAAAGGCAAAAAGAAAAAAAGAGAAAAAAAGGAAAGAAAAGAAGAAAAAAATTAAGAAAAAAAGAGAAAAAAAGAGAAAAAAAATAGAAAAAAAGAAGAAAAAAAGGAAAAAAAGAAAAAAGAAGAAAAAAAGGAAAAGAAAAGTCAAACATTTTTGAAAAAGCTCCAGGGAGCCACTAGGGCGGCGCTAAAGAGCCGCATGCGGCTCTGGAGCCGCGGGTTGCCGACCCCTGATCTAGACAATTGTGGAGACATCCACCTATATGCTCTTGAATATGATCCTCACACTGCTGCCCGTTTTGTTTCAGATGACGGTGGGTTTGTTGAAGCAGGTGTGTGATTGAGTCCTCAACTCCTGAAACTCTTGCTCTTTTGCCCACTCACATGGGCCATTTAACGTCTCCCTGGGGTTTTTGCTGCGTGTATAGTGTTAGGGGAACAGTGCTATAAAGGACAGATGGACGAGATGTTTTTGGTACTGGAGTAAAGCAGGATCTTCCACAGCACTGGAACCTTGTCCTGGGTCAGGTCATGGTCGAAGACGTGCTACAGAATCCCGTAAACCTGGTCCAGGCCTTCAGGATTCTGGGACTGACAACATCTGGGCCTGCTGCCTTGATCCAGTTTATTTCTTGTTAAACAGTTTTTTCATGTCACTGGTGACTGGTGTCATTAAAATACATCTGACTATGAGGTCTTAAAAAAAGTCTTAAATATGTGATGAAAATGTGTGCTACATCTTACATGTAGTGATGTCTTAAATACGTAATTCATTTAAAGTACTTTTTGCTTTCCCCCACAATATGTACCTGTGTTATTGCAGTCTGAATGACTAATGTTGTAGTTCTTTGTCTCTTTCAGCAGTAGAACTTCAAATGCCAACACGACATGTTACGCTGATATGTTCGGTAGTATTTTGTGTTTCTTATGGTATGTCATTTTTTACTTTGTCATTTTATTTTGGGAACATGCAAATTAATTCAGCCTTGGCTTGACAAACCTGAATTTAAAACTTGATTAAAACCAGTGGAGAACAAAGAGTTGAAAGGGTTTTGTTCTTTGTGCTAGAAGACTCTGAAGTTGGGAACGCTTAGCATAAAGTGTGAGGGTCTCACACAAAATCCAACAAGCTAAAAACTACTGTCAACATTCTTTACCAAACACTAAACATCTCTCACTTTTGTTTGGGTCAACTGCCCACTCTGACGCAGTCGGTAATGGCTCATAGTTAAATGAAAGTCAGTCATTAAAGCAATGCCTGATTCAGTTTTCAGTAAATTATTATTCATTGTTACTTTTGTGAGTTTCAAATTATGTGAGCAAGATGTTTTTTTTCTCACGGGTCTTTGTTTTCCTCATATATTCATAGAATATTAACATAAATGATCCAAACCTTTTTTAATATAAGTGGTCCCAGCACTAAGGGTGGTTTCCAACAACACAACACCCAATAAACCCTGAACTGCCAGATTAATTCAGTTAGGCTACTCTTTTAGGAGCAGACCACAGTTTGGTCCTCTGGTCATCAGTTACTGCTCCAGTCCTGGTTGACCGTGTCTAAATAGAGATGTCAACAGGCTCAATGATGACAGCTGGTCCACTTCATTCTGCTGCAATCACCTGTCACATAGCCCCCTTAAAGCTGAGCCAAAACCACACCCCTCCACCACCATAAGCTTTGGTCCTTTTTTCTATCATGAACTTGAAATAAGTCTTACTTCTCAGTCATGAATGGCCTAAAAATGCTCTTGAAAAAGTCTTAGATTTGATATGTTTAAATCTACAAATGCCTTGGCTCTGTGGATACGATCCTTCATGACTTACAACACATAAATATTACATTTTTCACTGTTCAATCTGCACATGGCGGGCTTTATTTAGTTCTCTAACAGGAAAATGCAGGTGCTTGATTATGTAATCGATGACTAAGGTGCAAGCGTCATTCGTCATCTGCGTGTGCTCTCTCCTGCTGTCAGGCACAATTGTAAATGCATGAGCAGGCATTGAACCAACAGCGATGGACTGGGAGATGAAGTCACTTGCCACTTGATTCTCTGAATCCTTTGTTTGGTTCTCAGTCATACCGAACTGTATCTCAGTTCACCAGGGAACTGAACCACTCTTGTCACCTGCTTATATAACTCGGACTAAAAGGGAGAACCAGAGTCGAACTGCATCCAGTTAGAGTCTATTTTCCAAGTGCCTCAAGTTACTTGAGCCTTAAAATAACTTTAAAAAAAGAGGCCACAGTTTTGCTTGCTCTGTCAGCCAAGACAAATTGATCCAAACTCCCTGCTTCTCGTCCGCTTCTTCCTCCTGTTTTGACTTGTCCGTCTCTTGGAGTGGGAGTCCTGTAATGGATGGCAGTAAGACAGATGGCATGTTTCCTGCATGCACCCTCAACTTCCATGTCACACATGCAGATATCCTCAGAGGATGGGAGGTGCACACGTAATTTGACGTACATGACCCACATTCACATGCGCAGACATGTCTTACATCCTCCTTAGAGAGAAAAAACACAGTCTTTTAATGTGCATCTCCATCATATTCTTTTTGAGTATCTGAGAGTAAAATGTCAATAATATGAACATCTTTTTTACTGGTTTATTCAAGTGTTGGACATGCAGAGGTGGGTAGAGTAGCCAAAAATTGTACTCAAGTAAAAGTACTGTTACTTCAGAATAATATGACTCAAGTAGAAGTAAAAAGTAGTCATCCAAATAATTACTTGAGTAAAAGTAAAAAAGTACTTGGTGAAAAAACTACTCAAGTACTGAGTAACTGTTGAGTAACGCTGATTTATTTTTTTAACACAACCATTCAAACAGACAAAAGTACAAAAAAATCATCTTAAAGAAAATTAAATCAATAAAATAAATTAAAAATAATAAAAATAGCTTAAATTAAAATAATCTTAAAGTAAATTCAAGTACTTTAATAAATAATAAAATAATAACAGAATAAAAAAATTAATTAAGCACAAGTAGTACAAAATTTCAAACCTTTGTACTTTTCTTTTTTAACCAGGCAGAACTAGAACAAGCCCATGAACTCAAACTCTGTGTGTGTGTGTGTGTGTGTGTGTGTGTTTGAGTCTGTGCATATGTGAAAAAAAATGCAAAAACAAATATTTTCCCCAAAGAATCACTCAGTGATGTCATGAGATTGACGCGTACGCGGAGGGGATAAAAGAAAAGTAACAGCTCAATGTAGCGAAGTAAGAGTACAGTTTCTTCTTCACAAATCTACTCAAGTAAAAGTAAAAAGTATAGTGATTCAAAACTACTCCTAAAAGTACAAAATTTCCCAAAACTTACTCAAGTACGGAGTAAGTAACTCGTTGCCACCCACCTCTGTGGACATGTATGTGACTACACTTCAGTGCATTAAAGCCAAGGAGAGGTTCAATATACTCCTAATGAAAAGTCAAAGGAAAAGCAGGTGAATGTTTATATAACTCCCAATCAGCCTAACAGTCCTGCCAAAAGCTACAAACTGGCTTCCAACAAATGAAAAACATGTGACTTACTGCATAGAGAATTTCAAAGGAGACTAAAGCTGTTGGAGCATAACGACAAATGTTAACAGTTTGCTGCTATTATTTGCAGAGGGGAGAGTTGGTTGCTTTAGATCAATATCCAATGCCATCATGTGCCATGGTGTCCCCAAGGCAGGACACTTAACCCCATACTGACCCCACTGCCCCAGCCACCCAGCCACTCCCACTGCACATCCTACACTCAAATAATTAGCCCAAATAATTATGTCAGAAAGAGCATCCAACAGAAAAAAACCAATGCCAAAGCATTCTGCAGAACATGTTGATTCACTGTTGTGACTCCTACAAAGGAGAGGATTTAAAGGAGGGTTGTTTTTTTTTTATCATGCGGACGGTGACATTTTACTGTCATGGCAGAGACTTGCCCTTCAGTGGAAATGTACCTAATCTTGTGTGGAGGAAATAAAAAATGTCAGACACGAGGCTGTCTGATCCGGAGGAGGCCACATCTATCACCTAACTGTTTCTCTCTTGGTCTGAATCATTCCTCCCCTCACATCCTTAATTACTCTCCAACTAAAGCTGACGAACCATGAAAAGTAAATATTTACAAAGAGTCAGTGAAACGTATTCACGTAACCTTCTCTTTTAATGATGCAGCGTGGGCAGTCGCTCTTTTCTTTGTTATCTATATCTGTATGAAAGGCCCACTGCTTCCCAATAATGCATTAACCCAATCGAGACCTGAAGTGGGATGTGATGTTTTTACCAAAAACAAAAGCAAAGACACATCTGGCAGTGAGCACAGTCTGCAAGTGTTTTGATTTACTTCTGTAATTTCACTGTAGCTCTGGTGGTTTTACTGTAAACTACTCCTACACTGTCTGCAGATGTGGCACTTCATCTAGTGGGAGGGAATGAGTGTGTGTGTGTGTGTGTGTGTGTGTGTGTGTGTGTGTGTGTGTGTGTGTGTGTGTGTGTGTGTGTGTGTGTGTGTGTGTGTGTGTGTGTGTGTGTGTGTGTGTGTGTGTGTGTGTGTGTGTGCTTTGCCACTCTCCCAGATTGAAATAGATGAATTCTGGGAAATTTCAATGTCTTCAACACAAACTGGTGTTACGCCACTGGTTCACTAATCACTCACAATGACTAATAAAATGTAACTTGAAGACTTCCTTCAGACGCCTTAAGCTCAGTTTATCCTCCTTCCGGATCAGTTTTCAGGTGGTAGCTTTAAACCTCCCACATAAATTGATTCAGGATTAGACATGTCTGTGATTTTACAATTTGATGAAACCGATTATATGGTATTCAAACCCACCCTGTGTTGCATTTGGTTTTACACAACAACTGATTGCAACACAATACTTTTCCTCCAGAAGTAATATCTCATATCATCAATGAGGACTGATTGATTTCCAAAATTACGCTAATAGTTTGCTGCTTTTATTTGTCCTTACTATTGTGTTGTGGGCTGTCTGAAGAGGGTGGGGTTGGTTGCCTGATATCAATCCCCAGTGTCATCATGTGCCATGGACATTGACTGCTGCAGCCACTCCCACTGCCAATCCCAAACCCAAATAACATACACTTTTGTGTCATCAGCCCTAGTCGTACCAAGGTGCCAAGTTGCTCTTTCGCAAACTTTAGGCACTTTACTTTAGCAATGTTCTTTTGGAGAAAAGTGACTTCCTCTGTCTGTTCAATAGCTATTTACAGCAGAATCATGAACACAGATGTTTGCCCGCACCAATTTGACTATGCATGGCTTTAAGCATTTTCTTTCTTGCGCTGTAACATCAAAGATCTGATCCATATCATAATATGCTAACAAAGCTCAGATCAGACCTTCAACTAAAGCAAGTTCAAATAAAAAGGTGTGCAGTTAACATATATTTTCAGGCATCCTATTTAATCCCCACATTGTCCTTCTATTGAACCACATCCATCACAGTGACCCAGAATCTTAGAGCAGCTGCTCACATTCCTCTCATTCTTCAACATAATAAAATGGATATAGCATCTATATTCATCCCTGTGACCAAATGCCAACAGTGAACCCCAACCAAGAAGAATGCAGGGGAATGTGAAGGCATCCCGGACTTTCTATTGTCCACCATCAAGGATCAGTGAAAAACAAACTTATTTTCACCTGGGAGCTGCATTGTTTCTGTCCTTGTTGTTGTGCAGCTGATGAATGCAGCGCCCACTGGAGTGGCGAGCTGAGTGTTTGTGCTGGCCTGAAGATGCAGGTGCACGCTCAGACCCCAGGGAAGGAAATGGAGGGGAGGGGTTTTGAATGTGAAACAAACAGGAAACAAGCTCTGTGTTCCCTCTAGCTCAATGGGGCACAAAAGTTTTATTCTAAATTTCGTCCTTGCACAATTTGTTTTTCAGGAACTTATGTAACAAATGACTGGTGAAAGATACCAGCTAACTAAATGTATTGTTGTTATTTTGAAATCTTTTTAAATGTCACAAACACATTTTTAACTTCATCCAGGCTTTTATGTGAGAATAGATCTGAGTCAGTGCTCTGTGGGGGATCTGGGCAACATGCCACTGGACGCTCAGGAGCTGGCTCCTGAATTCTAATAAGTATTGGCAAAGAAAATCCGGGCCTATTAAATCATCTTTTTCACTTCAGATATGCAAGAGGACTACTGTCTAATGTTGATTTGTGGCCACACAAGTCTTCCTAATGTTCTGGGGGAGGAATATTGTCCATAGTCCTTTGGAAAACCCTTTCAGAAAAAAACAGGAAGCCAACAAAAACAAAACATAATAGTACAATGGTGCAAAAACAGTTTGGTTCAGAAAAACACATTTGTTTCTTTGCAGCTAATCTAATTTCACATTGCTGCCAATTTACATACATTTCTTTTTACCCGTTAAGACCTGAGGTATCCCATTTAGGTCTTATTGGACTACTATAATTATGACAATGATGGCAGAGGAAAATGTTCGAAATACTTCATTTGAAGCTCAAGGTTCAGCCGTTACATTAAGTGTCCATGGTGTGGCTTAAGGTAAAAAAGGTCTGTATGTGCGATGCATGTTCTCCGTGCATGCTGTGAGGAGGGGTGACCCACACGCTGTGGAAACAGACCCTTCCCATTACAGGAATGATGTCAGGAACAGCAGCGTTGTTGGGGGTGGAGAGGGCAGGGGACAGGCCAAGAGGCCAAGAGGGGTGGTTGCCTTTTCAGGGAAGGACGGAAACGAAAGGAGAACACCCTCTCTGTCTTGCAACAAAACCCCTCCGCCCAACCCTAACCCCCACCAATCCCCTTGGCCTCCTCCTCCTTCTCCCCCAACAAGTGCTGGAAGTGTCCCTCTCCCACAATAAGTGCACTGCAGCATGGCACAACAACAAATAGTGCGTCACTAACGAGTCACGGCAAGCATTCCTGCCCGTCTATGTTTGCTTGTTGTCAATTTACTCCCACCACTTCATCCTGGACTTCAAATGGATTTTGAGACAGTTTGTTGAGGGAGGGGTCGTCTCAGCATTCAGCTCTAATTTTGAATGAGTTTAGACTTTTCTGACTGACCCTTAAATGTTGCTTAACTGAGGTTGATTTATGTAACTGATACGTGAATATGAGACGTATGGCGTCAATTCAATGCCATGTATTGTGAATCTAAACACAAAATCTGTTACCAAGATAAATAAATCTCCAACCGAGAGTGCATTCATCTTTCTATGTTACACTTTTTGTTTCTTTTCCATCAGTTCTTAGACCATTTCTTTATCAGTTGCACTTACCAGTGCCTTAAGAGGCAAGTTGTTAATGTCAATGTTGTTAATGACATTAACAACATGCATCTGTCCACCTCGACGTAAGCCACTGATTTGGTGTTGAATTTTCCCGTTTAGCCAAATGGGTTGCTGCAAATGATTCCCTCCTGTTGAAGGAAAATATTGTTAAGTTTATGTTATTTAAAAGAAAAGTTTTATATTGTAGGTCGACTTCTCAGTGTCTCCAATTCAACTTGAATTTGTGTCTTGGGCGCCATCAGCTGCTTGATTTATTAATTATCACATGAATATGGCCACAAATGGAAACAAGGCTTCCATATATCGGGAGAAGTTTATGACCTGGGTCTGGGCTGCAAACAGCTCTTCAGTAAATGCTGAAAGGAAGGAAAGGGTTTGCTTGTTGTTAGAGTGAAGTGCCTCCATTCAGGGCAGTGATTCATTCCTGTAGCAAAAGAGGGAGACAGAAAGCAAGAGAAAGAAAGACTAGAGAAACCAAGTACTGACTAAACACATTTTTTATCTTTTTTTTCCATAAAAGTGTTTCTTTCAAAGGTGAAGTAAACATATTACTCAAGAGTAGTACTTATTATTACTCACTACAATAGAGTAGAATAGAGAATAGAGGTACAAACTATTTAACGGTACAATGTTGAAATAAATGGCAGTATTGGGCCTGGAGTTTTCCTATAATATATATTGTACAAAGGTATTAAAAATATAAATTAAATTAAATGAATTACTTAATTAAATGAAAATGTATAATGTATAATGTATGTATAATGAGCGGTCTCTAACATTTTAGGGGCAAGAGTTGAACTTAACATTTTGGGTTAAAACAACCATAGGTGTTTCATTAGATAGCAAAACAATGTGAAACAAAACGGTTTTGAGTAAGAGTAAAATATGTTTGTAGCCAAATGGGAGCTAAGGTTAGTGCAGGGGACAACAGAGCTACACTTTAAGCTTCTGACAAGGCTAAAACATGTAATTCCATTTCAGTGATAGTGAGGATAGGGTGTCTGGGGGAATTTTCAAAAATGTATAAAAAAAAGGACTTTTTGTATTGGAGTTTCAGTTCATTCAATGCTACATTGTCATAGGGCTGTACAAGTTGACGACTGACGTTGGGGAAACAACTGTCTAGAGACATAAAAGGAGCAGTTTATAGCCTGCACTTCTAACACTTGCCTGTTTTGTCATAAATATATAAGTACCAGTCAAACAGGCAGAGATTACTGTATGAACAGTCCTATTTATAAATTTTTTGTACATATACGGTTTGAATAAATTTGGTTTGACTGCAAGGAATGACATTTTTGAGTCCTGTTAGAGGCTAAAAAAGGCAATTACTTTGACGTTGCTCTGCTGTTTCATGCTAAAAGTAATTGTGACTTTGCTGCAAACACGCATTCAATGATGGTTATGCACTTATAGCACAGTGAGGTTCATGTACAGTAGAGCTCTGCCTTCTGCATCCACTATGTTCACACTGCTGATTGAGTTGCAGTGAGTTTTAAATGTAACAGAGAAGTGAATTGTTCTTGAGGAGCCCTAGTTGTAAATAAGATCCTAGAAATGAATAACTTTTCATTGACGGAAAATGAATTTATAGAGACCAAAGTTAGAAATATGGAAAGACAGCATTAGCTGGTTCATGTCTAGCTGGATTTTCCAAATGACGCTTCAGTTGAAGAGTTCAACCTTATGTCCCCAGTTTTTGCCTACGATGTTCAATCAGTTGCCTCATAATTAGTTTAACGTCACAGCTACCTCTTTCATACACAGCTCAGACTTTCCCTCTCTTCCCAAGCTTGCTGTTGTTTTTAAGAGTTGTTGTTCTTGTTGTGCATGTTTGAATGCAGATTGAAGGCCACACTGACAGCGTGAGTAAAATCCACTTTTAACTGGTCAGATATTTTGATCATATCAATTTTTTTTTTTTCTCTCAGAAAAGTATTTTTGTCTCATTTCATGTTCCAAAAAAGTTCTTTCTAAAAGTGTCCCAACTACAAAACTGCTTCTGGTGAGTAGATCAAATACTCAGAAATTATATCACCGTGGATAATGCAGTTACACGCTGCATGGGAGAAGACTGAAGGAAACCTTCAAAAGAAACGGCCGCGGTTAGCTCTGGATGCAGCACGTGATGTTTGTAACGTCTTCTCTGTTTTTTTTTAAACTCACAAACAAGTCTCCTCTGTTTTCAAGGCCCGAAGAGTGACAACACAGATATGTGTGAAACTAACCAACCGTAAAGTTGTGACGGCATCACCAACCGTCCATCCACCGTCTCGTGCTTGTCATTGATCGCACATGTTTGTTTTAAATGTGTCAAAATAAGTGAGAGTGACAGGAGTCAGCCCCTGTTGTTATGAGAAGAACATAGATCGAGCGATGAAGTGGTGTTTTTGTAAGAAACCTTTTGACAAAGTGAAATTCTCTGACAAGCTGCAGGGTCTGGGGGTGTGCCTGTGAGTCAGGCCACCAGCTGCTGGGAGCCATTGTGTTTGGAGACTGACCTTTATCATAGTGATGGAGTGAAACAGTTGAAATGAGAGCAAACCAGTCTCCGATGTGTGAGAGACAAAGACGACAAAGAGCAAAGTGTCATGTGTAACCTGTGAGTTTCTGCAAGCTTGCACTTAAACATGTACATGTGCCTGCTCTCTTACATGAAAAAGTCACTCCCAAAAGGGTCACGGTGGAATGCATTCACCTAGTTTCCTTGTTTGTTGTTTTTTTGTTCTTCAATGCAGCAACACATGGAAAAAAAGAGGAACACCTACTGATGTCTTACACTTCCATTTCTTCAACTTTCATAACCTTTTGGAAAAATATAATTGTGAAGTTGTTTCCTATCATCCTTTCCCACACTTCCTCTTCTCAACTTTCCTTTCCTGCATTCATCATTTTGGCTGCTGATCTAGCACATGCTCATAATTTGTTTTCTTAGAACATTTTTATGGCAAGGAAGATGAAAATAACTGGAAGGATGGGATCGTCTTAAAGTTCCATTAAGAGTCATGGGAAATGTTACAGAAAACTGTACACTTTGCAAAAGCAGACACTGTTGTAGTTTCTTCCCCCCAGTTGTTGATCTGATGAACGCTGACTGTCACACAGTATCAGAAAAATCTACACTCTTAATTATAAAAGCGCACACTCGTGTGCACTCACGTGCATGTCTACAGCGTGATTTTTTTCCCTTTTTAACTGTACTGACTGTGCAACATTTCTGTCTAATATTGAGTGAGCAGAATTTTTTACATGCATTCTGCAAAATTACTGTGAATTTATTTTAGTATTTAACTGTTAATAATAACTGCTTTTTATACTTTTTTTGATATTTTAAACTGGCCCTTTATATATAATAGGTTATAGTTACAAATCTGTATCTGGAGCCCATACATAACTGTTTTAAATTAATTTCTACAGTTTACCCACTGAGAGTAAGTTAGCCAAATTCTTGGTTTGTGCATGCAAGCCTGGCTAATAAAGTTAATTATGATTCAATGATGATGTTTTTAATTCCATCAATCAAATTTGACTTTTGAATTTGAATTTCTAGGGTGTCGCCTGCACACCCTTGTCTGGCGATACCGATATGTTCACGAACACAGTCAGTAGAGCTACAGCCAAAACTCCACCAGTCTATTTAATTAAACCCCTTTTGTTTGTCCCGATAAACAAAGTACAACATACAGTAGTCTGCTGTCGCAGGTGGGGCTTCTCTGATGGATTCAAGGATAAATTAGCTTTTGACATATACCAAACTTCAACTCCACAATTCTGTTATATGTTTTACCTCTTGATACATCATAGAACATCTTAAACTGTTTCATGTCATTATTGATCCCACTATTAAAGTGGGTCTTCCTTACTTATGTAATATTTGCTACTGTTTTGTGTTTGGGTTCGTTCTGTACACCGGATGGGCTGTGTTGTTTTAGAGGTTTCATGTTATTGACTTCCCTTGGGTTCTGCCGTAGAGGAGTAGTTATGCATGTGTGTAATTACAGATATACTGTACACACTTCCTGATGTAGTGCAGTGCAGGGGGGGCAGGAAATGTTAAGCCTTACAACTAGACTTTGTTGCTGATTGATTAAAAGCATAGAGATAAATAAGCAGCAACTGCCAGAGTTAAGACTGCCTCCTGGTGTCCATATTGGACTTTTAACAGCACTGACATTAAATACCTCATGCACTGTCACTGACCAGTCTCTAGTTGACAACAAGAGCAGCTTTCAAGTCAATTCAATTTCAATTTCAATGAGAGGTGAACTGGTTTCTTCTTTTCAGTACAAGTACGAGTTTGCCAAAAACAGTAAGTGCAGATGTGAAACTACTGTTCTTCTATTTTGCTGGGAATGTCATATCTTAAGATGTGTGTGTGGGTGTTTTCATTTTCCTATATTTCCAATTACTAACACATCTTCTCAAGTGTGGTTGTATCACAATAGGTATTCTTTTTCACCAATGAACTAAGCACCCTGTGACTCAAAGTGATTCACACCTCTACACACACACATACACACACATACACTCAAAGGCTCTATGATGTCCCCAAGCAAAAAGTGGCAGCTGCTGTTCACAGCATCAAGTTACAGGTTTCAGTGAAAAAAAAAAAAAAAAAAAAAAAAAAAAAAAAATATATATATATATATATATATATATATATATATATATATATATATATATATATATATATATATATATATATATATATATATATATATATCTGAAAAGTTCCCCCTTAACATTTCAACAGGCGCCTTTGGAGATGTATCACACACACATGCACACATAAACAACAAAGTGTGTGAACAGTACAGTATAGTTTATGAGTCAAGAAACATTTGGATGCCAGTAAGGGTGATGAAATGCTTACAGTAATGACTGGATCCAGCTTTGTGCTATGATCATATCACACACACACACAAACACACAGATTTGCAGTCCTCCACCTCCCTTGTTTTGATATCCTTAATTGTTTCCTGTTGGGTTTTGTTGAAAATATGATGATTGTCAAGCTAAATACTGAAGATTCCCGAAAGCACAGAGCTGACAGGAAACATATTTTTGATTACTCTTGTCTCTTTCTTCTATACTTCCTTTGCATTCATTTGCTTTTCTCTCCAGCCCTTTTTCTTTCTCTGTTATTATGCAACCTACTCATAAATAGAACATGGATGTCAGCAGTTGCAGTATTCATGCTGGAAATGGCCAAAAACGCTCATACTGGCATGCACACAGGCCACTAAGCCTCCTTCCATAAACTTTTTTTTCCTTCTTTTAAGTCCAGTATGAAAACACAGTGACTCATTTATCTTGGCTGCAGAGTCAGATAATACGATGGCTCTTTGTTTTTCTTTTCCTAGTTTGTTTTTCTCAAATGTCAATAGATATGAACCAAACTCCTTCTGAAAACTGCAGCTAATGCGTGTGCCAACATGAGAATGTATGCCAACGCATGTAGGATACAAAAGGTGAGGAAGGAAGGATGGAGACAAGGGAAAGGAAACAAAAGGAGACTGCTCTCCACAGAATTGTTTTTTTTTCTCTCTTCTTTACAAGGAAGCCGGTTTGGCTGACTGTTTTCATTACATGTTCACTTGCACACACTGAAAAATGGAATAAGAAGTTGGGATCTGTTGGGTTTGTCCATCCCCATGTGTGAAATGTTTTTGTTGTTTTAGCTGCTGCTGGAGTCAAATCAGTCCCATTGCCCAGTCTTCCTGCTCCATGCTGTTTTCCTTATCCTAAGCCAGGTGGTTCCTGTCCTCTACCTTGTGTTGCACCAGTCATGTGGCTGTGGGCGCTGCTGTCAGAGAGCCATCAGCACTTTGCAGCAAAGCAGGACTGTTTTCTGTTAGATATTTGAGCACAATTCTGCTGCTTTCACTGCCAGCAGAAACGGAAGCTTAAACTAAGACCCATTTTCTCTTTTTCATTGCGTTTCATTGTTTTCTGTCTTTGCTTTTCTTGTTTTCACAAAAACAACACAGTGAGTCCCAGCTTTTTCACTGATTCCAACAGAGTAGCACAGTTTACAAAGCAGGAAATCCCCAGTGTGGTGTGTTATGTAAACCAGTTATGTGAAAGCGAAAATCAAACCACAACATATGTTTTACAATGTAGAACTGCCTCTTTTGCATTATAATAGCTCACATTTAAATAAAATGGTATGTTTAACTTCAATTCTTTGTTTGAAAAGTGAATTTTTCACAAGATATTAGCGATTCTTTGAAGGTTTCATTTCAAGATGATGCATTGGATGACACTGGCCTGGTATCATAACAGTAGCTTCTCAGCCAGATGAAGTCAGAAAAAAATACAAAATGGGTTCATTTAGATGATTTCTTGAAATATACTAGTACCTTAAAGGAGGAAAGAAAAAACAGTTGATAGAAAAAACCTGGTCATCCAGTATGTTCAGGTAGTCTAACATAGTTTTTTGAGCACATAACTAAGCCACATTCCCCAAGTTTCTTAAGTTGTAAGGAAGCAGAACAATTTCCACTGACAAGGATCAAACATTATCCTTAAAAATGCATGTGAAAAGTTTAACTCTTTTTCAAATTGATCTCCAAATAATTCTCGATTTGGCCTTTTATCTGCAAGTTGGCTGTAAAGATTTTTCCAGGCCAAGAGACAGAAGTGTAATCCTCTCAGCGTGGGATCTGGGCTCATTAAAGCCCACCACCACTCCCACCCGGAGAGGACCCGTAACCAGCTGAACTGTGACCCATTTTGGGAGTGACTCTTTCATTTAAGAAACAGGGCGGCAGCCAGGGTCTGTTATTCAGTATCCTGGGAACTAAACCTATACACAGTACCCATCTCAAGGGTAAGCCAAGCTGAGTTTGAATGAGCTCTGATTCACATATTTCCATCAATCAAAACATCCATTGTGCATACTCTCTTATCCTTTTTTGAAAGGTTACCAGAGCTGGACCCCGTCCTAGTTTACACTAGAGAAGAGACACTATATCCTTAATTATAATAACATTTTGATGGAATTTTTTCCCTGTGTGTCAAAGCAGAGAGAGAAAAAAACTACTAGAACAGATTTCATGACATTTGGTATAGTGCAGATAGGGGAACAAGATGTGGCTGCACAACCTGGTGGGTTTTTTTTAATTATTATTATTAAAACACCTAAATATGGCATTAACCAACTGGCGATGTTGAATGAATATGGAGTAGAAAAGGAAGATAATTGATCATAAAAGGAAATTGTAGTGTACTATTGCCTTTAGAATCAGAATCAGAATCAGAATCAGAAAAGGGTTTATTGCCAAGTTTTCACACGAGGAATTTGTTATGGGGATTGGTGCAACACAATACAAATATAAAAACAAATATATAAGAGATAAAATAAAATGAAATGTATAAACAATAAAAAGTATAAACAGTAAAATAAAATGTAGACCGGAAATGTACAAAATGAGGTTTTAAAGTGCCGGGTGAGTCTGTACAAAAGTGACTTAGGAACTTAGGATAGGTAAAAAGTATAGACAGAAATGTACAATGAGGTTTGTAAAGTGCCGGATGGTGGTTTTAAGGATGGTGTGTGGGAAATTCTGTAAAACAGAGCAAAGAAAACACACTGAACAATGGTCTTCTGTCAATGATGTATGTTGTTTCTCGCAGCACAGAGAGCTTAGACGCACCGGGATGTCTCCAGCAGTCAAACACCACCTGAGATCCGGTTACAGTCTGCCTGAAACAAGACATTCTGTCATGTAAACAAAGCGTGTGTATTCCTGTGAACCCTCCTGTCCCTGCGAGCTGCAGCACTCCCCTCTTGTGTTTCTGTCTGGTACTGACCGCCTCAGATGTGATGGGAGGATGTAGGCGGAGCTCCACCTTGATTCTGCTCTGCTCACACACCACAGGCAGGTAGATGGTTTGAAAAGCTGTAATCCAAAGCCAGCTGAGCACATACGAGCAAGTTGTCATTGATGGGAATGACGTGTAGAGCCAGAGTTGTACGCTGAAGATAATGGACTGCACAGTCAAGCAGCCAGATGTTGCTCTCAACTAAATCCAAACTGGAATGAATAAGAATCTAACTAACAATGAAAGCTTTCTTGGCTGATCTGTTTCTACTCCTGCTGCTCTCTTCAGGACAGGTTTATGGAGGTAAGGTGTTGCAGAGAGAGGAAAAAAGTCCTTCCCCTGCTTTAAACTGCTATACATGCATGCATTTATTAACTATTACACAAGTTGTTGTTGCTTTTCTAAAGTGCATTATATTAAAGTCTCCATAAATGCAATGGCAGCATAGTTGTGCAAGTGTTATTAAATTCCTTCGACTTACTTAAAATTTGTCAGACAGTTGTCAGCTTATTGTTTAATCCGGTCTGTTAGTGTAGACTGGTGACATATGGCAATACACTGGATTATATTTTGATTTAATGCATGCATTTGCTTGTTTTGATCCAGCAATATGTCTTGGAAGCATGCTTCACCTTTCCCTAGCTACAACTGTGACATTTTGTGAAAAAGATGTGGAACAGAAAACATCTGTCTTGTTCTGCCGATGTAAAACCACACATCTCATAATGCAGGGGATCATGAAACCACCATAGGTATTGGTTGGGACAGGGGGGGCATATCACTCTGTCATTCATGCACCGGACGCAAAGGGCCTGCATCCTCATTCAAGGTGTCTGTGAGTGTAGGAAGATTATTAATAATCCAGTGTCCAGATTAGAGATTCATGGGCCCACATTGGTTATGTGCTACGGTGACAGCGGGCTTATGGGTTTATGCAGAGGGGGCTGCTGACCGAGTGCTTCTCTTCTACACATACTAACAGAATTTATAACACACGTGTAGTCCTTGCAAGCAATCAACTTCTAAACTAAAGATAAGAAGGTGTTAAGAAGGACAAGAAAAAAGTGAAAAACAAAACATACGGTAAAGGATACCAGTGCAGGGTTTTCTTAGCAGAGAGAGCTTGAGTTTTCACAGGGAGGAAAAGCGTGTTTACCATTCTATTACTACTGATAAATGGTTTAGATTTACCTGGGAGTGGACGTCTGGTTTGTGTAACGTGTGAATGAAATAAATAGTTTTCTCATGTGTGCACAGAAACCTTTCATAAGTAATCATTTATTTTGGCTTCAGTTTACTAACTATATTGTTTCACTGACATATCAATACAGAAAATAGTAATCTACTGGGTTTTTTCTGTTTTTTTTTGTTTCTGTTTCTTTATTTGACTTATTTAATGCGCCTTAAACTTCTGTATTGTTGTTGTTATAACCCCTCTAAAGTGTTATGCTAATTGTTTCTATACCGTTTATTCCCTTGTAAAACCATCCTGACGGACACACACTTACACATCTCTCTGACCTCTATTTGCTCTGCGCTTCCACCAATTGACCATTGTTTTCCGCATGCTCCATTACTGTCGTTTTGTAGGTCATATCAATAAAAATAATGGCTTTACTTTTTTATTTTTCACAGTTAGTGTAAGGTATACCAGCCTAAATGCTTGATGCTGTACGCGTGCAATTTTATTGCATACATACACCATTGTAAAACTGAAGTGTTGATGATTTGTAACAATTTTACACGACCAAAGAGTGCTTGATAAATAGATGGAAATGCAGGGGAAATATTTTCTGCATCACACACACTGTAGTGCTCTACCTATGATCATTTTCTTCCTGCCACTGCTTTGGTTGAGTATTAAACATAACTGACATTGATCATCTTTGGATGATGTATCCTAATGATTTTCAAGACATCTAAATCCAACTTTTTTGTGCGCCATATGTCACCTGTGTGCCAAAACGGAGACGGACAGATGGATTATTGACTTAAAATCCCCAAAAATGTTGGATGGACGAGAATGTGGTTAAGACAATCAGATTCTTCTAATATCGTAATCTAGTGAATATTTCTGTTTTTACCATTTTTTTCCACATAAATTAAATGTTAACATGGTAGAGATTGAGTTCATAACACCTGGAGAAAAAAAAACCTAAATGCTTCGCAGGTTTGCAACTGTTGCAAGGTGATGTGCTTCCACAACAAACTTTTGGCTTTTAACGCCATCACTATGACAAAGACACCCTTTTATACATATTTGAGCTATGATTTTCTCATTCAAGTTCAACTGCAACACCCAGATAATGAGGTTTTAATTGTACTTTGCACAAGTGAAAAGGTTCATTCGCGTAATAAGGGTCAATAGTGAAGCCTAATTGGCATCAGGACATTTCAGTAGAAGCTGTTCCTGAATGCATTAGTTGCCATTAATTGAATTCAGATAAATGCTACAAAAGCACAAAGTACACCTCATTGACAAGTTAATCAATTGAGACTGATCGATTAGCGACTGACAAAATAAACACTTTTGACAAAATCACTGCATTGCAGTGGACTGAACGTGAGCTGGTCACAACTTTGACCTGAACTTCTCACCTACAGTATGTCCCTTTGCTTTGTTGCAGTTTCTTTCTATGGCAATGGCTACGTTCACCTGCGTACAGTGGAGAAGTCCCTTCAGACGTTTATCCATGTACGATTTCGTACTTCTAGTCAGACTGGAATGCTGTTTCTGGCAGCAGGACGCCAAGACTACTTGCTTTTGGAGCTGATCTCTGGACACCTGCAGGTATGGTAACACACACACACAAACAGGATCGTTTTTTTCAAATGTCCCAAACATTATGAGAGGAAATACATCACAACTTGGTGTCAGATTGCTTGCAGACAGAGAAAAAAGGCGGGAAAACCCCTGACATTGCCTTCATTTCAGAGCAAGTTCCTTCATGACTGAGGTTAAACAAAAAACAAAACAGAACTGCTAATGAAAGCTGGATTGTATTTGTGATTAAAGATCTATTGTTTAATGTTGGGTTAACAATTCATCTGATTCTCTTCTTCATGTGCACACCCAAGAACTCCATCCATGTGATATAATCCATGTGCTGATTTCTTGCCTCTTTTAGTCTTACAATTGTATTTTCCAAATTTGGCCTTTTGGGTAAAATAAATGTCTGACATCTATGACTCGTGACTGCCCAATTAAAGCTCACAAATGTTTGCTTAGACATTTCCTTAAGTGCATTCGCCATGCTTGACATCCCTCATTAATGTTGAATACCCTGGACAACCACAGCCCGATTTAGCCTCTAAGATTATTTATTATGATCTTTGTCTTCGTTAGGTCCGTCTGGACCTGGGCTTAGGTGAGCGTTCTCTACGATCAGTCAAGGGAACTCAACTCAACGATCTGGCATGGCACACGGTGGAGCTGAACCACACACAACATAATATCATCATGACTGTTGACCAAAACTCTCGCACAAGCGTCAGAATACCAGGACCAGATCTGGAGCTGAGTGTGGAAGATGGGCTGCTTGTTGGTGGGACTGCTGGACTGAACCATTCCTACCTTCTCAGTACCTCAAGAGGGTTTAGGGGTTGCATAGATGAAGCTATCTTCAATGAGCATAGACTACTGTCCAGCCTTAGGTCATATTCTGGGGACAAAAACATCAGCAAGGTTTCTCCTGGCTGTAGTCCACAGTTTTCTGCAACAGTAGGAGATCCTGTGGGTTTTTCTAGCTCTAAATCCTTCATGTCTCTCCCTCCATGGGAGGTACTTCAAGAGGGGGTGTTTGAGTGTGAACTTCTCCCTTCTGTAAAAGAAAATGGCATCGTCCTGTACAGCGCGGGTAGCAAAGGAGGATTCGTAGCTATTGAGATCAGAAATGGTCACGTGGTGGCTTCAGTGGCAAATGGAGAAGGGAGTAAAGCTGAACTGCACTCTCTTACGTACGTCCACGGAAACCACACCTGGTACCCCATCCAGCTGCACCTGCTGCCTCATAGTGTCCAGATGAAGATAGACAAGGAGTTGGTGAGGGCCAGCCTGAGTCAGGAACTTCAGATCAGCCAGCTCAAAGGGCCTCTCTTCCTCGGTGGACTGAATGAAGAAGCTCTTGTAGAAGCAAGCCGCGCAGGAATGTCTTCTATTCCACCTGAAGGGGGGTCCTTTAGAGGCTGTCTCCAAAAAATGAGGATAAACACTCAAAAAACTGGCTTACCACATGCCACGGTCAGCGAAGACATTACTGTGGGCTGTAAAATAGAGTATGGTCTGAAGACGGGGACAACTTCAAGTCCAACATTGCTTCCTGAGGTTGAGGTTACATCTCCACAAGCAAATACAGTCAAGAAGAAACCTAACTTTTTGTTGCTTAGAAAGCTGGAAGTAGCCGAGGGAGGCCAAGCGCCACTGGAACCCAAACACATGAAGGTAAAGCGTTTCTTCAGATTGTATTTTTTGTTACATCTTCTTGGATATTATTTGATAAACCTTTGATTCTGTTGACAAACTTTGCCAGGTCAGTCTGGACTTCCGTAAACTGGGCATGCATCCATCCCAGTTGATGTTCCGGATCGTGGAGCAGCCGGCTCACGGCCAGATCCGGTTGCTCAGTCCAGACTTGGATGGGACGCTGAATGAAGGACAGGAAAGGACTATAACAATAGGAAAAGCTGAGAACGACCAAACGTTCAGTATGCTAGACCTGTGGCAGGGTCGAGTGATGTATGTCCACGGGGGTTCAGAGGACCACAATGACTCCTTTATATTTTCAGTCTTCTCCAGCAATAAGAAGGAACTCCCTATATTTCTGAAGAGCAACCAATTGCACCAATTCGATATCAGCATAAGTCCCGTAAATGATGCTCCTGTCCTCAGCCTACCGAAGGGACACATGTTTACTTTGCTAGAGAAGTCCAAACGACAAGTAGGTACATCAAGATGACTGGATCATTTGACTATTTTTTGTAAATTCAGTATAAGAATGATCAAAATCAATCTGCAATGCCCACAGCTCACAACAGACATATTGAGAGTGTCAGACCCTGACAGCAGCCCTGATGAGCTTGTATTCAGCTCCATGGGGAACCAGGACACTGAAGCTGGGTACCTGGAGCACCAGGATTTCCCTGGCAGGTTGGTGTAATATAAGTTGGTAACTGCAGATGGCTGTGTCAATGCATGTAACGAAAAAGAAGGCGTGACATAAAAAAGCAACTTTAGGAGCGAAATATGGAAAATAATAGGAATGCATCTTTTTTTCTAGGCCCATCAACTTGTTCTCTCTAAATGATTTAGAGGAAGGTAAGATCAGCTTTGTCCACACAGGGGTTACTGTCTCCAGACTGGCACTCAGGGTTAGCGATGGGCAGAAGGTGAGTAATATAGTGGCTTTCCTAAGATGCTGTAAACTCAGAACTACATTCGACATATGCTTATTATCTTTACCGCAGAGAATGTTGATATTTTTAAAAGGAGGCTCAAGACACACCTTTTTAGTTTGGCTTTTATCTGATCTCATTTACCTAGTCTTTTTAGCTATTTATTGTGTCTACTTCTTTAGCTCTTTTATTATCTTTAAAACTTTAATCCATTTTAGTGACTTTTTACTTTATGTTATTTATTATTCATCTTAAGTTTTATATAGATTTCTCTAAAATTTTACACTTTTAGGCATTTCTTACTTTCTTTTAATCTTTTAGTTTTTAGCTCCAGTGTTTCCTCAGGGGGGTCGTCCACACTGGGAGGTGTGCCTGCTCCGCCCATGGGGGTGTCGTCATGGGGGTCCCTCAGGCCTGGGTAGCTGGGGGGGGGACTCCACCTTCTGTGTGGGGTCTGTCCTGGTCTGTCCGGGTTGGGGGGGTCCCTGTGGCGATGCTCCTTGTGGTCGTGGTCGGTGGAGCCTCTCAGTGTGGACGGCCACCCATAGGTAGTGTTTTCGTCACCTGGATCGTTAGTGCTAAGCCATGTCACCAGTCCACTTACTGTGTGTGTGTGTGTGTGTGTGTGTGTGGGCGTGTGAGTGTGTGCACATGTGTATGAGTGTGAGTGAGTGTGTGTGTACGCGTGGGGGGGGGGGGTCGTATGGAATGTTTTAAATTGTGTTTTTTATTGTTATTTTATTCTGCATGTAAAGCACCATGTGTTGCATTTATATTGTATGATTTGGTGCTATACAAATAAATAAAGTTTAAGTTTACAAATGGCATTGCAGAAGAGCCCAGACATTTAACTGATACATGGTTTTGCCCGTGTTTCCTCTCTTTTCTGCAGGTGAGCAACACAGTGGTTTTGAAGATCATGACAGTAGCGCTTGAACACAAACTGGTGAATAACACCGGACTAGAGGTGAACCAAGGCGAGGTTTCCACCATCACCAGCCGACACCTCGCGGTACAAGTCAATGTGGATGACGACACAGTAGAAGTCTGGTATGACATCATAGAGTTCCCCCAGTACGGAGAGATTCAGAGGTTGCACTCGAGTGGTGAGTGGAAACCGACAACAACCTTCCCTCAGAAACTTCTGGAAAAGCAGCGGATTCGATACATGAGCACCTATAACGGTCTTCAGAGTCAGGGCAACGTCACTGATCATTTCAAATGTAAAATCATCATTAATTCCCAGGCCAAAGAGGAGGTGGTTTTCCCCATAGTGATACGGCTGATTCATTTTAAGGTAACGCGAAGTAAGATGGAAGTGAATGGCCTTCAGACTGCTGTTTTAACTCCCGAGGACCTCCATGTGATTTCTAAAGGCATTAAACTCAGTGAGAGAGACCTCTACTTCAGGTTGTTGACATTACCCAAGAAAGGACAGCTTTTCCTGAACGGCAAACCTCTTCAAAAGAACTCAACCTTTAGCCAGAAGAACATCACTGATGGGTTGGTGAAGTATGAGCTGTTCAACAGGCTGCACGACGACACGAGAGACTCATTCAGCTTCCAGCTGTTCTCCGTGCAGGCCACCTCCACAACCTACGACTTCAGAATCAACATCAAAGCTGAGTCAACTGCCATCACTTTTGTAAACAGAGGCCTTTCAATCCTGGAAGGAGCAAGTAAAGTCATCACCAAAGACACTCTGTTCACTCACACAGCAAGTAATCGGGAGGTCCACTACAACATCACCGTGAGCCCCAAGCACGGACAGATAAGAAAGATCAACCTCTCCAACTCAACTTCAATTAATGATAATATTCTAACATTCACAAATCAGGACATCACAGAGGAGCGGATCATGTACGTCCATGATGACAGTGAGACGAAGCAGGATTACTTCAGCTTTCAGATCATTGTCTACAAACCACACAAACACACAAAGAAGGAGGAGCGAATCACAGCAGAGTACACCTTTAATATCACGGTGCAGCTCGTCAACGATCAGAGACCTGTCAGGGTTGTAGATAAAGTTTTCCATGTAGCCCGTGATGGCCAGAGGTTGGTGACCCTGAATGACCTCCGCTACCATGACGATGACTCTGACTTTGAGGACAGCTGGCTGGTGTACACACGCAGGGGGATTCCCATGGGAGAGCTGGTGCTGGCCGCTGATCCCAGTCACCGGCTGTACGAGTTCACTCAGCGCGACCTCCAGCAGGTTAGCAGTTTGTATCCTTGTGTGAAACCTTTGCTGATTCACGAAATAGAATCATTAAGTAAAGGTTGTATGGATTTATGAAGGCAAACAAAATGTCTGTAGTGAAGTTTGCTCTAAGATTGGGGGGAGAGGATGAGTTAGCCCCACTTTTCCAGGGTATCCTGTGTGATGTATGTGCTATTCCCAAGTATTTGATTTGATTTGATTTGATCTTTATTCATCTTGAACAAAACAAAAAAAACACACCATGCATCAACAACAATAATAAAGCACAACCAGTTTTGTTCAAGAAGGGACAGGAAGAAGCAAACGCTTATCTAGTCCGGCCCCTTCTTGCAATATAAGAATATCCGATAGATAAAAGAATAATAATAGCAATAACAATAATAATAATAATAACAACAATAATACATATATACAGTATTTACCCTTCTTCTTGACATATAAAAGTATATCAATATAAAAGTAATTAAAAGACAAGTGAGTCAATAATAAAAGTAGCTAAAACGAAAGGCATCAAGCACAGTAGCAAAGAAAAAAAGTCAATGAAAAAAAAAAAAAAAACAATCACCATAATAAAAAGTAGCTAAAAAAGAAAGAAAAGCATCATGCACATAAGAAAAAAGAGACAATGAAAAAAAATAAAATAAAAAATCATGGTCATTATAACATCAAATGATGGTAGTTCAGTATGAGAATCTGCTTATAGCAGCGTTTGAATAGCCTGATGTTCTTGCAGACCTTCACACTTTCATCAAGATTGTTCCAGAGTGTTATACCATACACTGAAATGCACATCTTTGATAAGTATTAAGTTATTTTACGACCTCCAACCCCAAATTCAATTTTAAACCTATCCAGTTCATATTTAGATAGATTTTGTTAACAATCTGAGGAGTAGGAAACTATGCTGAAATGCACATTTTCCAAATCTGATTTAAATAACGTATGGAAGTGGTTTCAAATGTATTTGCAATCAGATCTTCACAGTTGTGTCCCAGCGTGAATGTCCTGAGTCGTGCATAATGCGACACAAACATAAGCTATGTCTACCAGGACGACAGCGTGATGGCTTCTGAGAGTGAAAACTACTCAGTTCTGTGTTGATCCATGGTCTCCACCTGCCGGACGGTAGATTCCACAACAATAGTCCAAGATTACACAAAACAATACAGAGTAGCCTTGTCTTTCCTGTAACTTGTAACTATTTGGAACAATGGCATCTCACTGCCTTCTCTTCCTGGCTAGTTTACATCATTTCTATATATGTAGGTTACCATAGCAACCATGTCAATTAGGCAACGCCAGAGAGGACACACAGATCAGATCTGATCGCTTGCATCATATAATGGAAATGGTCAGTCAGGAAGATCAGATTCTGATTGGATATACCAAAAATAAATCAGATTTAGGCTGCCATCTAAACAAATCCTTACTCTTACAGGATTATTTGTTAGCCATATTTATGCAGCACAAGAGGGAAACTTAAGCACGTTCCCTTGCTCTGTGTTTGACTCTGTAGTCATATTGTAGAATGGTAAACATGGTCACATGGCTATATTTACATTTAAAAATGACAATATGTCAAAGTTTGGCATGACATGAAACAGCCAGAAAACCTGTTGCATTACTCTGCATGCTTCAAGATCCAAGTCTGGGCCTCCTCTCAACAAACTTGAAAAAACGAAACAATTTCTTCACTTTTGCCTTCAGTTGGTTAAATTCATACATTGAAATATATATTTTAGTATTGGAATTAAGAAAAAATGAAATATCACAGTCTGTATTGTGACCCAAGGACCATATGACCCTCAGGAATGTAAATGTTTAAGAACATGTTGGAGGATTCCCTCCCTAATGGTTTCATACTGCTCATCTTTGCTCATCTTCACTCACCTGCGCGGCTGGCTCTGTCACATTACCAATTTATGTAAAGATGAAAGAATGTTCTGTTCAGTACTTAAAGAATAATGACGTTTTTTGTAAAGATTGAAATCTTGAGAACTTTTCATCACTACTTCCTTTTTCTCTCATCTCAGAACAAAGTGTTGTTCATCCACAGCGGGGTGAGTTTTGGACGTTTTGTGCTTTTCGTAACAGATGGGAAACATTATGTTTCAGCGCTACTGGAGGTGAATATGATTTTTTAGCCTAATGTATTTGTTATATATTTGCCATTTATATTTTTGACATGAAGTGAGGCCAGAGTGATGACTCATGATGGAAAAGAAAGGAGAATGAATGTGGGTCTAATGACTGAACATCAATCGCTTTATTTCTATTTCATATCTTAAAAGGGTCATTGATTGGCTTAATTGTAGGGGGTTATCTGTTTGTATCAGTAGCTATATAACTAGATGTTATCTTAACCATTTGCATATCAATAAAAAGTAATGTGTTACAACTAATTGTCTTCCTCTTTGCATACCTGGCTGGTGCAGGTGATGGCTCAGGATCCGTACCTGCAGGTAGAGAACAACACAGGTCTCATGGTCCAGCAAGGTGGGATTACACTCCTGACTTCTGCTAACCTCAGCGTCATCAGCAACCTCGACATCCGAGACCCCAAGGAAGTGACATTTGAGGTCTTCATTCCACCTAAACAGGGCGTGCTCTGCTTTAGCGATGGACAGAAGGAGACCATAATAGGAACAGATGCCATTTCAGTTTTCACACAGCATGACTTGGTGGCAGGGCGCCTGGCGTATCACCACAGTGGAGGCCATGAGCTGTCAGACGTTTTTAACGTGACATCAAGAGCAAGAGAAAGGGAGCCTGTAAGGCGCCTGGAAAGAGGGAGGAGGGATGTACATCTGGATATTGGAGTGCCAATAAAGATATACCTGGAGAGTCATCACAGGCCGCCAACCGTCAAAATTAACCGTGCCGTAGTGGTGGCAGAGGGAGAAAATGTTTCAATTAGCAGGAATCATCTAGAGGTGAGAAAAAGTGGGTTTGTTTACATTTTTGCACATAACTGTAGTATTACTACTACTTTACTACATATTTTGTTCACTAAAGTTCACTAAAAAAATTTACAGTATTTTGTGCCATACTCACCGTTTCTTACTATTGTCAGTACTCGAGTTGTAAAAAAAAAATCAGGGGGGATGGTGGATTTTATCATATGGGGACAGATAATTTGTGCTGATTACAAATAATATATTACAAATAATATAATATATTACAAATAATAGCAGTGACCAAAACACCTGTAGAAATTCTGCAGGAATGACATAGCAGCAGTTAAATGCAGCCTTCTGTAAGCTTTAAATATCCACTGGGCTTACATCAAATACATCAAAACACAACAATAAAAACAGTTTTCTGAACTTATCAATATGACTCTGTCCTTCACAGGATAAATAAAATGGATCACTGCAAAAACTCAAAATCTTAACAAGAATATTTGTCTTATTTCTAGTTAAAATGTCTCATTTTAGTAAAAAAAATCTCATTACACTTAAAACAAGACTCATCACTGGAAAAAACAACAATTTTCACCTGTTTCAAGTAGATTTTTACTTAAAATAAGTAGAAAAATCTGCATGTGGAACAAGATTTTATTGCTTGTAATGAGAAGATAAATCTTGTCCCATTGGCAGATTTTTCTACTTATTTCAAATGAAAATTTATTTGAAACAGGTGAAAATTGTCAAATAAGTTATTTTTCTGGTGTTATTCTTCTGGTGATGACTAAATGTTGAAATAGCAGTAAAACCACATTCATTGATGAAATGACATAAGAGATGGAAAGGGGGGATGGCAGTTTTACAGGGGGATGATTTTGACCGTTTTTATTTCAGGGGGGATGCCATCCCCCCTCATCCCCCCTCAACTCCAGTACTGACTATTGTTGCTTAATGATGTCATGGTGAAATATCATTTCTACTGTAAGAGGAATGGTTTGTTTCTTCTGTAATATTTGCAGATCTTTTTTTTCGCCCCCACCAGGTGGTTCATGTGGACAGCCAGCCTTCAGATATAGTTTTCACCATCCAAAAACCTCCCGTGCTGGGCATCATTCACAATTCATCCCAGAGAGAAAAGCTTCAAAACATGAATGGAGAACAGCAGCCCCTCCATAAGGTACAGTCAATGGTGACCCCACTTTAAATAGGTTTAAAAGCTGGGTCAATACGCTTTAAAAGCTGGAAACATTTCAAACGTACCCTGCATGGAACAGGATACAAACTTACTCTGTCTAAATCTGTCAGTGACAATTTGGTGCTCAGTAAATACTGTACACAGTGATCAGAGTGACTTTGCTGCAATCAGCTTCATACACAAATAACAGGTGTAGGAAGAATTTGGATAGGAAAAAAGTGAGTCGTGGAGAAAAAACATGTAATTGTGGTACTTCAAGTTGATCTAGCAAGCCAAGCCAAGCCAAGAAAAGTTTTGCGGAGCAACACTAATGCTTTGAATAATTTGCATAGATAGAGCACACCATGGATTTCTGCTCTCTTCCTCTGTGCAGGATATCGGAGAGTCTTTCACCCAGGAAGACCTCAATCAGGGATTGATCATCTATCAGCAGCAGGCTGCGGGAGGCACCAATGACTCTCTTCTCTTAGATGCAACCAATGGCGTGACAAAGGTCGGACCGATCAAGCTGGATATTGATATCATACCGCTCCTGCTTCCTCTACAGGTATAAAATATTTGCATAGATAATCGATGAACCACATACTTGCATGAAATGGGGGCGAATTCATTTTCCAATTCTAAAAACATTCTTTAGAGGTCAATTTGCCAGTCGACCCAAGAGACCTAACTAATCTGTATTGTCCTTTTCCCATTGACTCTGCAGTTGTCTGACTTGACTCTTGATGAAGGGTCATCCCTTCCTCTCACACCTGACATCATCAAGGTTGGAAGTCATCACTTTGCAGGGATGAACTTCTTGTACCAGGTCATCATTCCACCAAGATTTGGACATTTGGAGCACAGCCGGATTCCAGGGATGCCTATTACTGCTTTTACACACACTGAGGTAAGACCAGGGACCCTGAAACCACATCAGATTACATCTGATGCACATAACTCAATGATTCTTACTCTTATTTTGACTGTTACTTCATTGAAGACAGCATGAACTCCTGTCTTATCCACTGTATTGTTCAAAGCAGGACAAAGGAGTCTTTTCCATGTTAAAATATAGATTTTTTTTATTTTATTCAGGCCAGTCCAGGATATAATGTATATTAAGGCAATACATGACAAGACAATGCATATCTTCTTTTAATTTGCCTTTTGCATACCAACTTTTAGTGATATGGGGTTGCATAATATCTAATGTTTAGTTAACATTAAGTTACATTTCATTTCTTCGTGTCAGTAGGTCTACAGAACAGCTCAACACTTTTTTTAAGCGGGTAAACCAGATTTAATCATTTTTTTATGTTAATAAATAAAAGAGGCTATACACATAACGCACTTTCCTGATATTGATACATTACAACCAGGAAACTGCTGTTAAAAATGTGCAGATTTTTTAAAATATGATTATTTTCTTATCCAGATCACGTTGCAGTCAGTATCTGCTATTTTGTACTTACCCACCAACATCTGTTTCCAGGTTGAACGTGAGTACATTTCCTATGTTCACGATGGCAGTGAGACGCTGAGAGACAACTTCACCATTGTGGCCAACCAGACAGAGACAAAGAAACACAGCCTGCCGTCCACTGTTCATATCAACATCATCCCCGTCAATGACGAGACTCCCGTTGTTACTGTCAACCGAGGCCTGAAGGTGAGAAATATCACTAGAGAACCATTTATACAAGGTCTACATTTAATGATCTTTTTTTTTCTTTTGTTCAGATTTTCTAAAAGGAGAAGCAAAATGTTGAGACTTAATGATATATTTCAGATTTTATCCACATTTTGCAGTTCTGACATCAGTTTAATTAAACCCAGATTCAATGGGACAGGTTTGAATATATAGAGAAAGAACATCATGAGACATAGTCATTTTGCATTATCATTGTTTGGATAAAGAAATTCTGGATAATACCGGTGTTCAAGTCAAAAGTGAAAGGAATACCAGTATTGTAGCTGTGATATTCTGAGGTTGAAAACAATATATTGCTTCAGGAAAACAAAAATACAATCAAATAAAAACACACATGAACAGAGCCATGGATGCTTCTGCAAATGTCTGAACCACAATACTGAACAATTAACAATAGTAAGGGGCTTCCAATGTTTTACATTGGCACCCCTCAATCATGTGAAATAAAGAAGTTCACACATTTTATTCTAAGGAATTATGTATTAGAACGTCATAAAATATTAACAAGTCCTCACCAGGTCCTAAAGTTGGTACAGTCCTTTACACTGTGGCAAATGCAGAAAGAATATGCTAAAACATTTCATTTCACATTAGAGCCAAGAATGAATCCCAGATAGTTTCATAAAAGTGGTGTAATCTATAAGCCTGAAGGGGGGCCCTTTGAGTTCATTTGTGCTACTTCAAGCTTCCTTCAGACCTGTACTGGGTCACTGTACTTCTTGATTTACTTCTTCAGTCATTTGCTTGTGAGCTTGGGATCATTGTTTTGTTGCATGATCAAGTTGATGACCAAACAAAACCTACTGGACAGATGTTCTCACTTTTGACTCTAGAATGCAAAGGAGTTCATGATCATCTAAATAACTGTAAGGGGCCCTGCTCCTACGACTACAAAAAAAAACAAAATAATTTCCACTCAGCTTTGAAATTTCCCATTTGCTATAGATAAATAAATAAATAAATAATTGCATTACAATGTTGTTTTTTTTAACGTTCCCTGTGTCTGCTGATTATTTAATTGGAGCTACAAAGTTTGTGGGTGTCAGGGTGTTCCCCTGCCTCTCACCTGTAATGAGCTGGGATAGACTCCAGCAGACCACAGTGGCCCTGCAATGGATAAATCGGGTATAGAAAATGGATGGATGGATGGATGGATGGATGGATGGATGGATGGATGGATGGATGGATAGATATTCCAGGTGGCAAAGGTTTTTTACGTTTTCCTTTTTTTTAAGCATAGGAAAGATTGAGTTCATTACAAGATAAAATCAGAATAACATATAAATCATCCTTCAAAACAACTGACTAAAAGAAGATGTGAGATCTGGAAAATGTGTCTCTGTTCTTTCATTTTTATTTATTTGGCATCAAATTAGAAATTATTAGATATTTGGAGAACCCAATCTATGTTTTCTTTCTAATTATGGAACATGAAACCAAACAGATGCTCGTTCACTGAAAATGAAGGAAAACTCAGTGGCTGATTAGCTTAGCTTAGCATAACATCACAACTCCACATTAACTTATCTTTTTTCTGTTTGTGTGTAATGAAAAACCCAAATAAATCATGGGTCTATATTATAACATCTGGAATTGCTGGTTACTTTATTTCTGTTTAGGCTAAGCTGATTTGCTGTATGCTTTACCTCACACTTCACAGAAAATAAGCTTTCTATAAACCCTATTAATTGGGTCTTTGTTTTTTCAGGTGTGGATGAATTCGGTAACAGAAATAACTACAGATGACCTGAGTGCGGAGGACTCTGACACTCCACCTGACGGGCTGGAGTTTGTCGTCACACCACCCAGTAATGGGCACTTGGCCTTGAAGAATGCTCCGTCCAGACACATCCTGAACTTCACCCAAGACCATGTATTAAGCAGACAGCTAGTTTTTGTGCATAGCGGTAAGCAATTCCAATTGGGGTGTCACTTTCCAAAGAATCTTTAGTTGTGGCCGATGAGTAAACGAGTCTTGATGATCACTCTGTCCTGTGTCCTTTGCAGGTGCATTATTGGGTGGGTTTCACTTCCAAGTGAATGATGGTGTTAACTTTGCTCCTCGCCAGATCTTCAGTACAACTGCTCACTCTCTGGTCCTCACTCTGCAGAGAAACCACCCTTTGGTGGTCTATCCAGGTACAGCTTCTCATTTCAATTGTGACTGATGCTTGGATCTGCAGGCCAAACCTAACAGTTATAGTTTAATCTGATGACCAGTCAGTTATGAATAAAAAGACATTTGGAAAGAGAAGCGTTGCTGCAGAAATGTAGTATTTGACATTACCACTAGGTGGTCTTGCTACTTTTAAAACACAGCCTCATGTTTCTGATCCAAACTGTGCCGCTTACGCCTATTGGTAATGGTTGTGTTGTTACTCTAACTGTTATCAGTCACTGTGATGTTCAACAATTGTTTTGTTTGTGTTTCCACAAACTTTCAACAGAGTAATCAAGATAATTTATGTATACATGGCATGGAGAACTGAGACTGTGGTCACTGTTGAGAAACTATTTAACTGTTTCTGTTACTATTGAAGGCTCTGTGACACCAATCTCAAAGCAAGACCTTCAGGTTGTAACCAACAACGTCAGTGACATCCAAAGAAACCAGTCCCTGGTTTTTGCACTAACTGCTCCTCCCAAACTCGGTCGCCTGGTCCAACGGATGCCTGACAACTCCACCAGAAACATTCACACGTTTACACAAAGCATGGTAGGGATGTGTGTGTTTGTTTTGTGTGCTGCTGAGTGTATATCAAGAGGACAAACAGCAAAGCTGGAGTCCCTCAGTGTTTTAATGTCTGTTATGGTTTTAGTATTGATAGAAAAGCTTTGAAATGTCACGCAGTGACTTTCAAATTCACAAACAAAACTTTTTTTTTTAACTTTTTTAAAATCACTTTAAATCTTTGCAGTCTGACTGGCTCATAGCAGCACATATCATTTTTTTAAAAGCCACTGTTTTAAACTCAGAATTGCATCTATTTTGGAACCAGTCACAATCAAGCACTAACATTGGCCTTTTAACCTTTCACAATTCAGAACTAGCCAAACGGACTGCAGAAAAACAATGGACAAAGGAATCTTTTTGAACATACTTTGTGCGCAAACTCTTTATTTTCCTGCTAAAATACAATATATTTGACAATATACAGTTTACAGTTGATGATTGATAAATTGTCTTCAATTTTGAATATTTGAAATAAGAAATTATGACCAGTAATTAGTACTTGGGAGATACCTGATTTATCATTCTAAACGTTGATTATGATAATTAAAGCTTCTGCCTCGGAATCTTGGTCCATAATCATTGTTGTGATTTAAATTGAATATGTAGCTGCACTTTCAACTCACTTCTGAAATGTGATGTGTGATTTTAGAGCAATGTAGAGTCTGTTCAGTTACTATCATTATTATTGAGCAATAGCATATCAGATATTTGCCATTAAATTATTACTGGTCATAGTTTCTCATTTCAGAGATCCCAAATTCAAAACCTTTATGGAAATATCCAGAATGTAATTTTGCAAATACACACATACATTTTAACTTGTATAAATGTCATCTAGAAATTCACAATTCATCTTATGACTTGGCAAATTCAGGGTAAATTTGGGGGCACAGCTGGTGGTGCAGCTGGTGGTGCAGCCGCCTCACAGCTAGCCGGGGATAATGTGGGTGTTGAGTCCGTGTTTACTTCCCCATGACTGCAGCACCCACACCCTTTCTGTGTGGAGTTTGCATGTTCTCCCCGTGTTCCCTTGGGTAGCTAATGTGAGCTACCCTCACAAAAACATGCAGCAGTGCTGGGCTACACATGCCCCCTCTGGCCAGCTGGGGGACAGATGGGGTGGGGAGGATCTGGCTGGAATAACGTGATCCTTCCACGCGCTACATCCGGCCGGAGAATCCCCACCCTGTCTGGTGAAAAGAAGCGGCCTGCTCACTCCTCAGGTTAAGGAGGAGACCTGAGCTCAGTGCAGGGCCCTCCCGGGGTTGGAAGAGGGAAAGCAATGCCCAGGACTGACTTAGGTAGGAGCACTGGGTGATAAAATGGGAAAAAAATAAATTAATAAAATAAAAAAATATTTCCAACTGGAATAATGGCTACAAATAATGCAGGTACTGATATCCACAAATGTTTTCTGGATATTTATTAAAAGATAAATGTGGAATATTTCAACATGAAGGGGTTTAAAAGTTATATTTCAAATATATAAATGACCATTTCTCTATGTCCAAATGAAATTTCTGTTTAAGTGTTAACCTTTCCTCATGTGATTATGTTTCTCTGCCTCAGGTGAATCATGGGGTTGTCCTGTATGATCAGAATAAGCCGGAGTCTGTGGGGTGGTCGGCTGCAGACTATTTTTCTTTCACTGTGTCTTCTCCACCTGCTTTCCTTCCATCACACACCTTCACCATTTTAATCTCCTACCAAGCAAATGCACCTCATGACAACCCCAAAACCAGACTGCTGAACAACGCAGGTACATTCTCACTGTCAGATAGACATGCAGCATCTATACTACCTGGAAAAAATAAGTTCAAGAGGTACGTTTTTCTGTCTGAATTTGTATATCAGGTGCGGTGGTTGCCGAGGGAGGCAGGGTGACTATTGACAGATCCAAGCTCGATGCTTCTAATCTCCTGGCAAAAGTTCCAGAAACCCAGCGGAAAGACCACCAGATCATATATCGAGTGATTTCTCAGCCGCGACATGGAGTTCTGTCCATACGAGGACATAATCTCACCAGGTGCAAGGCTGTTCTCTTTGTGTTTTGCTTAGTAAACTAAGACCAACATTGAAATATAAGTTTTAAATTAATACCAGATCCATGGCAAAAATAAAATTAACTTAATTTCCAGTACACCATTTTAGCACCCAACATAAGCTCTGCAATAACACCTGCTGGTTATGGGGTGTAAGAGAAAAATAATACAGCACAGCAGAGTTATATTTTTAGTAGCTTTTATTTATTTTTTGTTTAAGTTGTTTGATTATTACAGTGTGGCCTTAGTTAGTTTGTCAATTTTAGTTTTTAAAAAGGTATTGACTTACAGATACTGACAACAAATCTAGGACGAACAAACCCCATCCACAATGCCACACAGTACAAAAATACTTTATTCTTTTTTTTGAGTCATTAGAAAAAATAATTAGTGACAAAAAAGAATGGCCAAACTTTAAAAAAAACAAAGCAAAAAATATGAATGTAAACAAAGTCAATTAATATATATATATATATATATATATATATATATATATATATATATATATATATATATATATATATATATATATATATATATATATACATTTTAGCTGCATTTCTATTTTATTTTACTCAGTTTTGCAAGTTAATGTTTGTTTTTGTTGAGTTTTTATTTTATAAATGTTTTTATTTTTTATTCTTATTTCAGTTAGCACTGAAAAGATCTTTTTGATAAATATTATTTGGGTCTTCCATGTACGTCTGTACTATATACAGTGGGGCAAAAAAGTATTTAGTCAGACCAGTTGTGCAACTATGAGAGACAAAATGGAAAAAAAAAAAAATCCACAAAATCACATTGTCTGATTTTTAAAGATTTAATTTGCAAATCATAGTGGAAAATAAGTATTTGGTCAATAACAAAGGTTAACTCAATACTTTGTTATACACCCTTTGTTGACAATGACAGAAGTCAAACGTTTTCTGTAAGTCTTCACAAGGTTTTCACACACTGTTGCTGGTATTTTGGCTCATTCCTCCATGCAGATCTCCTCTAGAGCAGTGATGTTTTGGGGCTGTTGCTGGGCAACATGGACTTTAACTCCCTCCAAAGATTTTCTATGGAGTTGAGATCTGGAGACTGGCTAGGCCACTCCAGGACCTTGAAATGTTTCTTACGAAGCCACTCCTTTGTTGCCCGGGCGATGTGTTTGGATCATTGTCATGCTGAAACACCCAGCCACGTTTCATCTTCAATGCCCTGCTGATGGAAGGAGGTTTTCACTCAAAATCTCACGATACATGGCCCCATTCATTCTTTCCCTTACACGGATCAGTCGTCCTGGTCCCTTTGCAGACAAACATCCCCAAAGCATGATGTTTCTTCCCACCGAGCTGCTTACCTATTGCAGATTCAGTCTTCCCAGCCTGGTGCAGGTCTACAATTTAGTTTCTCACGTCCTTTGACAGCTCTTTGGTCTTGGCCATAGTGGAGTTTGGAGTGTGACTGTTTGAGGTTGTGGACAGGTGTCTTTTATACTGATAACCAGTTAAAACAGATGCCATTAATACAGGTAACGAGTGGAGGACAGAGGAGCCTCTTCAAGAAGAAGTTACAGGTCTGTGAAAGCCAGAAATCTTGCTTCTTTGTAGGTGACCAAATACTTATTTTACCGAGGAATTTGCCAATCAATTCAGTAAAAATCCTACAAATGATTTCTTGGATTATTTCCCCCCATTCTGTCTCTCATAATTGAAGTGTAGTTATGATGATAATTACAGGCCTCTCTCATCTTTTTAAGTGGGAGAACTTGCACAATTGGTGGCTGACTAAATACATACATTTTTTGCCCCACTGTACATATGCATTGTTTTATTTTATTTCTATTTTATAAAACACAAGCTTGCCAATAAGTGGGAAACATTAAGAATGTCTTTGTGCTATTAACTTTTCCCAGGAACCAACCAGATTTCTCACAGGCCACCCTAAACAAGTTCGGCATCACATACGTCCATGACGACTCCGAGACAACGAGGGACAGCTTCACCTTTCGGGCCTGGGTGGCTCCTTTGGATTCCTCCTCCTTTTCCTCCTCCTCATCCATGTCTGCTTTTCCCTCTGATTCCTCCTCCTTCTCCACTTCATTTCCCCCTTTATATTCTGCCTCATCATCTTCCTTGTCATCGCTGGAAGCTGTTCCTCATCGCCATCGTGTCAAAGAAAGAGGGGCCGTGACAGAGATGTTCAATATCACGGTGACACCCGTTAACGACCACCCGCCGCTGATCAGGAGCCTAGCCCCCAGTATGAAAGTTGTGGTTGGAGAGAGAGTTGTACTTGGACCTGACACTCTACAGGTAGGCGTGTGCATTACATTCATATCATTACCAGTTTATGTATTGTGTTTACTTAAAGCGAAAAAAAAATGTATGAATCCTAAAAATGCTTGCTAAAAAGCTTGATGTGCACAAATGCTAACCAAATGGTTTTGGAGAAGTGATCTCCAAAAGTACAATCTTCACCAAAGTCCTGTCAATCAATGATTCTCCAAATGTCAAGGTTGAGGATCATGATACACCACCAGAGGAGCTGCACTACCTTGTGATCAGTAAACCCAACAATGGCTACCTCACGCTTGGAGAAAGACCTGAGCCAGTGACCTCCTTCACCCAGTATGACGTTAACCACGGCCGGCTGCATTTTATACAGCAGGTGAAAGACACTTGAATGCCTCAGCTCTTTGGGTAGTCTTGTATAATAATATATATATATTTTTGTTTAAAGGTATTGTGACATGAAAAACACATTTTTCTTGATTTTTTGTGTTTTGTTGGGTGTCTTGACATCAATTACACCCAAAAAACAACGAACTTTTAACATTCAGTGTATTGTGTGCTTTCTGGGATGTGTGTGAAGACGGCAGAAGTGTGTAGCGGTTGGTTGGAGGAGGTTTGGCGGAGGAGCGGCGCAATGATTGACAGGAAAGGGGGAAAAGGAAGCATTTTTCACGGCGCAAAAAAACACTGTCATAAAAAGCCAGGAATGGAGTACTAGAGTGAAGTTTTTCTTGTTACACTCTTTTAGACACATTTGAGGGATGTTGGCCAAGACTTTTAATAGTGTTAAAAGCATGTTAAAAATGATGTCACAATACCTTTAAGGGTTGTCCCTCTGTAGCTATTGCTGGAAAGGAACATAAGGGACGATCTGGCAGATTTAAAATATTTTTTTCGATTTGAAGTGATTTTTTTTTGATTGAAGTGAAAGGTTTTGTGGCAGCCTACATCAGCTGAGCTTAGACTCTTATATATTGACTGTTATGCCTCGGGTATTGCGCAATACCAGCAAGAACGCATCGTCTCAAACTGACAACAGAGCGTTCTGTGTGCTCGTGATACTGCGACCTCATTCTTCCAAGAACGACTAGCAAGAACATTCTCCCCAAGAACACACGTCTATTCTTTGCGTTCTTTGTTTTGAGAAAGGCCCATAGTCTCTCCAGCGTGTCCTGGGTCTTCCCTGGGTCTCCTCCCGGTGGGACATGCCTGGAACACCTCCCTAGGGAGGATCCATCCATCCATCCATCCATCCATCCATCCATCCATCCATCCATCCATCCATCCATCCATCCATCCATCCATCCATCCATCCATCCATCCATCCATCCATCCATCCATCCATCCATCCATCCCTCAGCTGACTCCTCTCAATGTGAAGGAGCATCGACTCCGAGCTCCTCCCGGGTGACCAAACTCCTCACCCTATCTCTAAGGGAGCGATATCTTAAAAACTAAAGCAGCACATTTCAAGATATAAAATTTAGTTTTAATTTACAGAACACATCTTTCTTTTTTCTACTTGCAAATTAGGGCTGCACTTAAGGCGCAAGGTGTAATTTTTTTTTTTTTTTTTTAGGTCCAAGGGGTGGGTTTGGAAGGGGCTGAGAATGTGTTAATGCTTGTTTAAAATCATTGTGGATGCCACCTTTGATAAGAAAATCATGAAAAATAAATAAAAACATTTGATCACAAAAAAAAAACTAAAGCAGCACAAACAAAATTTCTTTCTGCACAAACCCGCGCAAACAATTGAGAATATTTTCACTGAGTTTTGCGTGGGGTGGCGGGGCAGCTTCACGCAGGTCTTGCGTTGTTAGTGTAGACTCTTAGGGAAGCATCCGCCCACTGCGGGATGTTTGTGTCAAAATGATTCAATCAAAACAAAATCACCTCAAACCGAAAAAAAAATATTTTAAATCCAAAATAAAAGTGTTTAAATGCAATTTTTTGGGTCTCAAATATTTCTTTGCATTCATACACTTTTTTTCTTTGATTGAAATTTTTTTTTTTATTGAAGTGATTTTTTTTTCATTGAAAATATTTTTTTTTCCTTTTTGAAGCAACTTCCTTTTTGATTAAATGATAAAGACACAAATGTCCTACCCATAATATGGCCCAAACACAAAAAAACTACTTCAATCAAAAAATATATTTTCAATTAAAAAAACCTTCACTTCTATCAAAGAAAACATTTCCAATCAAAGAAAAACAGTGTTCCAATGCATTTTTTTGAGTCTCAAATATTCTTTTACATTCAAACACTTTTTTTCTTTGATTGAAATCACTTTTATTGATTGAAGTGAATTTTCTTTTAATTTAAAATATATTTTTTGATTGAAGCAATCTTTTTTTTGATTGAATAATTAAGACACAAATCTACCTCCATTTTTGGACATGTCGGTTTTTGTTGCATTCTTGGACATTGAGCTTGTTCCACTGATAATGGCAGCTCTGCCTTTATGTAACTGCCTATAATAGTCCGATTACGCAAAGAGTATATAAGAGAAGCACAAGTGAAGACGATAGAAATAAGCTGAATGTCCAGCTGATTGACAGAAAGGGTGACTAACCAGTTCCGTTTGCACAAGTAAAGTAGTTGGTTATGTCTTTTTTTGTGATCTAAAACAGTTTTTATTTTAATTGTAAAATACTTTGGTAATTTGGTTTTATGAAATTTTCAGTGTGTTGGTTTTAAAAGCAATTACAAAAGATTTTTTTTGTATTCTCCTTGCAATAATCCCTTACTCCACCTTTAAACAAAGGAATCAATTACTATTTTTCTTTTTCACTTTGCTTGTTAAAATTTGACCTCCTTTTCCATACGATTCTTTTGTTATGCCTTTCTGTCTTTCCTCTGTCAGGGAGCGCCCTCAACAGGAGTTTTCTACTTCAATGTAACTGATGGCCATCACCGTCCTCTCTACAAACTGTTTAGTTTGGAGGTGATCAAACCTTCTGTATCCATGGCAAACAATACTGGCCTGTCATTGGTTCAAGGTCGCACCGCTGTGGTGCTGACGACCCACCAGCTGGCAGCACAAACTAACGGTCAGACGCAGGCTAATATCTCCTACACGGTTACCACACACCCTCGGCATGGACGCATTGCTATCAACGACCAGGAGGTCACCACCTTCTGCCACGAGGACCTCCAGTACGGCCGCGTTGTCTATCACATGACAGACCTCAGTGAGTCAGAGGACAGCTTCCAAATCTCAGTGTCAGCGTCCTCTCCCAGTGTGAGAGACTACGGAAATGTACCAGACCAGACGGTCAAAGTGACTGTGCGGCCTCTGATCTACTTGAGGGAGCCAGTTAGAGTTCCCAGTGGCATCGCCGTGAAACTGAGCAAGGCCATGATTGATGCCTCTGAGCTGGCCAGAATCAGCAGAGCCAACCCGGTCTTTGAGGTTCTCTCTCCACCAAAACATGGAAAACTGGTCAAGGTAAAGCTGTTTGATGCTATCTTTGACAGATTTGCTTGCTGAAATTTCTCTTATCATATGAACAATTCTCTTGATTGCAGTGCCTCATTACGATATAGCTAGGGTTGCCACCCGTCCCGTAAAATACGGAATTGTCCTTTATTTGAGAAAAAAATGTTGCGTCCCGTATTGATTTGTACCGTATTTTCATTAACTTTTACACCATATTCTAGTTGAATTATTGAAATAAATTAACTTTTACACCATATTCTAGTTGAATTATTGAATTAAGTTAACTTTTACACCATATTCTAGTTGAATTATTGAAATAAATTAACTTTTACACCATATTCTAGTTGAATTATTGAAATAAATTAACTTTTACACCATATTCTAGTTGAATTATTGAAATAAATTAACTTTTACACCATATTCTAGTTGAATTATTGAAATAAATTAACTTTTACACCATATTCTAGTTGAATTATTGAAATAAATTAACTTTTACACCATATTCTAGTTGAATTATTGAATTAAGTTAACTTTTACACCATATTCTAGTTGAATTATTGAAATAAATTAACTTTTACACCATATTCTAGTTGAATTATTGAAATAAATTAACTTTTACACCATATTCTAGTTGAATTATTGAAATAAATTAACTTTTACACCATATTCTAGTTGAATTATTGAAATAAATGAACGTTTACACCATATTCTAGTTGAATTATTGAATTAAGTTAACTTTTACACCATATTCTAGTTGAATTATTGAAATAAATTAACTTTTACACCATATTCTAGTTGAATTATTGAAATAAATTAACTTTTACACCATATTCTAGTTGAATTATTGAATTAAGTTAACTTTTACACCATATTCTAGTTGAATTATTGAAATAAATTAACTTTTACACCATATTCTAGTTGAATTATTGAAATAAATTAACTTTTACACCATATTCTAGTTGAATTATTGAAATAAATTAACTTTTACACCATATTCTAGTTGAATTATTGAAATAAATTAACTTTTACACCATATTCTAGTTGAATTATTGAATTAAGTTAACTTTTACACCATATTCTAGTTGAATTATTGAAATAAATTAACTTTTACACCATATTCTAGTTGAATTATTGAAATAAATTAACTTTTACACCATATTCTAGTTGAATTATTGAAATAAATTAACTTTTACACCATATTCTAGTTGAATTATTGAAATAAATGAACGTTTACACCATATTCTAGTTGAATTATTGAATTAAGTTAACTTTTACACCATATTCTAGTTGAATTATTGAAATAAATTAACTTTTACACCATATTCTAGTTGAATTATTGAATTAAGTTAACTTTTACACCATATTCTAGTTGAATTATTGAAATAAATTAACTTTTACACCATATTCTAGTTGAATTATTGAAATAAATTAACTTTTACACCATATTCTAGTTGAATTATTGAAATAAATTAACTTTTACACCATATTCTAGTTGAATTATTGAAATAAATTAACTTTTACACCATATTCTAGTTGAATTATTGAAATAAATGAACTTTTACACCATATTCTAGTTGAATTATTGAAATAAATTAACTTTTACACCATATTCTAGTTGAATTATTGAATTAAGTTAACTTTTACACCATATTCTAGTTGAATTATTGAAATAAATTAACTTTTACACCATATTCTAGTTGAATTATTGAAATAAATTAACTTTTACACCATATTCTAGTTGAATTATTGAAATAAATTAACTTTTACACCATATTCTAGTTGAATTATTGAAATAAATTAACTTTTACACCATATTCTAGTTGAATTATTGAAATAAATTAACTTTTACACCATATTCTAGTTGAATTATTGAAATAAATTAACTTTTACACCATATTCTAGTTGAATTATTGAAATAAATTAACTTTTACACCATATTCTAGTTGAATTATTGAAATAAATGAACGTTTACACCATATTCTAGTTGAATTATTGAATTAAGTTAACTTTTACACCATATTCTAGTTGAATTATTGAAATAAATTAACTTTTACACCATATTCTAGTTGAATTATTGAAATAAATTAACTTTTACACCATATTCTAGTTGAATTATTGAATTAAGTTAACTTTTACACCATATTCTAGTTGAATTATTGAAATAAATTAACTTTTACACCATATTCTAGTTGAATTATTGAAATAAATTAACTTTTACACCATATTCTAGTTGAATTATTGAAATAAATTAACTTTTACACCATATTCTAGTTGAATTATTGAAATAAATTAACTTTTACACCATATTCTAGTTGAATTATTGAATTAAGTTAACTTTTACACCATATTCTAGTTGAATTATTGAAATAAATTAACTTTTACACCATATTCTAGTTGAATTATTGAAATAAATTAACTTTTACACCATATTCTAGTTGAATTATTGAAATAAATTAACTTTTACACCATATTCTGAGTTGAATTATTGAAATAAATGAACGTTTACACCATATTCTAGTTGAATTATTGAATTAAGTTAACTTTTACACCATATTCTAGTTGAATTATTGAAATAAATTAACTTTTACACCATATTCTAGTTGAATTATTGAAATAAATTAACTTTTACACCATATTCTAGTTGAATTATTGAAATAAATTAACTTTTACACCATATTCTAGTTGAATTATTGAATTAAGTTAACTTTTACACCATATTCTAGTTGAATTATTGAAATAAATTAACTTTTACACCATATTCTAGTTGAATTATTGAAATAAATTAACTTTTACACCATATTCTAGTTGAATTATTGAATTAAGTTAACTTTTACACCATATTCTAGTTGAATTATTGAAATAAATTAACTTTTACACCATATTCTAGTTGAATTATTGAAATAAATTAACTTTTACACCATATTCTAGTTGAATTATTGAAATAAATTAACTTTTACACCATATTCTAGTTGAATTATTGAAATAAATTAACTTTTACACCATATTCTAGTTGAATTATTGAAATAAATTAACTTTTACACCATATTCTAGTTGAATTATTGAAATAAATGAACTTTTACACCATATTCTAGTTGAATTATTGAATTAAGTTAACTTTTACACCATATTCTAGTTGAATTATTGAAATAAATTAACTTTTACACCATATTCTAGTTGAATTATTGAAATAAATTAACTTTTACACCATATTCTAGTTGAATTATTGAAATAAATTAACTTTTACACCATATTCTAGTTGAATTATTGAAATAAATTAACTTTTACACCATATTCTAGTTGAATTATTGAAATAAATTAACTTTTACACCATATTCTAGTTGAATTATTGAATTAAGTTAACTTTTACACCATATTCTAGTTGAATTATTGAATTAAGTTAACTTTTACACCATATTCTAGTTGAATTATTGAAATAAATGAACTTTTACACCATATTCTAGTTGAATTATTGAAATAAATTAACTTTTACACTATATTCTAGTTGAATTATTGAAATAAATTAACTTTTACACCATATTCTAGTTGAATTATTGAAATAAATTAACTTTTACACCATATTCTAGTTGAATTATTGAATTAAGTTAACTTTTACACCATATTCTAGTTGAATTATTGAAATAAATTAACTTTTACACCATATTCTAGTTGAATTATTGAAATAAATTAACTTTTACACCATATTCTAGTTGAATTATTGAAATAAATTAACTTTTACACCATATTCTAGTTGAATTATTGAAATAAATTAACTTTTACACCATATTCTAGTTGAATTATTGAAATAAATTAACTTTTACACCATATTCTAGTTGAATTATTGAATTAAGTTAACTTTTACACCATATTCTAGTTGAATTATTGAATTAAGTTAACTTTTACACCATATTCTAGTTGAATTATTGAAATAAATGAACTTTTACACCATATTCTAGTTGAATTATTGAAATAAATTAACTTTTACACTATATTCTAGTTGAATTATTGAAATAAATTAACTTTTACACCATATTCTAGTTGAATTATTGAATTAAGTTAACTTTTACACCATATTCTAGTTGAATTATTGAAATAAATTAACTTTTACACCATATTCTAGTTGAATTATTGAAATAAATTAACTTTTACACCATATTCTTCACCTGTAGGCTATATTACACCTTGGCTGATGTGGACATACATAGCATAGGAGGATATTTCAGCTGCTATATGGTTGGCTGTCTGTACAGTCATGCAAGTTCAATTTTTAAACTTTAAACTTTAAATCAAAGCATTTTGTTTTTTCATATAAAATAAACACATTTTTATTCAGTTTAGAAGTTTTGAGGCTTTTTTTTGGCTCCTGCGCTGCTGAAATCGGGGCGTCCTTTATTTCTATTTCTGAAAGGTGGCAACCCTAGATATAGCACTGACAGAAAAATGAATGATTACATATATGGTTTTGTCCCAAATGTGTCCTCAACTCCTGTTAACTCTCTCCTCCTCTGTGTCTGTGCATGTATGCAGATTACCTATGATCCCAACCGAGCATTAGAGGTCCTGAAGTCATTCACATTCAGAGATGTTGTGCAGGGTCGAGTTGCCATCGAAGAGACTCTGAGCGACAACCAGATCCAAAATAAGTCTTCTCTGACAACAGCTCGAGGCCATGCGCCTCTTACACCTCTCAATGATTCCTTTATCTTCTTGGTGAAGGCAGGAAATGTCCAGCCAGCAAAGGGTGAGCTTCACTTCACCATCTTCCCCCACCACCAGATGCGTCAGGCCTCAAGTGGTTTCAGTAAAGGAGATGGTGGAAGTCTCGAACACACCACCGCCCGTGTCCGAACACACAACAGGACAATTGCAGGAAGCGAACAAGGAGGGTCCATGATGCACGGGGAGGTCAGGGAGCACCCCCACATTTTGTCACATAAAAACCAGAACAGGACGCAGCGTACGAAGAGGCCTCAGAACCGCCGGGGGAACCGAACACACAGCGGGAGTCACGGAGGAAGATCAGGGAACAGTGCAGAAGGAGCTGGAGAGGAGAACAATCAGGACCCGATGCCTCACACTCCTCCGGTCCCAGCGATGCACGGCCCAATAAACCGTCCTGATATTGAACTGGTTCAAGTTGAGGTTCTCCCTCGCCCTGCCGCTGACCCTCTGCTCATTATCTTACCACTGCTAGCCTGTTTACTCCTGATTATAATTCTTGTCATTTTAATTCTGGCGTTCCGTCACCGCAAAGAGAAACAAGCACGGCAGCGGCTCATGCATGAACTGGCTTCAGTGCAGTTACCCACTGAGGACGGCCTGTACCAGGGCCGGCCAGAGCGGAGTATGGCTATGCCCTCTGTGATGGTCACCCCACTGGGCTCTGCAAGCGTCCCCACCTCCCCCAGGATAAACATGAGCCCAAGGAGGAGTCTGGCTCCAGGGATGACCTTCTGGGGGCCATTTGAATCTGATTTAGCAGGTGGCGAGGGGAATATGAGAGGGCATAAAAGTAGTGAGAGAGATACAGCTTGTGATAGCGCACTTCCAGCTTCTCCTGCAGGGGTCAAGACCTCAGGGAGATCTCTGTCCCTCACACCAACTCTGAAAGACAACCAGTATTGGGTTTGATGAAAGTCATTTATACATAAACTGTGCCTTAGAGGTGTATTTTTTGGTGCAAAGGTTATTAAGGGTACGGTACTTATGTATGTGCTTACTATGGAGAACAAGTGGTCATCTTAGGTACAGCATACGTGTAGTTCTGTAAAAAGGACAATATATGCAACTATTCTTAGTTGAATAAATGTGGAGTGAGTGGTATGAATTGTATTATATTTCTGTAACTACTGCTGGAAAGGAACATAAACCATACCGTAGATCAGGGGTCGGCAACCCGCGGCTATAGAGCCGCATGCGGCTCTCTAGCGCCGCCCTAGTGGCTCCTGGAGCTTTTTCAAAAATGTTTTACCTTTTTTTCGCTTTCTTTTTTTCCTTTTTTTCTTCGTTTTTTTTTTCTTTTTCTTTTTTCCTTTTTTTCCTTTTTTTCTCTTTTTGTTCTTTTTCTTTTTTCTTTTTTTCTTTTTTAATCTTCTTTTTTTCCTTTCTTTCTCTTTTTTTTCTTTTTCATTTTTCTTCTTTTTTTCTTTTTCTTTTTTCTTCTTTTTTTTCTTTTTTTCTTTTTTCTTTTTTATCTACTTTTTTCCCTTTTTTCTTCTTTTTTTCTCTTTTTTTCTTCCTTTTTCCTTTCCTTTTTAATCTTGACATTTCGACTTTTTTCTCGAAGTGCATAATTAGAAAAAAAATCTTCCCCCAGTTCTAACTAATATAGAAACATGCAGCATGTGTTGCCTTCATTCTAAGGCTGATACAAGACTTTTAATTTTTTGCGGCTCCAGACATATTTGTTTTTTGTGTTTTTGGTCCAATACGGCTCTTTCAACATTTTGGGTTGCAGACCCCTGCCGTAGATGGAGGAATGGTACTTTTATAATAAACCATATACAATTAGATTTGAATTAGCAAAGACCGTTTCTAATAACTGATAATTAAACCTCTGAACTAAAGCTGTTTTATAAGTAACTTCTTGCTAACTTGCACCCATTGTTTCATGTGGTAGATGATTGTTTTGGTTTGTTCTGTACATTCAAGTACTCTACGTTTTGAGGTATATACACACAGAATATCTTATTCATCCTTCATGTATACCAGTATTATTCCCTTTTTTGCACGTTTTTGTGTCCTTTGTCTGGTAATGTAAGGTGGTAAGGCTTCTGATAGTTTAATACAATATTTGCAATACACCGTGAGATGTACTTTCCTCACTTTTTTTAATTAACTTTGACATTTTTGTCATTTTTTTAACCCTTCGGGGATTGATAAAGTATTTTTGAATTGAATTTTTGAATGATATACCTGCATTTCATGCCTGCATCTGTTTGCCATGTTCATATGTGAATAATGTTTTCAATAAAATATATTTAAGAATACTGTTGAGGGTGCACACTGGCTCTGTCGATGTATGTACAGTAGGATTGTGTTAAAGCTTGAGCTTTTGGCTGTTAGCCCAAGATCTGTTCTTTTGTGAGCTACAAACTGGAAAAGCTAACAAATGTTTCTGTGTATAAACCAACCTCCACTTTTATGTGGAAATGTAGGGCTCAGCCAGTAGATCTTTTATACTCCAAGAAAACCAAAAAGGGGGAGTTGTTCCCTCATAGGTCTACAAAAATGCACAAATATTTTTTTGATTTGACCGGATGCAAAACGTGTTTTTAAATGTCCTATTTCTTTGCCACAACACTTGGCACACACAAACAATCCTGATTAAATTCTTTGCAATATGGCAGATGAGGTGGATTCTCAGCCTTGCCTTGTATACAGTCTGGTTTAAATCAAACTGACTTTGTGCATGTAATGTGTTTCAAATTACCCTGCGACCAGCTTCCTTCTAGTTTGCAGCCTTTCAAGTGTAGGTTTTGTGTGATTTTGCTTTTTGCAGGGAAGTCTATATATATATCTAAAAGTATACTCCATAAAACTTATGAGAGGTGGCCAAAGAATAAAAATATTTACTGCTGAAAATGATTACTGAAAATTCACTGACGACAAGAAGGAAGAATGAGTGGAGAGGAGAAAGAGGCAGGACTAAATAATGAAGGGCTTGTGGCTAAAGTAACCTGATCCGCCGTCTGTAAACTGCAGCGTCAGATATCAGAGACACGGGAGCAGCAGGAAGACAAAGTGATCATAGGCATATCTACACGAAAACTTTGCAATGATCGCTCACAAACCACTGATCTTACGATGAATGAATGTCACTCACTACCTTCTGAAAACTACTAGATGGATGGTAAAACTGTTAACTGTTAAATACAGTTGTGGAAAGTTGGAGCGTCCTGAGGATTTTAGAAGAACTGTACCCATGCTGATTTTCAAGAGTAATGTCAATGTGCTTCTGAACCATTAAATGATAAGCTGCAGCATGATCCGGCTGGGATATGTAGGTTCATGCTTGGAGCAGCACAAACGTGACGTGGAGAAGCAGAGAGGCTCAGAAGGAGTTGTATTGTCTCTTGCTGGACACATAAATGCAGTAGAGGCAGCCAAATGTATGAGTTTAAATACTTTGGAGCAGATGTTCAACGCCATGTTTGTGAAGAATGCACTTGAGCTGAAGAGCTCATAGAAGAATTTCAGAGCTGATTTAGTTTAAAATAAGTTTGATCAAAACGGGTCAGAGTCATAACCACATAAATTAAACACGAGGCTGGGGATAAAGTATATTAGGAGAAGAATGCTTTGTTTGCCTACATCACCAAAATATCCATCTGCATTATTCTTATCTTGGGGCTAATGTTTTTTTGGAACATAAATGTGAGTAAAAATATTCTGTTGTTTAAAACAGCTGCAAAAACTGTGACTATGAAATACGCATATTGACTTTAAAGTCAAAAAGTCATAATTATGTATGAAAAGATGTTGTATGAGTGTGCCACAACAACTGAGCAGACTTGCAGTGCATTACACAGGTGATGTCACTGGGTAGAAGATCTTTTTGTTTTTGTTTTTGAGCTATAATATCTGAAAATCTCTTTTTACACTGGGAACAAACAAATACTGAGATGGTCTCAAATACAAAACAAATAACAATAATTAACAGCAGAAGACACAGATATATTAAAGATATATTCCTCAAGTTTTCCACTTTAAGAAAAAAAATGAATATAGTAAAGTCCCCAGATCGATACAAATACATGATACCATGACCACTGGCCTCAAACACTGCACATGGATGAGTAACTTTACAAATATTTAATTTTTCAAATACATATGCCCTTAAAATGTGTGTATTATAATACAATCTACAACTGGCTCTTTAAATCCGAGGTGTCTGTCTGTGACTCAGACTAATATTAAATAAGTACAGATTATAGAGTCATGGGGAAAACTGCAAGGTGACCAGGTCCTGTAGCTGCATAGAAAAAGAAAAGAAAATCATCACCATTGCACTACCATGCTTGACACTGGTACGTATCTACTGAATGCTGTTTGTTATTTGCTATACATGAGAATCAGGTATTAAAAAACATCAATTTGGTCTCATCGATCTATAGGACATTCTTCTGGGATGGTTTGTTCAGATTCCGTTTTGTGAACTTCAATCGTCTTCCTTGGTGGAAGAGACTACAATTCCAAACAAACCACAATTGTTCACTTGTGGAGTTTAACAATTAACATATTTAGTGAAGCTTGTAGGGGCTCAGATGTAGATCTGTCTTTTTTTTTCTTTTCTGGTCTGACCTTGGGGTTTATTTGATGGGAAAGCCGCTCCTGAGAAGACTGGTGACTATCTTGAATGTTTGTCGTGAATAATGTGATTGTACAACATTCAACTCCATTTGTTGTGAAATATATTTATTATTTTCCAGATCACTGCTCGTGTCTTTCCTTCCTTCCGTACTGTGTTAACACACTTCTGTCAAAAACCGTCCAAATGTTGTTTTTTTTTATAGATCTGAACACCTTCTTACATTAATGTATCAAGGGCTGATGATTAGCAGCACCATTCTGCAAAATACCCTCATCAATCCTATAGAAACAGGTTCTTAGAACTGTCAAGATATTTTCACTGTTATTAACCTTTTTGGCTTAATTACTGTCAAAATATGGTGGAGAATTTTATGTTGTTAATCTCAGTTTGTGTTTGCATCTACTTACCACTCAGTACTATCAAATGACTTTAATATATATATAAAAAAAGAGAAGGATTCACTTATTTGATTTGTTAAAAGAAAAGTTGAACGGTTTTTCCCTGTTTAGCAAGAAAATACTGACCAGGAAACATAGTTCTATGATTTTATTTTGGTCGCAGGCTGCCATACCAAGCAGAGCAAACACCACTATGTTGCTTTGTAGAATTTAAACATATTTGATCCCAGAAAGAAATTAGAAATGACACAATGGAAAATAACTAGCGGAGACGCTGAGGTGAATGGACTGACACCACCTTTCAACGCACATATATATATATGTTTTTTAAACAAAAAAAAACAAAAACAAAAACCTTCGCCCTTAAAAGAATTCCAAATATGCTTCAATCACACAAAGAGTTCCCAACATCTTGGTTACGTCTCTTTCAAGCCAGAAAACATCCATCACTAAGCACCGAGTGTCTGACCCCTGACCCCGACCGCTGACCTCACTCAGAGTAAGCGGAGGCAGATGTCACCATTAAGTACTACAATAACACCTGGAAAAAGACAGAACTGCAGAGCTGAGTCTAAATATGCTAAAACAATGCAACATCAGATTATAACTTAGTGAAGGAGTAAAGTATCAGAGTTGTGAGAGCTGTTACACATCAGAAGTACAGAAGGTCAAATTTTAAGTTGCAATAAAGTCCATTCTGGTGACCATACTGACTGGAGCAGCGTTTGCCTCTTCGCCTTCCCTAAAGATCTGCATACTGTAGAATCCGGCAACACTGTGGAGGTCATTCAAGTAAAAATAAAGATGTGGTGAGACTACAAAGATTATAAAAATTCATGTAGCCTTGTCCTTTAATCACCAAATCATTCAAGCAATTTAGGGAGTTTTGTGTCCTTGTTTTCTGTTGGGTTAAACATATTTCCCTGACGGGGGACTAGGAAGCAGTGGATGCAGGGACGCCACCGTTCAGACGTCTGCCAGTCTGAGCTGAGCTGCAGTGTGTGGAGTCTCAGCAAGGTATCAGTAAAGGATACATTCATCAGAGCTGCTCACGTAATCCAGCAAGTTGTCATGTCGAATTTTTCTTTTTTTTGAGTTTTTTTTTCTTTTAAGGAATAATAAGGCACTCAGTACCTGAGAGTGTTCCTCTCAATCAACCCTGTGTGATTCCCTACGCAGGCTTCTTTTAAGTCAAACCTCTCCCATGTCATCATATCTATGCAGTGCATCTTCTAGCTTGGCAGTTATCTTCTGGAAGAAGCTGATCTGCTGCCGGAGGTGGTGCTGCATCTGCGAGCGGAAGTCTCGAACACGTGTGCGGTGGAAGTGGTGGATTTCTGCCAACGTGGCGCAAGATATGATGTTGCACCGGTTGTTGAGCTCACTTTCCTGCTTTGGACAATCCTTCACCTTTGTCAGCGCACCTGGGAAAACAGGGTACAGACTGAAGTTTAGAATTATATCAAGATTTAAAAAGAAATATGAGCCCATCCTTTGTCTATCTCTACTTCGATCTTACTTACAGAATTGATTAACAAGTCAAAACCATTTTGACAACCGTGTTGATGTAAGATGCTAAAAACACAAGCTTGAAATTAAAATCATTTGTCCACACAGAGATGTCAAAATTCACATAATTGCTCAGTTTCTTATGTAGCTGTTTTTAGTGGAACAGAAATGATTTTAGCTATTTATCACCACGTTTCCTATAAAAAAAACAATTACATCCTCCTAACACTTGCTGTGGGTAGCTTAGCTCAAGATTAAAAAACAAAGACATATTACAAAAATGTTGTTATATTCTAAAATATTCTGTTCAGTCTGATGGTTACCCACACCACTCTTGAAACTCGTTTCTTTTTTTTAGGTCATTTTGGAAACTGTATACCGGTCCATACTACAAGTATGTGCTGATTTTGGGTGAACGCAGGATGCAGGATTCAGTATGCTGTATGCAAAAAGCTGCATAATCAATAGTAAGTGAAAAATTCACAAATGGTGATCTACTTCCAGGAAAGTTTCTCATGGACAGAAAGAAGGATCTGGTTGCAGACAGAGAGGAGCTCCATTTTATACTGAAAACATGTGACCTGCACACTAAATAGCAAACTGATTTCTTGTTACATGCTCCACAAGAACAGACATTTTAGACGTTTTCTCAAGGTGGCAAGAACAATAACAACGTTTTTTCTGGCAGGGGCATTTCATGGCAAAATATGAGTGAATCAACGTTGAAATATGGTCAGGCAGAAATATTCAATTCACGTTGAAGCCTGAAATTTAAAGTATACAAAAAGTGGTCGGCAACAAACAGCATGGCATTAAAATTAGACCACAAAATAACATTGATTCAGTGACATCTTTTCAACTTCGGTTAATGCGCTAGAATTGGATGATTGTTTGATGGTTGATCCATTATCAATCTTCAAACTTAACCAAAAATCAACCTTTTTGACCATGATTCAACATTAAATTCACATCTTTTGCTATCTGGGGTGAAACTTGTGCAAAACTACCAGAGATCCTCATATGAATAAGAACAATTTAGTCACAATACAGTGACAATGAAAGATATGGCTGATTTCGAGGTGATGGAAGAGGAGGAGGAGAACATATTTGAAGCAGAGGAGGAAGATTTTTTGTTACTTTTCACAACTGTCAGGGAGATGGAAAAGTGTCTGTGCCAACGGAAAAGCAGGGACTCTGTTTCTAACCTTAACCACGCCCACTTCAAGTTTCCGACCAATCCGACAACAGTTCCAGGAAACAGCACGAGAAAAAAGATGACTTCTTAAGAACAACCTGGGAGTACGCCCAAATCAGCTTTTTTCTTGAAGCTGTGGGAGTAGGAACACATTTCTCTGTTCCTGGGGAGTACGTAGAGATCTTTAGAGCGTCACGTTTTCAGCCCAAAGTGGTTTCACTATATCCACCGCAACCAGGCCATGTTGTTGGCAACTGACCAGTCTACTTCACATGCTCCTATCATGACTGCTTTCACAGAGGCATATTTACCCATGATGACCACCATATCAGTATGAAGTAGATGCAGCTAGCTTATCAGGTTTATTTCTACTTTCTTGCAGAGTTTTTCAAATTTAAATATCAACACTGAATCTTTATTTTTCCAATTTTGGAAAGTATCGGAGAGTATCAGGATCCGTTAGAACTGATGTAAATGCATTAATTGATTTTTTTTTAAATTTATTTATTTATTTTTTTTATTAACATACAGTGCAAACAACAGAAGACGACATCAGTTTGTGTGTGTGTGTGTGTGTGTGTGTGTGTGTGTGTGTGTGTGTGTGTGTGTGTGTGTGTGTGTGTGTGTGTGTGTGTGTGTGTGTGTGTGTGTGTGTAGATAAGGTGATGAAAGTAGATACATAAATTGACAATTTATCATATAGAGTGGTGTAGCACTATACAATGTAGAATAATAATATAGTAATATCCTAATATAATATAAATATTATAAAATATTATAACATATAACCAAATTATATCACCATACTATTATACGATATAATAATACTATATCGTATATATATATATATATATATATATATATATATATATATATATATATATATATATATATATATATATATATATATGTATAATAATACTATAGTTAAACATCCCATGAAATTTCATAACTTAATATAATAATAAACTATGAAATTAATTGATGTTTAACATGATATACAGACTTTCAATTAACCTTTACACTCTAAAAGCCAGCACAGGACGTTGCACCATACTGCATTGCAACTTCCTGTTGTGAGTCTGGAGATGAAGACGTAATATCTCGTTTCTTTAGTAGGGAGTTATTTTACACTGGAATCCTCATTACACAAGGCTGCGGTTTCCAAATGTCACTAAATGTAACACAACCAACCTTATAAAGCATTTACTGTAAAAGGTGGAGTAACCTCAGCAAGAAATCCTTCAGTTCAATGTTTAGGAATGAGGGAAGTTCCTCAAAGAAAGCCAGAAAAAAGTCACATTAGTAACAGACAATATTGTAGAATTCACTGTCTTGGATGTGCAACCCCTGTTGGTTGTAAAAAATACCTCTTTAGTTGAACATTTGGAGCCACTGTATATTTGAATGAAGGACTACTGTCCCAGAGAAGTGGGTGATGCTCTGGCTTTCAATCATTTGACAGTCAATCAACGTTAGAAGTAGTGACCGATTGTTCGGTAACCGAAATTGTTCGGCCGAAAATGGCAAAAAAACACTTTTGGTGTTCGGTGGAATAAGTGGGAAAAAAACCGAACAATTAATAACGGCGTTGTAAAATAAGGAAATAGACTGGCCTCTCCCGTAACGGTTACACCACAAACATAAATCGTTGGCCAACCAAAAAGTAACCACATAAGAATTTTACCAACATTCACCAGGAGGTGGAACCTCATAATGAAACCTCAAAAAAACCTCAAAACAACATAATGCTGGGAAATTAAAAAGTTTTTTTCATTTTTTTATGTTCAATAAATATTTTCTACCTTGTAATTTTGTAAAAGATTTTTTTCTTTTAAAAGCATGCCTAAATCAAATTTATTTGATTTATGCAATGGTGAAAAAATTGGCAAAATAAATGAAAAACTGCTGAAGAACCATGTTCGGTATTGTTCGGTATTCGGCCAAGTGTTTATTATTATTTTCGGTTTCGGTTTCGGCCACAAATGTTCATTTCGGTGCATCACTAGTTAGAAGTAAATATCACAGAGTAAAAAAAGGTGAGGTGAGGTGCAATTGCTCCTGCCAAATCTCAACTGGCTCTTTTTGATGCAAAATGACAGTAGCTTTGGATATGTGAGCTCTGTGCACCATCTCAAAGGTTGAACTGAGCCAGCGTACACAGAAGATGCTTGTACAGCATCTCTGCCAAATCTATTGACCTTAAGTGAAGACTGAAACATGTACCAGCTGGCTCGTTGTGAGCCTTCTGGTTTATGAATCAAACGAAAGAGGAAGTAAAAGTCTGGATTTTCTCTTTCTTGTTTTAGCTTTAAACTGTGCAAAAAAAGAATAATAAGATTGTAAGGGAGGAAAGTAGACACATTCCATGATCCCATATTTTTTTAATACTGCAAGAATGACTTAGACTTTTTATAGGCTTCCTTAATGTTCCCCAAAGCCCAGTCATGTCTCATAATGTTTGATGTGACTCATCTTTAGGGGGGGACTGGGACAGTGGACCGACTTGACCAATGAAGGCAGGAGGGTGAAGAGGAACTCAGAAAAAAACAAGAAAATGGCAGCATGTGAAGGAAATGATGAGCTAGTTGGTCCACCTCTCACCAACCTACATTCTTTCTCCCTGTCTTTCTTACACACACACACAGAAAGATCAGTGCTGAATAAGTACAAGGAAAGAGGACTTTGCTTCCTTCACTGCCAAGGCGATTATAGTGGTGTAATTTGAACTTTTGTACTTTTGTGCTGGTGAGAACTTCTACCACGGGGGAAGGAAGAAAAGACGGAGGCAGGAAAAAGGAGGGGGGGAATTTAATCCTGAGGTTGTTCTATTCTGCATTCCTGCAGTCCCAGGGCAACACCGGACAAAAGCCCTGGGATCTCTACATATTCAAATCAGACGTAACCTTTCCAAATCACAGACAGAAGTAAGACTGTTGATACTGTAAAGACATTACATCAACAAAGAAACACACCTTCACTTCCCATTTTCTTTAATACACTTCAGTGCAACAGTTGCATCTAGTCTGACCGTGATTGGCTGAATATGGCAATGGACAGATATTTATGGAACGCAGAGCTGCAGAAGCAAGAATGAAGGTCAATGTCTTTAACCCCCCCCCCCCCCCCCAGAGTCTGGTTGTTTTTGGTATGCAAAAGTCCTTCCAAGTTCCAAGTGAGACTAAACCATCCATCCATCCATTCATCCATCCGCTCACTTCCAGTTATCAGAGTCTGGGTTGCGAGACAGCACGAATGACCCAAGAAGACGCTATGCCGTCTAGGGTAGCTGCTTGGAGCACGGTACCCCACGGTAAACTGGTCCTGTGGGACGGCCCACACTAAAGACGATTTGATTGACTCATAGAAGGTGAAAAATCAAGACCTTGATGTCCCAAGCAGTCGTCCGTCGGCATCTTTGTCGGAGTTCATTTTGGCCGATTCAACATGTAGAATCAGCCACTAGCCGTCGGCCTCTATGATTAATCTGATTGGGGGAGAGCTAGCCCTTGACTAGCAAATCAGAGTTAACCGCAAATGACGATGGTAAACATACTAGATAAACAGCGATGGCACAGATGCTACACTACACTCTATCGAACTGTGTTTGATTGTATTATATTTTCATTATTAGCCATCAAATTTTCGATCCTTCTTGACTGATGACAGTGGGCTCAGTTCAGAACTCGTGACTAGAGTGATCCATCATTTCCGTTTTTTCTTCTTTTCTTTTCTTTCTGGGTGACATCACAGATTATCTCCGCCTGCAGTTAAGGGGACGTATAACGCTTCGCGCACATGCAGAACATGCGCTCCAGTCGGCGTCCGGTTGGTGTGTTTGGGAGTATTTTTTAAGACGAGAGCCGACTTTCAGTCCGACTGGTTTTCTACCGACGGTCAACCATTGGGTTGGGGTGTCCCGGCCTTTATAAACTTGAGGTCTGGCAAATGTTTGCCCTCCTGGGGTCGCGAGGTATGTCTGGACCTTGGCATGCTGACCCTCGCCTGTTGACATTGACTCTTAAGTATAAACAGCTCATCTTCTGTTATAGGTACAGTTGTAACAGTAAGGCTGCAGCTAACGACTATTCTAATAGTCAATTAGTCATTAACTATTGAAACGATCGGATTATCTCATAATTATTAAGTGGCTCTTATTTGACTTTCAGTGTTTAAATTTTGCATGAAGATGTTTAAATGATGTGCTAATTAACAATAAAAGACAAGAAACATGGACACTTCATTCAAAGATACATCTTGGTATGAACTTTGCTGCCGGTCGCCGTGGTGTTGCATCGGCCGGCGCCATATTGTCTACCTGGCGCTGTACTCCATTGTGCATGTGCAACTGTTCAGCAGAGATAGGAAGGGAGTGAAATGCCTCACTCTGCTGAAGAACACGTGTGGTGACAATAGCGGCTGAACACTATAGCACATGTGTAATTTTCACCAGAGACAGGAAGGAGGACAAAGCCTCTCTGTGTTGGGGAAATTTCAGGTATTTTGTATCAATAATTCCAGTTATAATCATTTAGTTATGAAGTGAAGCAATGTACTAAAGATGTTTCGAGCTAGACTGTTTTGTTTGTTGTAAGAAAGTTAATAGATTGGATTTTCCTGAACAAGGATATTTTTTAAGCTATGGTCTTTTTTGAGTTCAAGTTCAAGTTGAAGTCAGTTTGATTGTCATTCTGCTGCATGCAGGTCATGTAGGTGAATGATACCCCTTTTACACCAAGCTGGTTCCAGGGCTGGTTCTGGGCTAGAGCCAGACTTAGCACCAGATCTTTGGTTTTACACAGCCTAAGCACCGGCTCCTGGCTCTCAAAACTGGTGCTACTGTAGCACCAGTTTTGAGCTGGGCCAGGTCTAGAACCGCTTTACGTCGGGGGCTGGGGGCGGGGCTGGGGACGGTGTTACTGAACAACCAAAGCAGAATAAACACGGAAGAGCGCAGTTTTTAAACAACGGAGCGTTGAAGACGGCGGTTAAGTTAGCAGACTCTTTTATTATTACATCCATTTATTTAATAATGGATGGAAAACAGAAGCAGCAGTGGTCTACGGTACAATCCATCAACAGTAACGTCGGCGGGCGGAGTGGGAGCCTCGCGTCCGAGCCCGCGGGGGAGCGTTCCAGCCCTGGGACGGTTGGACGCGAGGCTGCCGCTCGATCGGCGGGTTCCCGGCCCGCGGGGACGCGTCCCAGCCCGCTCCCAGCCCGCGGTTCTGGTTCCGCGTTACACCAACGCAGGCTCTGCGTCGATGTACGCGGCAACGCGCGCCGTACGCTGTAATTTCTTAGCAGGCGTAGCTACAACTGATAGATTTCATCTATTAAACCAACATTTATCTGCCTAAATGATTTTTTTCATCCAGCGTAATTCTCAACAGAGCTGCAGGTTTCTCCCCCGGGAAGACGGCGCAGGTTGAGCCGGCTGAGGAGCTGCTGTGCCCCGGGGCTGCCGGCTCTCGAGTCAAATTTCTTAACAGGCGTTATTTGGATAAACTGAGCCCAGGTACGGGATCTTAAAGGTTACTTTTAAGCCTGAAAAAAATATTAAAACTTAATAAAGTGCCATATTAACAGCGCTACAGCTGAAATTAAAACAGCTTTTGGCTCTCAGCTTCCTGATCAGGGTGAAAACGAGGGGGAGTGGTGGTGACGTATACAGTAACGTGATGACGTAGCTCTCTGGCCAGCTGCTGGCCAGCACCAGCTTGTATAAAAGCAAACGGTTCTTACTTAGAACCAACCGCAAACCGCCTCTAGCACCAGCACTAGCACCAGCTTGGTGTAAAAGGGGAATGAGATGTTGTTCCAGGACCCTGGGTGCAACACGCACATTACTGATGAACACGGTAGTGTTGGGGGGATGTTTGGGTGATGTTTCAGAAGTAGTCAAGGTTTTTTCTAACAAAAATAAAACCCAAATCCCATTATTTTTTCATGTACAATGGAGATTCTGATGTTAGTGTAAACAGGATGTAGACGTTGCAAACTTCTTTCAGAAAAGACACATGCACACATTACCTCAATTTGTAGTTTTGAAAACAGTAAAAATAACAAATAGGTTTTTACTTTTTCCACTGTGAATTAACCCAGCCATCAGCATTACTAATGAAGGTTTAAAGATAAGAAAACTGAGCTGGTAACAATGGTCTGGAAAATCCCCTAAAATGTAGATCTGTCATTACAATCTGCATCTGTTTTGGTGAAACTTGTGAAGAAATGTTTTATTTATTTTGGCTAGTTTTTTTGTTTTGTTTTATTTTCTGTCCACTGCATGGCTGAGTCACTAGGTTTTATGCTCTTTGATTAGACGACACACAAAGTCCAAGAGATTCTGCAGCGTATCATGCTCCACAGACCTTTCCTTGTAATTAATTACACATATTAGAAAAGTGAAGAAATCTCTTCATCTTTATCTGCAGGACATGTTTGCCAGTCAAAAAATAAGGTGACGTCCAGTCAGTCACAGGCACATTTGCAGCTGAGGTTGTTTTTCATAGTTTGAAGCACCGATTGCATCATGTGAACAGAACTCAGTGAACTAAACGGTGCCTCTGGGTTTGGCAAACGTCTGGACTTTGCGTGCCAGCAGAAACTCCCTCCTCCCAAACTGCAGGGAACTAACAAACTAACTCCTGCTAAAATCCTTTGTAAAGGTCTGTGTGCGTGTGTGTGTGTGAGCATGTGTGTGTTCAAATGAACAGTACAGGCCTCACAGTACCTGGATTGTTACAGTGAACCATGGGTTTCAGTTTGCACTGCAGATTGACACAGTAACTTGGTAACTGAAAACAGATGTTGCTCTTGGTATGGAAACTATCAGAATGGATCTTAGTTCCTTTATGCATATGTTTGGATGGCTGTTATATGTAACAGTTATATGTTATATGGTAGTAATTGTTTTATTTTATGCAAGTAAAAATAAAGACATCTAGTGTCTTGTTTCACAAGTTACAGTCGACAGCAGCGAAACTTGGAGCGAGAGGCTTTCTGTCACTGAACTGGACTCAGAGTCTTCCTGTCAACTCTTTTAGCGTCACTTGAAACTAACCCTTAACTTTCCTATCAAAGCAGAGAGGCAAGCGCTTGAAACCATTTTCCCTCATGCAAACATGTTGAAGGTTTTACACTTTCTTTTTCATGTCAAACTTCCAAAACATACTTCTTTCATTTACTCAACACACGATTCAGGACCAATTAAAATCAAAAAGCTAAATTTAACCCTAAAAAAACTGCTTAACTTGTGTTTTTTTTGTTTTTAAAAACAACTTAATAACACTCAGAATTGCTTAACATTTGAACTAGTTGTGAGAAGCAGAGTGGCCAACATATCAACACACCTACAACTAGGGATGGGCGGTATGGACTAAAAAATGTATCACGATAATTTCTGGCATTTATCCCGATAACGATAAAAATGACGATAAAAAAATACCAATTCAACTCCACCTTTGTAACTATAAATCTATCACCACATTGAGTCTTTGGAGCCAAATCACTGCTCTAAAAGAATATTAAATACTACTAAACGTAATCAATGGGAATCTATCTTTCTTTCTTTCTTTCTTTCTTTCTTTCTTTCTTTCTTTCTTTCTTTCTTTCTTTCAGGCTCATTTCTTTCTTTCTTTCTTTCTTTCTTTCTTTCTTTCTTTCTTTCTTTCTTTCTTTCTTTCTTTCTTTCTTTCTTTCTTTCTTTCTTTCTTTCAGGCTCATTTCTTTTCTTTCTTTCTTTCTTTCTTTCTTTCTTTCTTTCTTTCTTTCTTTCTTTCTTTCTTTCTTTCTTTCTTTCTTTCTTTCTTTCAGGCTCATTCCTTTCTTTCTTTCAGGCTCATTTCTTTCTTCCTTCCTTCCTTCCTTCCTTCCTTCCTTCCTTCCTTCCTTCCTTCCTTCCTTCCTTCCTTCCTTCCTTCCTTCCTTCCTTCCTTCCTTCCTTCCTTCCTTCCTTCCTTCCTTCCTTCCTTCCTTCCTTCCTTCCTTCACGTACGTTGTGCGTGGATTTAACGCAGATCCATAAATCAGTTTTACACAAAAACGTCACAAACAGGAATTTATCGTTTTTACCCCGATATGACAAATTCTTACCGTGGGGAATTTTTTGGACGGTTTATCGTGAACGGTAAAATATCACCCATTCCTACCTACAAGCAAATCCTTACCTTTCTGCACATGGACGATGTCAGGAAAGTTGTCCAGGTGTCCTCTGTAGAGGTCCAGCAGGTCAGAGATGGGATCGAGGTCCTGCCGTGGCTGCTCTGCATAGTACTCTCCTATTGCCTCGTACGCATCGCCGGTGTAGGCCATGGCTTTGTTCAGGCCCACCGAGAAGGCCTGTTGGTCCAGCTCAAACGCCTGTGCCAGAAGTTTGATGGACTGCCCGACCTTCTGGTACTCCTTCTTGAACCCTGTCATCTGTTTGCGGGCAAACTCGTTGATGGTTGTGTTCACGACCACAATGTTCTCATCCATTTTCTTGGTGAAGGTCTTGAAGCCTTCTATTTTGTTTTCGACTTCCTGAAGGTCCAGAGGAACAGCAGGGGGGCTGATGGAGCACACAGGGGAAAAGGTGGTTTTTTTATTGCCTTATTTTGCTTTAATTTAATATTCAATCTATTCAACACATCACATACTCTCACTTAAATTTCTATATCTTGTGTCAGGGTTTTTTTTTATAACGACTACACACGGTGGTTGGAGGGCTGATGGAGGAATGAATCACAGAACTTAAGACTAGGAAACACGAATATGAGTCCAATGACTATTATTTAAATGAAACATGAGGTCATATTTGCCTGCCTTCAGTCTTCAAAACAAGGGAGAATATGTTTTCAACTGCTGGACGTAGATTAAACGAGAGGAGCACATACTGGCTAATATATACTTAATTACATGCTTTAAATCCTAACAAGATAGCTGTATAAGTACTGGAATGTATGAATGGACAAACAAACTATAAAACCAGGAAAAACATGGCGGTAACACCACAAAAGGACTTAATAATATCAAACATGCTTCTTCAGACTGTGAAAGTGTTGCGTGCAACCTTAAAATCACTTGTAAAATTATCAAGCAATGTATAAATTAAGCTTTAGGAAAACAACTTAATCTGGGTCAGGATAGGCCTATTTGATGTTTTACACATTTCAGGTGAGGTACTATTGAATGCTGAAAAGTTAAACTACAGGGCTAAAATTTGAACGTGAACAGGCAAACGTAACATAATAAACAAGTACCGGTAAATGTTAATCTTATAATAGTTCTTATCGCTCTCTCACAGACACGGACACTCCTTGGGAGGAAAGCCCCCCACAGTATTACAACCAGGAAAACTGATAACACTTCCCCTAAAAGGGTCAATATCCACATAAAGCTCCATAAAGGTAGTTACGGTAACTGTTGGTACTGTTGGTAGCGCTGCTGTGTAGAAATATGCCGGATTCATCCGTCATACGTCATGGGTTTATTTTTACAGCTGGTTTAAAGAGTTTATGATTATTGAGAGGAGTGGACCTGTTTTTCCTCACACTAGACAACCTTCTACCCCAAAAAACAATGAGTAAGCTTTGTTCGTTGTATTTCTTTCCGCTATCATCTCCACAAACAAGGGAGAAGTCTTATTCAGGAAGGGTGTCTTCCTTATGTTCTTAGTAAGATTTTAATAATGACATCCAGGGTTTCAACGTCACATCATCCGCAGTAATGAACTCAAGGTCCTACCTGATTGTGAGGAAGAAATTGGCCCCGACCAGGTCGTCCCTCTCAGCCTTCCTTTTGCCCATTTTCCAGGCCTTCTCATCTGCCCCGCATGTTAGGAAATGCTGGAAAACGTCACAGTGGGCCAACACAGGGTGGCTGGTCATGTGGTTCATCCACCAAATCAGACCCTTCCTCCTCTTGGAGATGAAGTCCTCCTCGAAGCGGCCGGTGGCCTGCTTCTCTGGCAGGCGGGGCACTGAGATGACGGGGAAACGCTCCACGAGCCGAGCGTAGAGCCAGTCAAAATGTTTATACCTGAAGGTAGGAAGGAAGAGGATGCCTGTTTTAGAGCTCATTGGTGAAGTTTTGCGCTTGGGCAAGCCAATGACCAAAGGAAGTAGGGAAACATGGAGGAGAATGTAGTGAGGAAAGAAAAAGACATGGAAATAGTTTAAGTGTCACAAGATTTTATGTAAAAGATGCAGAAGAAACAGGAAAGAGGAGCGGTTTCCAGTTAGTCAAAGTCCAAAGTAGGGGTGGGCAAAAATATTGATACGGCAATATATCGCGATACATAGTCTCCCAATACGATATCGATATTCAATGTATGTATATACTGCTGTATCAATATTTTTGCCCACCCCTAGCTGCACTTTATTTTGTGATTTCAGTGTGGGTGAGACACTGCATTTTATTTTTGTCATTTTAAGTCATGGGCAATTAGTAGGGCTGGGCGATATATCGAGATTTTAATATATATCAATATATTTTCTAACGCGATATGGTACGAGACAATATCGTTTATATCGATATAGCTTATTTTGTGACAAATTGACTTGAATGTTTTATTTGAGATTTGCACAAATGTTTTGTTATTTGCACAACTGTCAACCTCAGTGGAAAAGTCTGCCTGTTACTGTCTACGTTGTATTTTTGTACAGTGTATTTTAATTTAATTGTTATGCAGGAAAGGGATATTTGTTTTATTTTATTCAAGAAGCATTTTTATTCTATATATGCAGGCAGTTTATTTTTATTTCATTTGTTTTATACATTTTGATATTGTGCAGACCTCTGTTAATAAAGGAACCTGTGTGACATTTGGCACGAGGCTTTGTATTAAAACTGACAGTTTTTTTAAGGGGTGGCCTCAGAAAAAATGAAGCTAACAGAGATGCTATGCTATAATGCTTTGGGGGAAACCCCAATTATGGCACAGAAAAAATATCGATATATATCGAGTATCGCCATTCAGCTAGAAAATATCGAGATATGACTTTTGGTCCATATCGCCCAGCCCTAGCAAGTAGCTGTACTGTATTTTTGTGATTTCAATTTCAGTGTGGGTGAGACACTGCATTTTATTTTGAGTATTTTGTATCTAAGAATAATGCACACACTGCACTTTTCATTGTGTTTTAGTGTGTTTTTTCATGCAAATATGTTGCATAATTAAAATGGAAAGTTTGAATTACATTGTTTTGACTCAGTCTGTCCAATGCATTATCACTATCATCTGATGTACATATATACAACTTGGATTTTAAGATGTGTAATGCATTTTTTAATTTTTCGGTGAACTATGTAGAATATCGCGATATGTCGGGATATATCGCATAATCGGGACATTGCAATTTGTATCGTATCGTGGCTCAAGTATCGTGATGCGTATCATATCGTGAGGTCCTTCCCAATACCCACCCCTAGTCCAAAGTCCTGTTTTTGTCATTTTGTGGGAACTTTTGTGGGAAATGGATTACAATTGATCTGGTAATGGAAAAAAGGATGCTAAGGAAGAACAAAAGCAGTACCTGCGGTTGACTTGTATATTGGTGTGCGTTGGGGTTAGGCCATAGGACATGTAACTCTTCATGCCTTTGAACTTGGTCTGCTTGGTGGGGTCGTCAATGGTGCACGTGAATGGATAGGGGTCCTCCTGCCACTCAGGTCCATACTTCCCCATCACGACACAGATCTTGTCCCCATCCTTTACGAAAGCCGCGGCCTCCCCAAGAAGGAAGGCCTCTCCTCCAGACTTGACGAAGGTGGAGAACCTGTTGAGGTTCCTCCCCACCGTGGCCGAGCTCTTGGTCTGCTGCTGATGCTGCTGGGGGTTTCCCCGTGATGGAAGGGACGTTGTGACTGGGTACAATGGAGGGGAGGTGCCAAAACCACCCTGAGACGCATTTGCCGCAGGAGAGCTGTCATCCCAGTCGTCGTCCCAGTCGTCATCGCTGCCCTGACTGGTGTGGAAGCTGCTTCCTCCAATGTAACGGACTGCAGGTCCTCTCTGAGCATGGGCGTCAGGAGAGCTGTGAGAGGTGTTGGTGGAGGACTGGGCTTTGGTCTTGGGTGAGGAGAAACCATTGTTATTTGGGCTGGAGGTGATGGTTTCCTTGATAATTTCCACATAAGAGGCAGGGAAGAGGCCAGCCTCCCCCTTGCTGTTTTCCCCCTCCAACCAACCCTCCAGCTCCTCCTCACTGAACAGAGTCACCACCTCATTCTCCAATATAGAGATTTCCCCTCGGTTTTCAGAGTGAAAATCATACAATACTTTGGCCCTTAACGCCATTATTCCAATATGTCTTAGTCCCAGATCGTGCGTCTTTTTTTTCCTTGGAAAGTTTCCTCAAACTTTTCTGGCAGGATGAAATGTTCAAGACGTTTCTCGGTTTAGAAAGCAGCAGCGGCGACAGTTCAACTACTTTTTCTACTTTACTCCAAATTAAACAAGGTTGTCTCCGCGGTCCATGCACAAAACATCAAAAACAGCAGACACACAGCCTTCCACACCCAACACCCTCCTCGACAGTACCTCAGCTCCTTCTCGCCGGGTTCAAATATCATTTGTTTCCATGCAGAAGTCCAAGTCGGAAAAGTGCAGTGTTGTGTTTTATAAGTCCTGTGTTTTATCTCCGCGGAATCATATGGAGTGAAGTTAAAGTTGAAGGCTGTGGAGCATTCCTCCAGATAAAGGCTGCGGAAAGGAAAGGTCCTCCCCCCCACCTCCTCCTCTCTGCCGGAGATGCTTGTTAAAGCCAGGCTCCAGTCGCAACACGTAGTGACTAACGGAGGTGGAGCCAGCACCAGGTCCAGACAAGTCACTCATTGCAGACACGAAAAACCACTAACTGTACAGGAAAAAAACCCACATGAGCTCATACAGTTTGTGTCCTAAATCTGACTGCGTCGTTTTGATTATGTGATGACGTCTCCGACAAGACATCCGTGGATTTGTTCTTCTTTTTTTTTCCTCAGTCATTTTTTCCTGTGTTTTGAAGCTATTTGTGTTAGATGTTTTTGATTTTAAGAGCGCAATACAACCTGTAACTATGTATTAGTTAATTTTTCTGATTATTGGTCATATTTAAAGTCCGCGGTCAAAGCATTCATGAGTTATAATTTATGAGTTATAACTCTTAAGCAGACGACTTTTTTTGTATTTAAAACTGGACCCAGAAATGGAGTTTCTTCTTTGGAAATACTTCAAGTATAATTTGGAAATTATCAACCACGGTTGAATTGGTTTGATATTGGATATTGGATATTATGAATTCAACCCCCAAAAAAAACTTGTGATGTGTTCATGGTCATCTAAACTATATATCACAAAACAGTAATTATTAAAAAAAAAATCATATGTAAGGGCTGATTTAATGTGGTTTAATGAAAACAATCGGTGTTGTGTATCACAAGTTTTATGGGTGTTGAATTCATTAAACAACATTAAATCAGCCCATATATATGATTTTTTAATAATTACTGTTTTGTGATATATAGTCTAGATGACCATGAACACATCACAAGCAATATGACCAAAATCAGTGGTATGTATCACAAGTTTTATGGGTGTTGAATTCATAATATCCAATATCCAATATCAAACCAATTCAACCGCGGTAAATTATCACACTAGTTTCCTCTCGATCAGCTACTTAAATTACACATGTAAAATAATATACTTTTTTTGGCTTGGATTACATTCAGCAAGAACGATAAATAAGTCTAATCAAGCATATAACAAGATGACAGGAACAATTAAACAAATCAAGGTTCTGTGTGTCTTAAAAAAAACAGAAAAGAAGTCATATTATTACTTTTTTCAGCTTTTTTTTTTTACAACTTGGTCACCTTTATATGATATTATATGATATTATATGATATGATATGATTTATATTATATTATATTATATTATATTATATTATATTATATTATATTATATTATATTATATTATATTATATTATATTATATTATATTATATTAATGTTGAGAACTATTGTTTTGTGTTTCTCGTTTCATCCACTAGAGGCCGCTGTTTCACGGCGCAAACAGCAGATGACTGTTGTTGCTACCAGCGGTAAAACCATCGGTGGGATTTAGTCAGAGTAATGTAATGTCACATTTAGTCTAACTCTAATTACACATATATTTTCATCAAACATCATTGGACCTATTTTTACGTGATTGATATATATGTTTAAAACAGAACAATAATAATAAAATTCGCTTGTTGCTGAAATTTACTGAGGTTTACAGTTAATAACATCAAATTGAAAAAGGTTCTATTGGTCTGCAGGGCCCAAGACTGAATGACCATGGTTAAAGCCTGTTCTACCAGTTGTTTCTTTGTGTGTAAGTGTGTTTCTTTTATTACACATCTGTCATGCACGCTATGAATCGGTGTCAGAGTATGAGAGCAGGTGTGATGTTAATGATGACAGGAAATGTCTAAAATAAATTATAACCTGTTCTCAGATTGGGAAAAAAGCATTCATAAATAAGCAAAGAATACAATGAAAATACAATTGTTTAAAAGACACATTTACATAACTCGGTAAAACAAAATTGCATATTTGTCAATATGAAGTAAAATAAAAGGCACTATATAAAAATACACATATGTTTATTTAAAGCTCCTTTAATGCCCAATAAATAAATAAACATAATGTAACATGTTCCCTTCTTTTCTTTTCTCCCAATATTTCAGAAATTGTTAAATTGTTTTGTTAATGTCACAAACCGCCTTGGATCCAAATTAAGTCGAAATGATTGAAGGTCATCAAGATAGAGCAAAGAAAGAAAATTCTTAAGATAAGCATGAGTTTTATTTTCTTAATTATTATGTTGCTTCAAAATAACTTCATTTCATTTTTTTAAGCATATTCATTTCTGAATTTCAGGCTTTCAGTAGGAATGTAGTAGGGGTTGTCTGTCTGTCTCACATTAATCTGTCTGGTATTGATCTGTCCCAAAAAAAAAATCACATCAGTAATGTTTCATTAAAGAGAAAAACCCACAATGGTCACTGAAATAACTGACAAAAGTAATGAGAAATTATTTACTAAAAATTGACTACAGAGTAGCTACAGAGTTCTGTAATTAGGTGCAGAAGACTGAAGCTAAACATTGAGGGGATTATGTCCTGGAGTTTGTTGCATTGGGTGCAGAGTTTCTTGAATCTGTGCAGGTACAAAGAATTCTCAAGACTACCAAGACATTCTGGAGTGAAAAATAGTGCCTAATGTCAGAAAGCTTGGTCTTGGTTGCAGTTCATGTGTCCTCCAACATGACAAAGGTCTGTTAAAGCAATCATTTCCCCCATGTGGGTAGTAGCTTTGATGCAGTGCCATCTAATCAGGGGTGTTAAGCCAAACTCACCTGTGACTACCTGCAAGACAAACTGCTGCCAGGTAAACTGAACTTTAAAAATGCACATGCTGTTGAATTAATTATGTATTTATTTTCCAGTATCTTTTTTCGACTTTGTTTTCAACCTGCTGGAAACCTTGCATGAGGTGATAGTGAAAAAGAAGAATATGGAACTAAACTGCACCATGTAAACTGTCTGTATAATGGCAATAAAAGTTCCACCATACAGCTCACTTTAAAACCCTTTACCCCCTGCCTGATCTTGGGCTTATGTTCTTATATGGCATTTGCCTCCCTGTACCGGGGGCTCCAGCGCCTCTAGCGGCCAGTCGATGAACTGCAACTAAACTAGACGAGGAAGTAAGATGGTTGGCACTTTTAGATACTTCGCTGCTGGGTGATGTCAGTCTGGCACATCTTGCAGTACCACTTTTTTCCCACTAGAGGACATAATTAGGCCCGAGCACTGACAGTGCGAAGGTCCTATTGTATCTGTAGGAATTTTGCACGATATTTAATGGTTTGCATTAATGGGTGAGGCGTAATGGCTCAACAGCGCCCCCTAGAAAACTTTGTGCCTCAATCCCCACAATACGGTTTGACGTACATGCACGAAATTTGGTACACACCTGTATCATGTCGCAACTTAAAGAAAAGTGTCTTGGCGCCATGGCCGAAACCGAACAGGAAGTCGGCCATTTTGAATTAATCGTGTAATTTTGGCGCAATTAATGCCATTTCCCTCAGCCGTTTCTTCGCCCGAACCGTAACGTGCACCCAGGTGTGTTATACATCAAAATGTGCGTCTCGATCCTGCGATGATGGGCATTACCTTTCTCAGTCAAAAGCGTTACAGTGGCGACGATAGACGATAAACTTTTGAATGGTTTGACATAAAGACTCGTGGGTGGTGTCATCGGACTCGGTTTTGAGTCCTTGACCATAATTGGAGCAAATTAGCCCTGCCCCTTCTTCTGATTGGTCGATATCTGATAGTTCCTACTTTCTGCCATAACTTGAATGGTTTGATATAGAGAGTCGTTGGTGGTGTCATCCACTAAACGTCCAGGCCTGAAGAATCTACATGCAAGTCATACAAGCGCTTCCACTGCAGCACGCCTGAACGTGCACAAGGGTGCGAGGGCCCATTCATCGCTGCTTGCAGCTTCAATTACATTTAAAATTTTTGACCCGACATCTAGTCTAGTGTCATCTCCAATGCGTCTTCCTCCACTGAGGTGAGAAAATGATGTTTGTACCAGTCTTTAACAGTTTGTGGTGCTGGGTAGTTGGAAAAAGACACTGCTGGACTGAAATGCGGAGAAAAGTTAACGTACTCTGATTCCTTTGTTTTTTAACTAATACATTTTACCTTATTATTAAATTTGGAGAATGAGAAAAAAAACCATTACCAGTTAAAAAAAACAAAAAAAAAACAATCAGTTGAATTGAACAGAGATGACATATTTATTATCCAGAGATTAATTAAAAAAAATGCCCAGGACTGACTTAGGTAGGAGCACTGGGTGATAAAATGGGTAAAAAAATCGGGGATAAAAATGTAAAAAAAAAAAAAATTATAAATGTAAAAACCGGACCAAATGTGCACCAAATTGTGTTGTCAGAGCCACGATAGAATAGAGAACAAGAAAGCTCTTGCTGGGTTTCTGTGTATGCAGTCTCTGGACTGTCTAACATGATGTTTGACAGCTATCTGGAACCTCTTCCAGGTCTTTGGAAAGCAGGGGCGTCAATTGGGCATGGCAAGGTATGGCAGCTGCCACACCTTGGCTTCAGGGGAAAATGTAAATGTTTGTTTTTTAAATAAATTCATGGAATTACTCAGTGTCTATTTGTATTGATTATTCTATTATTTAATACATATAAAATAACTACAAATGCAAGTCAGAACAACATGATCAATTTCACTAGGTATTATCTTTCCCAACACTTGTACCCCCCTCATATCTTGAAATGTGGTGTCCCAGCGTCCCTGACGACAGTGGGCGCTAGGTCAATCTCGTTTTTAGCGCGCTTTGCAGTGTTACTAACTTACAAAAATGGAAAGGAGGCAGGCAACCCTGCAAACATTTTTTTCAAAAAAAGAAGGCAAGTGATGGGTCCAATGTTGCCCCGGCAGCGGAGGGAGAAGGACCGGGTAGGGAGAGCGGGAGTCAGGCTATTAACGAGGCTGTTAGCCACTCCATGTCCACGTGATATTGTTGCACTGACATAGTGAATGAAGTGAACAGAATGAGTTAAATTGTGTTTGTCAGATACGCTATTTCTGCTCTCTAACTCTGCCGCTTGCTGTCCGTGGTGCCGAAAACGGATGCGTATTGCGTAAAGGTGCATTGACTGAATTAATCAACACTGTTGGAAAGCTCTCCTGAACTCAGCTTGTGTTACTGTAGGTTGTGGGATGTAAGGGGCAAATTCACATTCCACTAAGATGGTTTACAATGTGACAGTCATTTATTAATCAAAAACAGAAAAGTGGAAACTGGGAGAGACATGGTTATCTTGTGCACTGGTGAGCGGGGTCAAAGGTCACGGCTCGGGCTCTAGCCGTGGCAGGACGGGGAGGATGAGGTTCCCGAATGACGAGTCCTGAGTGATGAAGAAACCTGAAGAATGTGCGTGTGCATGCTGAAATAGAAGACATGAGAAACAATTTGCATTACTGGAGGTGTATGAAGAGTTTTACTCCAAATAGTTACCAATTTAAACTGCTGGTGGTGTTAAGTCTTACCTGCAAGGCAGCTTTCTGCTGAGCAGCGATGTGCTGCTGCTCTGCGTTGTCTCTGAAATCCTTCATAATCGGCCTCGACAGTGAGATACTACAGGCAAAAAGGGACAAGTCAAGGCTCAATGACAGATATTTATAGTGTTATTAATGAGACTTTCCTCTGTTTTCACAAACTCAGTAGCACCAGGCCCTATTATGGTCAATGACTACAACTTGTAGTGATTTAATGAGCCTCTTGTTTATATAAGCTGTTACCTCTGTAAAAAGGTAACTGCTTTTAAAGGTTTCGGTGCCATATCTTTAACATAACCAAATGCTTTAGGCCAGGTTTGCAGACGGGCTACCATGGCAATGTTTTTTTGAATGAAGTGAACCTGCTTCTTTGCACTGAAAACCCTGGTTTAAATAAAAAAGCAAAATTTTACAAGGATAAATCTTCGTTCGTACTGCAGTTGTTTGATGTGGCAGACGAATCTTGGTTCTGAGGATATGAAATGTAGATTCTTTCATCTTTACAACATTGAAAAAAAGATCCAAAAGGCTGCAGTGAGAGTTCTGTCACATTAAAGAACTGATAGTTTCATATTTTCCCAACAAAGCACCAAAGTAGAGCAGGAGACAGAGCCTTCGGTTATCAGACCTGATTACAGCAGAACCAACTGTCCCAGGAAGAAGTGAGGCCTCAACCTTCAAGATTACGCTTAAAACTGTTCCTCTTTGATAAAGCTTATAGTTGACTCGGGCACCCAGAGCCAGCCCTTTAGTTACCCTGCTTTAGGCCAAGACTATTGTCTTTCACTGTACATCAGACAACCCCACCTGGCTCCAGGAATGTTCAAGTTCTGATTCTGCAGCAGCCGCCTCCGTTCTTTCTCCAGCTCAGCCAGGATCGCCACCCGAGCCTTGTTTGGGAAGGCTGCAGAACAAAAACAAGGAGTGATGAGGAACAGAGCATCAGCTCTCAGCTAACATCTCATTTAACACTGAACAATGTCAAGTGAGAGTAGATGATGGGTTTGCCTTTAAATAAACAAAAAAAAAAAATCAACCAAACAGCAAAAAACAACTGGTAAATTATAAATACGCAGAAGATATGACAGTGTGCACCCCATAATGTGCAGGATTTAAAAGCAAATATGCTCACCAAAGGGCTCTTTAATTCTGGTCCTGGAGGCCGGCCTCCTGCGTGTTTGAGATGTTTCCCTCCTTTTACTAATTTAATTGTAATTCATGGTCATCATCACCTTGTCACCAAAGTGTGCACTGATGCGGTTAGAGCAGGGAAACACCTAAAACATGCAGGACATGGCCCCAGAGGACCAGAATTGAGGACCCCTTGCTTAACATCTCATTTACAACCAGCTTCTACAAAAAAAAAGAAAAAAAAAAGTATGAAAAGAAAAAAATACAAAAAAAATGTCATTTTTTGGGCTGATTAAAGCTTAAAACATAGTTCGTCTTTCAGAAAACTAGTGCGACAACAGAAAGCCCAGGGTTTCTGTAGTTTGACGTTATGCCCCTGCCGACAGGACTGAAAACCACACAGGAAAAAAATTAAAAGTTACATCGTGTGGCCCAAATCTACAAGTGTACCTTGTCCTGGAGGATTCGTAGCCATGTGAGAAGATACAGGAGAAGGCGCTTCCAGAGTCACTCACAAAGGTGCAGATGACTTAAACTGTGTGTGTCTTTCAACCTCGATAATGTTGCAACACGGATGGGTTACAACGGGACAATATACATTTACTGCTTAACTGTATATTTAGATTGATGTTGATCAGAACAAATTACACACTACTTGCTCGGGAACACCGCTATCAGAGGTTTGGGCTGATTGAAATAATCATTGAACTGGTGTCGCTCATAGCGCTGTGCTGCTCCGTTCAGCTGGAAATCAGAGCGAGAGGTCTCACTCCGCTCCAAAAGTCAGCAAGAGCCACACAAAGTAGCAGCAGTCCCAAAATTACCAATTTAAATTATCTAAATAACACCAAGGATTCCCATTAAGAGGCCGTTTTAGTTTGTATATTCTAACACTAAAATAAATGCTATCTTAGATGTATTTTATATTCTCTGTGCAGATAAGAAACTTGTTCCAAGTGCACAAAAGCTAGTGCATTTTACCCCAAACACCTCACTTAGTAGTACTAAATACAAATTCATCATGAATGGTATTCTTAGCCGCTTTTAATAATATCTCACAAGATTATTAGACACGTTAGCACTGCCAGTGTTAAATGTGTATATCTACATATTTTTCATATTTCAAAAGTCCACGATAACAGAAATACACACAAGACATGAGAAAGGCAGGTAATTTTCATTCATCATCTCATAACGCAGCATTTCTGTACCCTCAAAGAGGGTAGCAGAGAAATGCATGACAGATTCAAAACAGACATTTTTATTCCACATCTCATACATTTGTCACAAATCAATTTTAAGAAATATCTCCTTCAACAACATATCATATATTATTCACTCTTTGCAGGTTAGGCATTTGAAAATAAATTTAAATAGAAAAGAATAGAATGTGTGTCCACCCAAGGTGGATACACATTGCATGAAAAATAAATAAAAAGGATTTTTTAGGTTTGCAGAAATGCTATCAAATATATATACCTGTTCATTTTTATTCTGACAATCATTTAAATCAGTGGTTCCCAAACTTTTTTTGCCAGGCCCCCCTTTTGTACGTAACAGAATTTTCGAGCCCCCCCCCGACCCCAACACAGACACACACATCTTTTGCATTCAAATGCGACTGCAATTGATTTCATATATTGAACATATGTGCGAAAAAACTGTCCATCTCTGTAAAAATTGATTTTCAACCTGACCAGCTCACAGAGATCGAAACAACAACAATACAAACAGGAGCCAAAATCTGAACATTTGCTCTACAAAAATTACACCTTTTATCTTTTCAGTGATGTGAGTGGGCTTGCTTTTTTTTTCCTTTTTACTGTACAATACAGTATGCATTACTTTCAACATATTTTTGAAAAACAGCAGCAACAGCTAAACAAATAATCAAAATTTCAACAATTGCTCTGCAAAAATGTCAGTTTAATCCCCACACCTTTTCAGTGAGTGGGGTAGGCTTGTTTCATGCTCCAGATCCTCTCAAACCGGTTGCAGGTGAGAGATTACCACTTGCATCTTCCTTCCAGTACCACCGGGTAGTTGTGGGACCTGAAGCAGCAGGTCCCCGGTTAGATTCCCGCCGGCCAGACCATTACTTACCCCCTATTTCTCTCTCTCACTGCACATATGTGTTGAAGGCAAAATCTTAAAGAAATAAAAAATCTTTAAAAAAAATAAATAAATAAAAAAAAATAATGAATCTACAGTACCTTCCAACCTCGCTGCGCCCCCCCTGCAATAGCGCCGCGCCCCCCAGTTTGGGAACCACTGATTTAAATGATATGAATTAAAAGAAGACACCGTTGGAGCATAGATTATGAGGTAGAAGATGTTCTGCTGCTGTTATAGTAAGACACTGTCAAATTGGAAGTTAAAGCATTATGGTAATGTTATTTTTACAACAGAAATAAACTGGACGTGCTGCATTTCTCTTCCTTTAGCATGAATAATCAACACTAACCCCCATGTACAACTTGATTGGGTGCCAAATGTCAAAAGTTGAAAATTCTTTAACATTTGACAGAAATATCCAACAATTCAGTTCGTGAACACTTGCTTAGGAAGTCTAAATGTGAGCATATGGTAAAACATCCATCCATCCATCCATTTTCTATTCCCAATTTATCCTTTGCAGGATCACGGGGGTCTGCTGGAGCTGATCCCAGCTCATTACAAGTGAGAGGCAGGGGTTCACCCTGGACAGGTCACTGGTCTATCACTGGGCCACACTACCTTAAATGCATATCTAAATGCATAAGTTACGCCACCTTTTCAACAGCTACTATTTGCAATAAAACACATTTAATTTTGCAACCCAGACATGATGCTTTCTTAGTGAACTTCTCCAAACCTGTGGAACAGCCTGTCGGAGGATCTGAGAGGAGCTGGAAATGTGGACATTTTTAAACGTAGAATAAAAACTCATCTCTTTGGTCTGGCTTTTATGTAGCATCAAATTTTATAGTTTTATTCTGTTTAACATTTTTTAGAGGTATTTGTTTCATTTATTTATCTATTTCTTGTACTGTTTTTTTTTAATTATATTTTATTGTTGTGGGCTGATTATTTTTTAGCCTTTATTCTTGAACTTTTATCATTATTTCATTTTAATTAACTACATTGTATGTCAATGTGCATTGGTCTCCCAGTTTTTATTTTTGTTTTTATTATGCTTATTTTTCAGTCAAAATGTTAAGCACTTTGTATTTCATGTACCTGGATGAAAGGTGCTATACAAATACAATTTGATTGATTGATTGATTGATTGATTGATTGATTGTACAGAAATGTGTCCACAGAAGAGAAACATCAAATAGTCTGAATCCGTTTTGTATCCCAGGCATGTTGTGTACATTGCTATTCTGGTAAAACATTAAAAGGCTTTAAAGACATGGCTAAATAGTGAGCTGTAGTACTAGTACTGTTGGTCACCATCTACTCTGCCATCATCCAGTCTGTTCTCTGCACGTCCATCACTGTCTGGTTTGGATCGGCCACCAAACTAGACAGGCACAGACTGCAACGGACAATCAGGTCTGCAGAGAGGATAGTTGGGACTAACCTCCCATCTATCCAGGACCTGTACCGGTCCAGGACCAGGAAACAGGCAGGTAGCATCTCTGCAGACCCCTCACACCCAGGACACAGTCTGATTGAACTCCTGCCCTCTGGACGGCGCTACAGAGCTCTGTAGCTAAAACCCCCAGACACAAGGACAGTTTCTTCCCCCCAAGCTGCTGCTCTGATGAACTCTGACAACTAATAGTCTCAGAGAAATCCATCACTGTGCAATAATAACAATAAGGCAAGGCAAGGCAAGACAAGGCAAATTTATTTATATAGCACAATTCAACACAAGGTAATTCAAAGTGCTTTACATTGACATTAAAAGCGGCAAGACAATAACAATAATAACAGTAATTATAATAACACTATCACATGCTGTAACAATGCACCTTCCAACAATAATCATGTCTGCCTCATTCTGCTGCACCTTTCACTTAAAAAAAAAAGTTGTATATATTATTTCATTCAGAGCTGTCATTACCATGTCTACCTCATACTGCTGCACCTTTCAGTTTTTTAATTGTATATATGTTAATAAGTGCCACATTTGTTTATTTACTGTTTGCTATTTTTAAATCTGGGCACAGTGAGCGAAATAACCAGAGTCAAATTCCTTGTCGGGCAATGTTCAAACTTGGCCAATAAAGCTTATTCTGATTCTGATGTAACCACACTGCCACACAGCCTCCATTCTTTTATAAATGAGTTCAAAAGTTTTTTTGTTTCTTTAAAAAATATTAAGTCAAATAACTCTAAACTAAAAATGATTAACTGCTATATCAAAGTATCTTCTATTTTAAGTCTCTTTCTGAAATGTCAATGCTATTTGCTTTAAAATGCCTTACTGTCCCTTTGTATTAACTTTACTTGTCTAAACTTATTTTGGTTTATGTCTCTTGTTCATGAAACCTCCAAGATGTTCTTTTTTCTTATTATATTTCCTCTACTAGCAGTTTTGTATAAAGTGTGTTTTTCTTGTTTAAAGCTCCTTTAATGCCCAATAAATAAATAAAACATAATGTAACATTCTTTTCTTTTCTCCCAATATTTCAGAGATTGTTAAATTGTCTTGTTAATGTCACAAACCGCCTTGGATCCAAATTAAGTCTAAATGATTGAAGGTCATCAAGATAGAGCAAAGAAAAAAGATTCTTAAGATAAGCATGACTTTTATTTTCTTAATTATTATGTTGCTTCAAAATAACTTCATTTCATTTTTTTTAAACATATTTATTTCTGAATGTCAGGCTTTCAGTAGGAATGTAGTAGGGGTTGTCTGTCTGTCTCACATTAATCTGTCTGGTATTGATCTGTCCCAAAAAAAAAAATCACATCAGTAATGTTTCATTAAAGAAATGTCAATGCTATTTGCTTATAATGCTTAATGCTTATATATAATATATATATATATATATATATATATATATATATATATATATATATATATATATATATATATATATATATATATATATATATATATATATATATATATATATATATATATATATATATGCTTATATAATATAATGCCTTACTGTTCCTTTGTATTAACTTTTCTTGTCTATCTTATTTTTGTTTATATGTCTGCATATAAATTTCCTCTACTAGCAGTTTTGTATAAAGTGTGTTTTTCTTGTGTTTAATTAAAAAACAAAAAAAAAAAAAGTAAAAAAAAACCCAGCCACACAGCCATCATCTTCTTCATAGACGATCTTCAGGCATGGATGTATTATGTCTTCAGGTCATCATTGGACACTTCTGGTCACGTGACAGCCATGTTTACATCCGGGGTGTGGTGTATTAACATCCGGGGATGCGGCGGTCAGCTGACTGTTGTGATGAAGCAGGGCTGGAACATCTCCTCCACTGACGTGCAGCCGAGCGGAGAGCCGCCTCTCCGGTCCCCGCTGTGAGCCCGCTGTGAGCCCGCTCTGGTCCCCGCTCATAGCCCGCTGTGAGCCCCCAGCCCCGCAGCCATGGCTGCTGCCCGAGGTCTGGCCAGCTCCGGACAGAAGCCCATCACGGAGATGCTGCACCCGCTCTCCGCCGCCGAGGAGCCCCGTCCCCCGGGGCCAGCCGTGCCCGGCACCGCCGAGCCGGACAAGGTAGCAGGCAGCACTGTTTATCTTTATTTTTTAGATTTTGTGAAGCAAACACGGGATAGAGACCAAACTTGAAGCTTGTGGACCATCCTGGTGTCAGACTGGAACCAAGTTAAAGGGGTGGCAGGTTTTTACAGCACAGCATCAGCCAAAAAAAAAAAAGAAAGAAAAAAAAAGAGATGATGATTTATACCTTCGCATCGAGAACAGAAATACGGGGTTTGGGGCAATTGCATATTGAATCTTTAGCACCAGCGGTGTGCTGTGTAAACAAACATGGCCCCAACAAACTAATCTCACAGCTTTCACTTTTACAATTATAGTTACAATGATAGCAGTCGTTTGGGTTGGTGAGTTAATTATTGTCAGTTTCTGTAACACATCCAGCATCTATCAAAGATTATGTTGGTGTGTGGAGTATTTCTTTCCTCTCCACACATGAAAAAGCAGAAAACTGAAGTCAGTCTTCTGATTCTTAAAGAATATGGCAAAAACTTTTTAGTGACATTTTCAGAATAGCCAACGTTGCTTTTACAGAAAGACTGAAACTGAATTAAGTAAATTGTTCAGATATGTATGGCTGGCTTTAACTCTGGTATCACTTTGTCAACAAGAGGTAATATAAGACAATCAAATTGGCGCAAAGCAAATGTTTTTTTTTTTTTTTATATTATAGGACTGACAGATTGTAAGTCTCTGCATGCAGTTTTTTGATCATATCAATTGCTCATGGATTTCTGTGACCCATTAGAAAACGACACATCTAAATGATTGGAAGACGATGGCTGAACTCAGTTTGGCTCTTTAATAGAGCAAAACCATCTATTTTTAGTAGCTTAATTTCTTTCTCTGCTGTTACAATCCATTAGTTTTACATTAGGCTGAAAACAGTTGAAAAACTGCAATATTGATGGGCCATACTTCTCCCAGCTGTGCTGGGGGGACGGGGGCACAAAGGAGAAACACATCAGCCTGATGTTTTGTGACTCCTCGCTGTCTCTGTAATGCATGGCTGTTTTTCTGCTCTGGTTGTTCATTCACAGAGATGTCATCACGAGATGCAATTATCTGAACCGTGAGAATACCAGACCAGGTTTGCACCATAGTGTTAAAGTAACAGAAGGTGTGTGTGTGTGTGTGTGTGTGTGTGTGTGTGTGTGTGTGTGTGTGTGTGTGTGTGTGTGTGTGTGTGTGTGTGTGTGTGTGTTAGGAATGGACGATATTTTACCGTTCACGATAAACCGTCAAAAAAAATTCCCCACGGTAAGAATTTGTCATCTCGCTGTAAAAACGATAAATTCCCGTTGACGTTTTTGTGTAAAGTTGATTCATGGAAGGAAGGAAGGAAGGAAGATATTAGCCAGAAAGAAAGAAAGAAAAGCCTGAAAGAAAGAAAGAAAGAAACAAAGAAAAGCCTGAAAGAAAGAAAGAAAGATAAATTCCCATTGATGACGTTTAGTAGCATTTAGTATCTTTTAGAGCAGTGTTTTGGGGGCTCCCAAGACTGAATGTGGTGATAGATTTATAGTTAAAAAGATGGAGTTGAATTGGTAATTTTTTTATCGTCATTTTTATTGTTATCAGGATAAATGCCAGAAATTATCGTGATAAATTTTTTAGTCCATACCGCCCATCTCTAGTGTGTGTGTGTTTTTGCATGTGCGCGCGCGTGTGTGTTTCCTTTCTGTGTCCACAGCAAATCGGGAGAAGCTGAGTGTTCATGTGTTGCTTCAGCGTCTGTGTGTGTGTGTTTGTGTGTGATGGACTGAGGAAGGAGGGCCTGAGTGAAACTGACTGAACTGGAAATCTGCACAATCTTTCCAACTTCAAAAAGGAAGATTCAAATTGAACTTTAACTTCTTTTAGTGCCTGGTATTTCTACAAACCCTCTGTTTCTCCCCAGCTCTCTGTCATTCATCTAAAAAAGACCATGTGGGTGATGTAGGCTGACAGACTTCTTCAACAAGAGACCTATTTACCCCCAAAAGCTTCACCAGCATCTGAATCCGTCTGTAGCTCTTTGTTTGCAGCATGTGAATGTGATGTCACTATTGTGTTCCTGCAGGAACAAGGGCTGACCAACGGCACTCTGGTAGAGACGTCCAGTCCCGCTGCTACGTCCTTGCTGCTCAGCAGGCTGCAGGTGGACGACACCTCGGAAGCAGAAGTCTCGGATCCCTATTCCTCCACAGAAACCCGTGACCTTTTCGTCACCGTTGACGACCCAAAGAAGCACGTGTCCACCATGGAGACCTACATCACCTACAGAATCTCCACCAAGGTCTGCTATTGGCCGGCTCTGCTTCTGTCCAGTGGAATTATAGTGGTTGTTCTGCAGCTTTCATTTCACCAACCAGTCATCCTTCATTTGTTTTCCAGTTGTATCATGGGAAATGTTTCTCATCCTCAAATCTTTTATTTTCTGGCAAGTTCTGCAAAGCCTCATTCAGCCAGTTTTTATTCTTAGTACACATATCAGCAAACTCTGGCCATAAAAATGGAGCGACCAGCTGGTCGCAGCATTGTGCAGCAGAGCTAAATAAAGGTTGATGTTTGCCAGACTAAAATGCCAGTCTTGTGTGAGTCGCAGCCTTTCAAACTGTGGATTATAAAACTGTTATAAAACTGCTCAGACATGTAAGCAGTAGAAGTGAGCTCTTATAACACAACACAAACTCACCTCCAGCGTGTTCTGGAGGTCGACAGACACAAGGTTGGCGTACTTTTTGTTGTGACATCAGTAAATCAATAGTTTGGGCTGGAGCAGCGTTTCAGGAGCTGCAGACGAGCCAATATTGCAAACCTTTAGGCAACTGAGGAAAAGCTGCTGTAGCTGGGACTTCAGGTCTGCTTTCTAAATGTGTCAAAACTATTTTCACCACATTCTGCAGGTTTTAAATCCAGTCTTCCCTGTTATTGAGCTCGGGTATGTCTGAAAAACAGGTGTTTTTGTGTGGTTGAATGATTAAATAAGAGCTCTAACAGAAATAAACCAAAAGGACTTAGTGCAGATGGTTAGATTTAGAACAATCATAGTACATTTGTTCTCGCTGAGATTATTGTCATAAAAATGTCATATTTTCGTGTCTCTTCTTGTTAGTAATCATGATGGATTGCAGATTTTGGCTTCAGTAAAAAACAGGTGTGTTTCATTCAGTGGATCGTGAATGTCCAAAGAGCTCAGTGCAGTTGGAGAAGTGGAGTTTTACATGCGCAATAGTGTCTGGTCTTTGGGGAAGATTGACTTCACTATGGACAGAGAGGCTGGTCTCCCTGCACCCTCATGACCAAACACGCATCCAGACTTGCTGCTTTTGGAAAGTTGACCCGTTTGAAAACACAAGGTCTCTCTTCAAGAAGCCGGACTAGAATCTACAAACCAAAAACGTTGATTTGATTACTTGATTTCTGCCAAAGATGAAGATATTCAGTCTTAATTCTGCAAGAAAAGTCTTCATGGACAACAAAAGTGTCTGAACGAGGTGCGACCTGCTGACTGGCTTTCAGTCAAATGTTATGTGTGCCATCTCCGTCATTTTTCTTTTCTTTTTTTCTTTTTGGAGGCCATTCTGTTAATTTTTACATAAAAAATATCAGTCTAAGTGAATTAATAACTCGTGTTAACCCAAGTGGATCTGGTTTTCCGCTCATCAAATGTGGGGTTTTGGAGAAACCACAGAGCCAGCGCTCCGTCCGTCTCACCGCTGCTTCATGAAGGACACGGATCCAAAGGAGACGCTGCCTGTGGCCGTTCACGGCTACCATGACGACAGTTGCCATGTGCACTGTTCTGCTCCGGTTCAAAGGCTATGGAGAGACATCCCAGCCCAAAATGAGCATTGTGTGTGTTTGTGTGTGTGTGGAGGAGGAGGAGGGTCTTTTAACGAGAGCTGATCAGAAAGCTGGTGTGTGTTTGAGTGTCTACAGCAGCTGAAGTCACAGTAAACATGAACAGGTAGTAACAGCTGTCCTCCAAAGTGTTGTGCCTTCATGTGTACTGGTGTTAGGTCAAAAAAGAGCAATAAGAATTGTAAATAAAGCGGCCTTTAGAGAATCAACAAACCCACTCTTCATCAAACTGAGAACACTCAAATTCAAGGATCTGGTCGACTTCAAAACTCTACAAAGCAAATCCTCATCAGTTGCCACAAGACGTCCAGAAGTTGTTTCAAATAAAAGAAAATAAACACAATCTCAGGGGAATATGCAATTTTAAAAAACAGCATGTACGAAAAAACATCAAAACCCATTGTGTATCAGTGATGGGAGTTAATCTGTGGAGCAACTGTAAAGATGAAATGAAATCATGCAATTCACTAAGTAAGTTTAAACAAATCTTTAAAATCAATACTCTTTATGGATACAACACGGAAATGGACACATGAACTGACAGCCAGTGACCAAAGTGCCTTGTTCAGCTGAACCACTTTTTCTTTTCTTTTATGCTTTTCTTTTAGAAGTTGTGTGAAATGAAGAAATTGTAAAAAATAGAACATTAGAAGGGGTAGGACTAGAAAAGTTTTTTGAAACTTCATCCTACACCCTTTCAAACAGGAAATATTTATCTACATATAGATTTGTCTCTTTAATTTGCTTTGTTTTGCTTATGTTTTTTTTTTTTCGGTATATACATTTTATGTATTCTGATAATTTTTTTTGTTTTAACCTGTTTGAATAAATAATTAAACGAAACGAAACTGGTGTTAGGTTGGTAGAAACAAAAGAAAACTGAATAAGAACTAAAATACTGTATTCATAAATTAACTTATTTCACCTTTAAAACTTTTTTTTGTACATTTGAACAAAAAAAGAGTGAATAAGCAGCTCAATCAGAGGAAATAAAATGTTCACACCTAAAGTTCTATGCAACTCATGCATGTGTATTTGTCTCCTACTTCAGACAACACGGATAGAGTTTGACCTGCCAGAATACTCTGTTCGACGACGGTACCAGGACTTCGACTGGCTCCGGATAAAGTTGGAGGACAGCCAGCCGACTCACCTCATCCCCGTAAGTCCCGGCGTTGTTGCAGACCACTGTCGTGCTTTCAACGGAGAAACTCCCCATGAACTTTCTTCCCCTTTCACCCGTTTTTTTCTCCAGCCGCTGCCCGAGAAGTTTGTGATGAAGGGTGTTGTCGACCGATTTTCCGAGGAGTTTGTGGAGACGAGAATGAAAGCTCTGGACAAGTTCCTGAAGCGAGTTGCGGATCATCCCGTCCTGTCGTTTAACCCGCACCTCAATGCTTTTTTAACTGCTAAGGTAAGACAACTAAGTGAGGAAATTAGGTTGCAGCAGTAAAATACTTTGATTAAGATCCAGGAATTAAGATGTACGTTTCCACCAACATGTTACAAGTATAACAACAGTAAATATAAGCAGCTTGGAGGTGAATTAGACACTTCTTGACTGAATATTAGAACGTGTGCACTGCAGGGATCTCACTGGGGCTCATCACATCACATGTTTTGTTGCGTCTGCAGGACCTGAACAAGCGCCAGGGCCTGGCCCTGCTGACCAAAGTGGGCGAGTCGGTGAAGCACGTGGCTGGAGGATACAAGCTGCGGGCGCGGCCGCCGGAGTTCTGTGCGATGGGAGAATACCTGGACACTTTCAGCCAGAAACTGGGAACCATTGATCGCATCGCTCAGAGGATCCTCAAAGAACAGTCAGGTATCAGTTTCACTGGACACTTCTCAATGCAGACACAGAGGGACTGATAACAATAAGACATGTAATGAAGCCTGCAACTTACTAACTGGAATTTGATGTTAGATGAATTTTAATTGAAAAAACAGAAGACGATTTAAATTATAATTTAAAAAAAAAGGAGCATCTGGTAGTGTGCGTAAAATGACATGCCATGTCACTTTCAAACTGGGAATAAATCATCTTTATAGCGTTTTAATGGTTAATTCATTGTTGACTCTAGTTTTATTGTTATCAACTTCATGGTTCCACATAACGTGATCCAATTCTTCCGTATCTTACCGTCATATGTTGTGTGGCAGTACGAACAAAAACATTGGATAGATTGTGGAGGAAACCTCTCTGAAGTGAGAGTTTCAAACAAGTTTGGCTCACATGTTTAAGAAACAAGAAATCAACACATAGAAAAAGATATCTGAACAACTTTAAACAACCTAAAAATAAAAAATAAATATTTACAATCTTTAGCTCCCCCTATAGGCGTGGAGGTTTATGACACTAAGATTAACTTTAGTTTCTGTTCATTTTCTCATTTTCTGTTCCACCACGATGTTTTTGAGTCTCTTCTTTGGTTCTGTTGTCCACTGATGCTTTGTGAGCTACGTTCATCATTGCTGATGCGTTACGTAGTGCTATAAGGTGATGCACAGTCTTTCTATTTACTTTAATTCAATACTACTTTATTAATCTTCCAAAGGGAAATGACATAACAGACTTATATTATATGTCTCTAAGAGAGATTTGCACTATTTTAACATGGAAAAAAAAGATCTTTGTGCTACTATAATGCCACTCTTTCTCTTCAAATCGTGTGTGCACATTAGTGATTATGGTTGCAGCTGCATATGTGGTTAGTCAGCAGCTTGTACCGGCAGGGTTTACTGAGGAGGCTGTTTGCTCGGACAAAGAGACCTTTGGGCCTCCAAGGAGCAGGATTGATAAGTGCAGGCCCAACTCATGCGTGACAAGTGATTCAGTAAATACCTGTCATGGGAAATCCTCCTTGTCACCATCTGTTGGCTGTGTTGTGCTGACAGCTTTGACTCCAGTCAGAGATACGATAGGAACCCTGGAAGCTGTGGATACTGAGGTGGTGGATGTACAGTAGATGCTGAGTAGTTAGCTGTAATGACAAAAGGGTTGGCTGTGACTTATTTTCATCTCTTTTTTTTTTTTGGTACATTTCTTTCTTACTCAATTTTTTCTTTTTTTTTTTATTAGAGTACCTGACAGAGGTACGGGAGTACGCAGCGGTTTATTCCAGCTGGGTGGTGTCGGAGGAGGAGCTGCAGCACCCCCTGGAGGGCGTGGCTGGCTGTGTGTCCACGTGCTGCGGAGCGCTGGAGGAGCTGAGTGACAACATGAGCCAGGACTTCCTGCCTGTTTTTAGAGAATATGTTCTCTACATAGAGTCCATACAGGTGAGAGGGCAGGAGGATTCAAACATGCCACAAAACCCCAGTGGTTAGTAGAGGTACTGCAACACAAACCCCCCCAAAATGTCATTACTGAGGCTACATGCGCGTACGTGTTGAACAGGGCAACACGGTACACAGAAAATCAAAGTTTAGTCTTCATAAAAGTTTACTAGCTTGTGTGGAAAGTTTATGGGATCAGTTAGAAGATGCACGGACAGAAACACACAAGTGCTTGTGCAGCTGGCTGCACAACTTCCTGGTAAACCATGAGGAGTTTCAACAAATGATCCAAGGGAATAAAGTGACGAGAGATCAAAAGATGAGGGGTATTTTGAAGTATTAAAAAAAAAAAAAAAAGGTTAAAGCTGGGCACCTGTTCTGTGTAAGCATTTTCAGAAAACATTCTTGAATTTACGAATGTGGGTACAAACATGAATGTGTTTAATAGTTAACCATGAAGTGCTGTTATTTTTACACCGTAGGGATCTAGAAAAGTCACATGCTCTCTCCCTTACACCATTATACAAAGAAATGCATACAAACAGCATATTTTGAATTCTTTTTCTTCCACGCTTTCAAAAGCAGCATCAGCTTTGATGGCGACTAAAGGGACTATCCTCTGAAATCCTGCTCGTCATGTCCTGTCCTCACCCCAGTCATGATTCAGCATGCATCTTAACGATAAAAACCGTTTTTATATTCTGTGTTTCTCAGAACGGTGACGTCATAGTAACGGTGGAAATGAAAATGCTGGATGTCATCTGTCTCATTGCAGAACGTTTTGAGGAAGCGAGACCAGAGTCAAGCGGAGTACGAGGGCCGTTTAGAAGCGGCCGTGTTGCGCAAACAAGAGGAACGAACGCCAGTAAGTGGCTCCTTCCTCTGACCCCTGACACCGTTTCAAAAGCTGCTGTCACTTTGTCACTTTTCTGCTGTTACAATATAGTTTGATCATTTTAAAAGACAAAAGTAGAGTCAAGAGGAGTTAACTGATCTTCATGCCACTGTCAGTGATTTGATCAAATCTTCTCCATCAAAATTCCCTTTTTTCCTTTGGTAGGTTCCAGTGGAGGTGGAGAAATGCCAGGATAAAGTGGAGTGCTTTAACGCTGACCTGAAGGCAGACTGGGAACGCTGGCAGAGCAACAAGAGACAGGACTTCAAGCAACTTCTCATCGGGATGGCTGACAAAAATATCAATTATTACGAAAAGGTGCGCAGGCTGCTAATTAGAGATGTGTATCAGCATTTTTTGTAGCACGCTATTTATTGAGTAGATTTGCTAAACATGACTGCTTGTATCAGAACTTGGAGTTCATGATCATGAACTAGCGCAGGGGTCGGCAACCCAAAATGTTGAAAGAGCCATATTGGACCAAAAACACAAAAAACAAATATGTCTGGAGCCGCAAAAAATGAAAAGTCTTGTATAAACCTTAGAATGAAGACAACACATGCTGCATGTTTCTATATTAGTTAGAACTGGGTCCTCGGCTGCAAATGTAAAAATAAAAATAATATTTTAGCGGAGGAAGATTTTTTTTTCATTATGCACTTTTGAGAAAAAAGTCAAAATGTCGAGAAAAAAGTCAACATTTCGTGAAAAAAGTTGAAATGTCAAGAAAAAAGTTGAAATGTTGGGAAAAAGGTTTTGACTTTATTACTGAAATTGTAACTCAACATTAATCTTGACATTTTGACTTTTTTCTCGAAGTGCATAATGAAAAAAAAATCTTCCCCTCTCAAATATTTTTTCTCCTGCATGGCCCTAATACTCTTCCGTATAAATCTTCGTTAACAGCAACGTTGAAATTTAATATTTATTCTACACATTTTTACAGCATTGGAAAAAGTTCAGAATGTTTGTGTCATGTTTGTCCTCCTACAGAAACCACATTAAAACCAAAAATATGTTTCCCTCCCCATCGATTTCCATTTTCAAATATTTTTGAAAAAGCTCCAGGAGCCACTAGGGCGGCGCTAAAGAGCCGCGGGTTGCCGACCCCTGATCTAGCGTATTCAACATTAGAGCAGCCTGATCTCTCAAGAGTAGGTGGTGGAGGTCCCACATTTCCTTTACGTAGTTTGTAGTTTACACCAGACAGTTTGTAGTGCAGAATATGAAATATGACAATTATTAAACATCATTTGATTTATGGTAGTCTTGATCAATCGTAGTCTCTGTGTCAACTGACTCTTCATTGATCTCCACTCTGCAGTGCCAGGCAGCGTGGGAGTCGCTCATAACTCTCCTCCAGGACAAACAGACTGAGGACAAAACCAGTGAGACGAACTGAAACATTTCTTTACGTCTCAGCCTCCCATTTCTCTGCTTCTGTTCAATTCTTTAATGCCAAGGGAAAAAAGACCAACCAGGAAGCAGATTTTTATCTCCAAAACTTTCCTCCTGCAAGATGCTCGTACGAGGAGGCGTTGTCTCCCACAAACATTGCCCTGTGAAAAGGTAACAATGGTGCATTCAAGAGCAGCTGGGAGAGAACGCGTAAAGACCTTTTTGATTTTTGTTGCTGTTTCTTCTTTGTTCCCAATTAACAGTTTGTTGCCAATGCTGCTTGGGATTGTTTACCCATCGTCCTGGAGAGATGCCTTTTCAGTCTGCTCTCTCTGTTTTCACATCAGCCCAAAAAAGGATAACTCTGGCAAAGATCTTTGCTTTTCATCCAGACGTTGCCATCACACAGGAATACGAAGTGTCTTGAGTTCCAGAGGAAGTTGGTTGTTTTGTTTTCTTCTCCTGCTAGATTATAACAGCCTGTGAATACATGATATTGAAACTTACCACTGAAGCGACAAGAAAAAACATTTTTTTAAAAGGCATATTTTTTTGCTGGAAAAAGCCAAGCAAAAAAAAGATAATAAGTTGAAACTTTAGTTTATTTTTGCATAATACACCATTTAAATTCCACAAACTCTCTCATCCTCGGCTGTTTGTAGCAGAGCTTCAACTTTGTTCCGGTTTCTCTTCGAACGGTTGTTATTCAAGAAGATCCCGCTGCAGAGACTTGCTGGCAATGTGCACCGTGTGTTTGACCAGAGAGAGCAGAGGTGCATTCACAGTTGTCATGGTTAAACCACTGCATTTTTTATTTAAAAAAAGAAAACCTGATGAATGCACTTCTCGTCTTGCCTCCACACCCAGAAACCAAGCTGCGTTTAAACACAACTACAGAAATATGTGCGTGTGACCTGAATGCTTACATATACCAGGAAGGTGAGTCTGTGGAGAGTTGTTAGCAGAGCACAAATTCAAATACACACGTAAAGAGAAGTCACGTGACTTGAGAGGATACAGAGAAGCAGCGCCATCTTGTGGTGATACTCTGGTTTCTCTTGTTGTCAAGGGCATTTTTATCCACTGTAGGGATGTTAAACAGATAAAGATGAACCTACAGGAGAAAAGCATGTCCAACTCTAGCTTGATAATCAATACTCTTTGAATACATGAAATGATCTGACTTTTATTAAGGAAACCTGCGGGATTACTATGTACCACTCACAAAAAGGTCTTCTTGAATAAAGGATGTGACAGCTGTCTACTTAAGAACTGCTGAATGTAGTAAACAGATTCATGCTTCATGCTCAGAGTAGCAAAGAGCACTGAGAAGGTGGATCAATTGGAGAAAAGTCAGCTGAGTTTGGTCTGGTGTGCAGAGCCAAACGGTAGTATGTTTACATCCCACATGTTTCTCTTTATCTTATTGTTGATTTGAAACCCCTCCTCCAAAAAAAGCAACAGAAAACCAACCTTCTTTGCAGTCCCCTTTACCTTCATTTTCTGACTTTTCACCAAAATGGCTTTGAGCCACCGAGGGGAGAATAAGATTTCACCATTATTACACCTAATCTCCCCCTCATTTATACTCCTGGATTGGTCTACTCAGCATAAAGTAAAAAAACCAAACCTGACTAGTGACATCGGGTCAGACTGGGTATTGTGATATGTTATCTAAAGTTATATATTTACAAAGTTAACATCCGGCACAGATGTGCGTTGTAGCATCGTACATATTTTCTGTTATCTGTGATAAGACATTAGGAATGAAGGTGCTGATTATTTCTTTTCCTCCTTTTGCTATGAAGTTTTGTTTTCTTGTGTTTTTTGCCTTTTACATTGAGCATACATGACTGTCTACCCTCCACATGTCCAAATGCTAAACCAAGTGTCTGCCGCTGTGTTAACTAGTTTTAACACTTTTTCTTTCATGTTTTCACTTTAAAAAGCTTGTTGCAGCTACTTGTTCTCCTTATGACCAGAATTAGGGAGAAAAATGAAGGAAAGTTACCTTTTTTCTTTTTGTAATTATATTTTTTAGACCAGATGGATAAAAACTTCTACTAACTATTCTACAGATCCCTTGACACTGAAATGCTAAATGACTGAATTTAATTGGGTTAATAACAAATTTCAAAACGTTTTGTAAAGGGCGAAGAGTCTGAAATATGTAACATGGATTATTTTTATCCCCACACAACTCCAGTAGTTTTAAGTGTTTGACAGTTTTCAATTATTGTCTTTGTTTTATTTAATATTTCAAATGTTCAAAACTGATATACCAACATATTTAACGCTACAATTAAAGTTATAAACAGGATACAAATGAAAAAGAAATACCATACAGACTCTGTTTGGAGATTAACTCCTGTAGGTAGTCCCAATTGAATTAATGATTTAAAAAAGGGAGTAAAAACAGCATCAAGAGGCGAATGTTGTATCAGGTTTTAGCTCTGAGGTGTAAATTTGAGATAAGCAAACATCAATAATGCCTCTGTTTACTCTGCTTACTGTACTCATATCTGTTTTAAAAGCCCCATCTCATACCGTGTGCCTGCTGAATAATCTTTCTTTGCACTATACGTGTAGATGCAGCCCCAGAAAACTGTTATTATTATTACTGTTGGTAACATTTAAAACGTGTCTGTCTAATGTCAAACCGATCAACGCAAACTTTTTGTTTAATTTTGGATTTAAGTGTCACACACTTGAGTCGATTCAGGTGAAATCCTTCAGCAGGGACGGTACATATCTGACTATGTGTCGGTGAGGCAGGGAGAGTTCTGTTTTCTGTGCAAAGCAGGTGTTTCTGAGCTAAATGTCTTCATTTTCTCTTCCCGTCCTCCCTGCTTAGATTCACATGTGAAGATCAAATCTCATTTTCAGCAGCAGCAACCAGTCAAAGCTGTGTAAGAGTCAGATGAGTAATGAACGTGTGATTCTGGCTTTAGTCTTTCTCCTTCTCTTCAGTGTGTACTGTTTACGTTCCTTAATGTACATTTGAATGTTAATAACATTTTGTTGTAATTACTAAATAAGCTTGTATACTGAGGTTTTGATGCAATTTATCTTTACCACAAATGGTTTTTCAGATATACTGGACCAATAATAAAGAGAATAAATGAGTTTGATATTTTTGTAGCATTTTATTTTATTTTGGAATTGAAGTTCACAGAGGTATTAGGATGTAGCAAAAAGTGATAACTTATGAATATTTATTTCCTGCTGTAACGTTGGATGTTAAAACATGAGGGTAGTGTGTAGTGATCAGTTGATGAACTGCAACTTTTCTTATTTACATGTTGGCTTCAACCCTATGGAGGATTTTTTGTGCCAAAATTAAATAAATAAATACATCATTAATTAATTAAAATGGGAATTAAATATATCATTAATTAATTAAATGCAGTTTTACATTTCATGATTCACACGCAACACAAAATCATTAATTAAATGTGTCATTAATTAATTAAATGCTGAAATAATAAATATATTTTTTTACTTAAAATGAATTGTATTTTAATTAATTAATGACATATTTCATTCTAATTTTAATTAATAAAATGACACATTTAATTCATTAATGATATATTTAATTCCCATTTTAATTAATTAATGATGTATTTATTTATTTAATTTTGGCACAAAAAATCCTCCATACAACCCAGATGTGAGAATGTTGGTGCTCTTATGGTTTTACACCCAGGACATGACAGATGAGCTTCCTTGTGACATCCTGCCCCCATGTGGTCACAACTGGTATTGCTACATATGGTGGCTGTGTAGATTATTATTGCTAGAATTATAAAAAATATACAGTGGAAAATTTTGAGAAAATATTTGCTTTAGATTGAAAATACATTTGATTGATTTTATGCAGACAATCCATAAAAATACACAGTATACAATATAAGAAAAAAAATACACAAAATCTATTAAATATCTGCAAAGTGCAGTACAATCATAAGCCAGACTTCAGTGTTCAGACTTAAAAAGTAACAGAAACGATACCAACAGAATAGAAAATAGAACCTAACAGTAATTTAACATGTAAGATGTAATTTTTAAATAAATTATCTTATTCTTGCAGCCTGAACTGCAGACGCGTAACAATCTGCGTGTAATTCTTGTAGCGCTCCCAGATTTCATACAGTTTTGCTTAAACCCATAACAAATGTACAGCTGGAGAGTCAACAGTATACGGCCATCTATGGGTAGGACCTTTGTTAGCACTTATCATTACAATGAGAACTGGATTTGGACAAAATCACCGGAGCAACTTTAACCGCAGCGTCGAGAACAACAGTCCTTGGATCGATGACACGAAAAGGAACTTGTAGCAGAACTATGAGGAAAAAACATTATGGAGTGACAATCTGAAGAATAAATATGATCTGTAGGGTGACTGAAGTTTACATGAACCTCCATGACCAAAAGGACACAATAGGCTATTGTGGAAAAAATAAATAAACTAAAGACTTAAAAACACCCAGATAAACACAAGACAGTAGTGGTAAAGTAAAAAAGAAAAAAGAGAGATTAAACTTTCTTTACGGTCAGTTCTTTGACATTAACAGTAGATGATTATCTCGGGATGATGAGCTCTCTGGAACTCTTCTTCCAATCTGAAAGTGAATTTATACTTAAATTCCAGAAAGCAGTGTCCAAGGTACCTTAAATTTTGTCTTCTACAATTCTAGATGAGCGACGCTTTCAGAGTCACAGTTTAAAAAGTGTTTTCAAGGGTAAAAAACTAAAGGTGATCAATGGAGGTTTGACATTGTGAACCAGTTCAAACTGATCTAAGCAAACCTTGATTCCAGATTTGTACAGATATGTTGGTGCCCTTCAAGCTCACTAAAATACAACTGTCTCACATATACCTGGAAACTAATCAAAGTATGAAAAATACAGCATGACGACAGCTAGAGACACTAAGTTAAAGCCAAAATATCTACTAACAAATGTAGAAGTCTGATTTGGAGCTACAAAGCTCTCATGTTGATGAACTGCAACTTTCCTCATTTACATGTTGGCTTCAACCTGGAAGTTAGAATGTTTGGTGCTTGGTTTTATGATTTTACACCAGATGACACATGACCTTCCTTGAGACATCCTGCCCCCATGTGGTCAGAACTGGTACTGCTACATATGGTGCCTGTAGAGGAGTTGGTGTCGGGACATGTTGGGAGTGGTAGCTGCTAAAGATTGTGTAACAAGATACCAGGCTGCTTACAGTGTGGTCCATGTGGTCTCATTTATTGTATTATATTAAACATTTAGCTGAATTGGTATAAAAGCAAAGTCTAATTTGTGGTAAAACATGGAATAAATAAAAAAATGCCATTAACTTGGAACAGATTCCAGTTATTTTAGAGATATCTGTGGATAGCCGTTTCTTAGTTTCATGAAAGGGTATCAACAAATCTGCTCGGCCCAAACACTTGTTCTTTCTGTGACCCCTAAACGGGGCTTTTTTGTGACACATTCCCTGACAAATGGAATATGTGTTGAAATCACTGTGTTCATCAAATGAGTGTTTTTTGCTGAACCTGAAACAAATTGGAGCGGCTGATGAAATCCCTCAGACATCTGCTTGCCTCTGTCAATAGTTCAATATTTTCACAGAAACCCCCATGTCACCCATCCTCGCTGGCCTCCTTCCAGTGCATTACAGTTGTATTTAACGATGAAAACATTCATATAAACATCAAACATTACTCTGCCCCAACAACAGAGGACGGAACTTTAAAGGCAGTGTTGACTTTTTCAGCACCTCAAGTCTCAGTTCCCGTCTGACTAGTACCAGCAGGAACTTCCTCCAAATGACAACGTGGCTGCTTCCCTCCTTGAGTCCTCACGTGGCACTTTCCCCCAGCTGATCTCCATCCTAAAATACTAGAGAAAACAGAGAAGAAATAGTCTTGAGAAGGCATAACAAGCCACACATTATTAGAGATGTTTGCCAACTCAGTTCAGGTCCAGTTTAAGACTCAGAGGTGAATCATCTACTTAATCCTGAAAATGAATCTGCTCAGAGTACCTGATGGGTATCATTCCAAGCACTGTGAAGATGCTGGAAAGCAGGAAAATGAAGCCTGGGAACCAGTCCAGGGTGTTCTGATAGAGCTTAGTGAAAGCAGGGATGTACGCCAGACCAGCGAACTTCAGAGTCAACTGCAGGAGAGTGAGAGCAGTACCTGATGAAGAGCAGAGAGGAATGTAAGAGGGGAAACTAGACTAACACTCCTATCCTGAGGCAACTGCATATCCATTTTTGATGTACAATTAGGGTTAAAATTACACTCGCTAGTTTGTAGACGGTTCTAAGATTGATTAACTCCACTAACAATCCTTTAACCCAGTTCGTGTGTGCATCATGCAGTGATGAAAAAAGCTGCTGTGGTTTGTGGCGGAGCAGGATCCTGACGATACGTCACCGCTCTGGTATGAACCGGCCTTACGGGCATTACGTGCAGGTTTCCTGCATGACCACTCCTTTATGACTGCTGTCATAAATCTGCTGGAAGCTTAGTGCACACTCCAAAAACAACACAGCTAAAAGGCTGATAAAATCTCAGCAAACTGAGATTTTTCTCTAAATCAATAAGCAACTGAAACCGCATGGTGAGGCATTGGTTCAAACACACATGCTCTGCATCATGCTCAAAAATTTAATTTGGCTTCCAGCTTCAGTGCAGATAACTCTTCCAATACAAACTAACAATCTACAGACTTTTAACTGCATGCTTTTGTCTAGGCTTCGACTGGATAAGCAGTCCTTGTTGAGGGATTTGCCTCAAACTTTTAATTGCCACATCTGGATTTTAGAAGCCACAGCCTGTTAAAGGAGCCTTATGTAAGAGCAATAATAAAACGAATCATAAAATGACCCCGATATGTCAACAGACATTTAAAAATCATGTTCATTTCAAATACTTATGTCACTGACAACAGCACTCAAGCCAGGATATTCCAGTTTAAAAAGAGGAGTTGCAGCCCTCAACTGATGTTTATGTTGTCATTTTTTGTTTTGGCCTGAAGCTCCACCCTCCACCTATCTCCCAATCCCCAAGTCAGTATTGTTTCTGAAGCTCCACCCTCCACTTATCTCCCAATCACCAAGTCAGTATTGTTTCTGAAGCTCCACCCTCCACCTATCTCCCAATCACCAAGTCAGTATTGTTTCTGAAGCTCCACCCTCCACCTATCTCCCAATCACCAAGTCAGTATTGTTTCTGAAGCTCCACCCTCCACCTATCTCCCAATCACCAAGTCAGTATTGTTTCTGAAGCTCCACCCTCCACCTATCTCCCAATCACCAAGTCAGTATTGTTTCTGAAGCTCCACCCTCCACCTATCTCCCAATCACCAAGTCAGTATTGTTTCTGAAGCTCCACCCTCCACCTATCTCCCAATCACCAAGTCAGTATTGTTTCTGAAGCTCCACCCTCCACCTATCTCCCAATCACCAAGTCAGTATTGTTTCTGAAGCTCCACCCTCCACCTTTCTCCCAATCACCAAGTCAGTATTGTTTCTGAAGCTCCACCCTCCACCTATCTCCCAATCACCAAGTCAGTATTGTTTCGGCATCCGGGTTGCCAGCTCGGCTCTAATTATCGCAACCATGGCAGCCTACGTTCCTGCTGCATTCTGCAGCCTACCTGGCAACCTCTGGTCGGGGGGAGGAGGGGGAGGGTACACGCCGCTCAACAATATTTTGAAAGTGACTGCAGTACCAGTTTTGGACATTTCTTACAGACGGCTCCTTTAATCCTCATGTAAAATGATATAAGACCTATTCAATATATAATAGAATATATTTTTCACTTTCACGGGCAAATTAAAGTAAATATTTTGTTACTGTTTTGACACATAAACACAGGTATGGCACTTACCACATGAGGATGGTTGGACCTGCTGTGAGAGCAGAGACCTGATCGTGGGCAGCGGGATCAGTGCAAACAGGTTGAGTATCCGAGCTGCAGACAAATGTTAATATAATATATCATTCTTTTTTTTTTTATACAATTTTCAACCATAAAAAGTCCTGTTAAGCAGTTTTTTCCTCTCCATTGTTGCCTCATGCAGCAGTGCAACAGTGGCGAGGAGTTTATGTGACGTGGCAATGAAATTTTAATTTTGGACTCAAGTGGAATGAATTGAATAATGCATGAAAGTGAATTGAGTTGAATTTCTAGTGACTTTACGTCATCGATACATCATTAAACTGCAGGAATTTCATGTGACATTTGAATTAGTGAAGAAATTAGTTTCTCATTAAGTTCTCATAATTACTATTGATGTAAAGTTTTTTCATGATAATAATCTAAGAAGAAGAATTGGCTATACTGTATGTTCTGTTCAGAGCATCAATTCTGCATTTCCCTCTTATTAGCACGGGGAAGCACCTGACTTATGGTTTTGGTTGCCCCTACTTCCTCATTGTGTTTCCTCAATTTTTTTTATAATTTGTGCTGATAACCTCCATGTCAGTTTTAATTTCAAGATGACGTGAAGCTGATATATATCTTGTTTTCACTAAGTTAAACTCCTAAAATGATGTTCTTTTGTTTGGTTATGGTTGTTTCTCTGAGAAATTGAAGATGAATGAATGAGGGTGTTTTTCTGCTCTGACTGCCTGACAGCAGCACCGTGACACTGCTGTCTGCTCAACACAGTGATTCACTTTGGAGTCATCAGTCACTTCTTTTTTTTTTTTATATTTTTAAATATCCTAGTGACTTCTTTTTTTTAACACAATCGACACATGGGACATTCTTAAAAATACAAACATAGATTTATTTCACAGGTTTCATAGTTACTTTATAAGGTGAAGCAGCCATTTGATTGATTTTTCATTATCATCTTTTGTTAAAATATTTGTTCATGTCTTATCAATAATTTTATGATCAGGCAATAAAACTGCAGATATAGACGAGAGGATGTGATAAGCAACAAGCATCATCTCTTCCAGGAAAGGGTGTAATTTTCACCCTTGTTAATTTCTGCTTTGTGTGTTTGCCAGTTTTGATTAATGTATGTTCTGCATTCGATCCACAACCTGATCTTACATCCCATGACCAAGTTACTTGGTCGTGGGATGTAAATCCTTGAAATGATATTATCATTTTTTTTTCTTACCGATGTAGAAGATATATGTTGTTGTTGCGAAGGCCATCAAATAGATGCCCGAGGCGAATGACAGCATACCAATGAGGATCATGGCTTCGTCGCTGATGCATCGACGGAACAAAATGACCCCAATGTAACTGGTGAGGAAAATCATGCAGCCCGCTGCATTCCCATAACCCACCTGTGACGGGACGAGAACCAAAAGAGATGGATGAAATGATGCAAGGAGAGGCGGAAAACAGAAGACAGCAGGCAGATGAAGTAAAACATAGGAGGAAGGAAAGAAAAAGTAACATTAAATGTGGAAAAAAAACCATATTTAAAATAATTAATTAAAAAAAGCAAACATCTATTCTATCTTCAAATGATTGAAATCATAACTACAACATCTCAATACATGCATAAAAAGACAGGAAAAGGTTACTTGTGTTGGACTCCAGCTGAGCGGCGCTTTCAGCGTGAAGGGGCCTAGCATTCCTATAGCTCCACCCACGGCGAAGTCGTACAGGAACGCAGCCACAAAAAGCAGAACTATGTTCACCAGGTTTGTGCTGACAGAAGCCTCGACAGCAGTAGCGTTAGAGGAGGTGGGAGGAAGGAGGCTCTTCTCCTCTGGCTCCTCGCTGCTCACATGTTTCACCTGTAATTGGGATTGGCATGCACACATCTGCATCATGCCCTGCACAATACTAGTCTCTAGTAATACAGCTGAGGTGTAACTCAGTATCACAGTAAGATATGTATCTTGTTGTTTTTAAAACAAAAGACTGTTAAGTTTTCTCTGTAAAAAGAACAAATTGCTATGTAATGTCACACTGACCTGAAGCAGGACAATAGCGAGTATGAGGCAAAGCAGGTTCAGCAGCGTGCCCACGATGAGGAGAATGGTGCCGTGTCCCAGACTGGCGGTGTACAGCTGGAACAGATGACCCGACACCAGGCTGCCCACCAGACCTGCCAACCCGTACAGCAGCTCCACCCTCATCATCGCCTGCAGGGACATCAGCACCTGTTACTTCTTCAGAAAGTACACCTGATATACCAACGTATTGTAAGGAAACCAGATTCTAAATCTGAAATCAAATCAGATTACACTATATATATATATATATATATATATATATATATATATATATATATATATATATATATATATATATATATATATACATATACATATATATATATATATATATATATATATATATATATATATATATATATATATATATATATATATTATATATATATACACATACATACAGTATATATATATATATATATATATATATATATATATATATATATATATATATATATATATATATATATATATATATATATATATATATACATTTTCAAAGTCAAAGTCAAAGTAGCTTTATTGTCAATTCTTCACATGTCAAGACATACAAGGAATGGAGAGGACGTTTCCCACTTCCCTCGGTGAAACATATAAAGTGCGCAGGCACAACAGATAGACAAGACATTCCTAAAAAATTCACATAAATAAATACAACATTTACTAGTACTAGTATTTTTTTCTGATAATCGGGTTCAATTAGGCAGCTATATTAACATTTGTATGTGTGGCCCATCTGGGGTGGAAATGGGTTGAAACACGGGGTCGCATTAAGAACTGACTCCCATTTTGGGCCCGTGGCCATTCAGCATAACCATAGTGAGTGATTCACATTGGGGCCAGCATGGACAATCTCATATGGGGCCCCTTTTTTTCTTAAAAAAAAAAAAGACTTTCGTCAGATGAGGTACATAAAAATGTATTCCTCATACAGTTTACATGGATGTGAAATCTATTTATGAAGACTAAAACCCTTTTTATAACCACGCCTTAAAAATATTCACTATGTTTGGGAAGTTCAGCCCTTTTTAACATGAAGGTAATTGGTGATTGGCTCGCTTTTGGAACTAGCTCGTGGTAATTCAAGGAACTGCAACTTTTTCCATAGAGCTCCACTTCCAGAAAGTGTTGCTCTGCTCTGATTGATTAGTTGATAAGTCAACAATGATGAAGCACCCGGCTCCATGTGGTGGATTTACTGCTGGGAATATACTGTACTTATCATTTATTACAGTAAGCACACGTATATTGCATCTGTTAAGCATCAATTTCCCACATCACCGACACCACAGAAACACCCTCCCCTCCTTAACCTCCAAATGTTTGATTTCACTAGAAACATGTTTTCTTTGGCTTCTTTCAGACCAGCCAAACATGAATACTTGTGAGTTTCTCATCTTTCCTCTTGTTTGCCTAATTCTGTATCTTTAAGTGTATATTTTACAACAGACAGATTCATTTCTTTTTGAATAAAGTCAAACAGTATTTTGTATGTGCCCATTCTTCTTATAATTCCAGTGATAAGAGTAATTATACGGTAGTATTATTTTTTGTTCATGCAAGTTGCTCTTTTTGTAATTTCTATTGCAATTTGTTTATATCTATGTACCTCTTAATCTGAGTTCAATAAAGGAAAAAAACACTTCCTCTCCCAACCGAGCACAAAGGTTTCACTTTTTGGATTGAAGAGAATGAGGAAGTAAGACAAATTACAGTTCCTCAACTGACTACTAGAGGTGACTTCAAAAATGAGCCAATCTCCACTGACCGATATGAGCCTCGTTCATTTGTGATGTGGCCCGTGATACGAGTGAAAAAGGAGGTCCTGTTGTAAATACTTGCCAGCAGCTCCATAGCCGCTCTGCCTCAGCTTTGACCTGTTCTCTGTGGCATTTCTATTTGTACTGAGACTAAAAACAAAGGTTGATATGTCGATCTATATCACTTATTTCAATATCAATTATTTTATGTATTTGTCAATGAATTAGGGTAGTTCATATTTGCATATAGTATTTGTATTTGCAGCTGATCCAGAACGCTGCCGCCAGAGTCCTTACAAACACCAGAAAACTGGACCACATTACACCGGTCATGAAATCACTACACTGGCTTCCAGTGAGTGAAAGGATAGAGTTTAAAATCTTACTGCTGGTCTACAAAGACCTCAATGGTCTTGGACCTAAATACATGGTTGATCTGTTAGTTCCTATGAAGCTCCCAGACCCCTGAGGTTCATCTGGATCTGGTTTGTTGTGGTTCCAGAACCAGAACCAAGCAAGGTGAAGCAGCGTTCAGTTATTCTGCTCCTCACCGGTGGAACAAACTTCCTGTAGACCTGAGGTCTGCTGCAACTGTCAGCTCCTTTATATCAGGCCTAAAAACATTACTGTTTACTGAAGCGTACTCTTAAATTAAATACTTATGATTTTGAAAACCGCACGAAGTTACATTGGTGATGGATAAGCCCTGAATGCAGGCATAGTGACGTAGAATTGTCAAATTGGTTTGATTCACCGCACAAATCGACACAGATTACTTTTTTAATGCTGTATTTGACCCGGTACGTTTTGACCGTATAGAAACGTAATTCTTGCCATTGTAAGAATGAGATGTGTACCTGCTGTACTCTACTGCCCTTACTTTTTAACAGCTTGGCTTTTTATTATTTTACCTATTTTCTTATCATTTTATTTCTTTTTTTTTGTTATTTACTGTTTAATTATGTCTTGCTGCTTTTAATGTTGATGTAAAGCACTTGTGAATTGCCTTGTGTTGAATTGTGCTATAGCTACAAATAAACTTAGCTTGCCTTGCCTATTTTATATATTTATTTATTTATTTTTTTCTACTTTGTCTGCACACATATTAATGGTTAATACCTGCTGATAAGAACCTAAGGCATATATATATGTGCATTTTTAATATAAAATACTTTATAATAATAATATTTTTTTTAAATATGTCACATATATTTATCGTCTTTATCTTCTATATTTCTAGTTCTAGTTCTGCCTGGTTATCTTCTATATATATATATATATATATATATATATATATATATATATATATATATATATATATATATATATATATATATATATGTATATATATATATATATATATATATATATATATATCTACAGTATATATATATATTTATAATTTATCTTTGCATTCTTTGTTCTCTACACATACACCGGGTTTCAGGACTATAAATCCTACATTTATTTTCTTATCCTCTGGAGACACTGGTATGAGTGTCTCTTGTTGTAGCTGTTGTTTTTATGTATTTATGTTCAGAGGTGGGTAGTAACAAGTTACATTTACTCTGTTACATTTACTTGAGTAAGTTTTGGGAAATGTTGTACTTTTAGGAGTAGTTTTGAATCACTATACTTTTTAATTTTACTTGAGTAGATTTGTGAAGAAGAAACTGTTCCTCTTACTCCGCTACATTAGGCTACATTGAGCCGTTACTTTTCTTTTATCCCTTTTATCCACGTACGCATCAATCTCATGACATCACTGAGTGATTCTTTGGGAAAAATGTTTGTTTTTGCATGTTTTGTCACATTTACACAGACTCAAACACACACAGAGTTTATATGAGTTCATGGGCTTGTTCTAGTTCTGCCTGGTTAAAAAAGAAAAGTACAAAGGCTTGAAATTTTGTGCTACTTAATTTATTTTTTTGTTCTGTTTTATTTATTTTATTATTTATTAATGTACTTGAATTTACTTTAGATTATTTAAATATAAGCTATTTTTTGATTAATTTTAATTTATTTTATTGATTTAATTTGCCTGAAGATGATTATTTTGTACTTTTTTCTGTTTGAATTGTTGTGTTAATAAATCAGACATTACTCAACAGTTACTCAGTACTTGAGTAGTTTTTTCACCAAGTACTTTTTTACTTTTACTCAAGTAATTATTTGGATGACTACTTTTTACTTCTACTTGAGTCATATTATTCTGAAGTAAAAGTACTTTTACTTGAGTACAATTTTTGGCTACTCTACCCATCTCTGTTTATGTTCTCTTAGTGTTTTTATGTGTCTGTATGTTTTTTAATGGACCTTGAAGTCTGCACCAATAAAGTGTATGATAATGATGATGATATGAAGCATGTATTTTAATCATAATTCCTGCAGGAGCACCCACCTTGGCTCGGTCCCCGGCCGAGGAGCGCAGCGCCACCAGGGTCATCACCCCGGACCAGAAGGCGCTGTATCCGCCGCTGAGGCCGAACAGAGCGGCGGCCCCCAGCATGAGCTGCAGCGGGAGGCTGAACACGACCACGAGCAGCAGGCCGAGCCTGGACAGCAGGTACCCGCACAGGGACGACACCACGGGGGCTCTCCTCCAGCCGCGGTCGCTGAGTCTGGCCAGCAGCAGCGACGGCAGGATGGGGGTCAGGCGGAGGATGAGGTTGTAGGTCATGAAGAAGTCCGTCATGGCTTTCTGCTGGCTGTCCTCCCTGGACCGGCCCGGGTCCGTGGCGTTGGCACAGCGGTCTCTCACCACCATCTGCAGGGCCGTGTCGAAGAAGGTGCTGCCCAGCTGCTCCAGCACGATGACCGGCTCCACCCGCCGCAGCGCCGCCAGGGCGGCCCGGAGCAACATGCTTCACTGTCCCGCTCCCCAGCAGCGTGGAGACGTGGAGAAGGAGTTTGCATCCGTAAATAAATAACTGGGCGTTCGTGCATCGGATATAAATGGGCAGGGAGGCGGGGAGGGAGCAGGCTACACTCACTTCCTTGTGAGCTGGTGGCGTGTCAGTGTTTTGGTTTTGAGGAAGCGGCCCCCTCCATCATCCTATGATGCACGGTTTGCATATCTGCAAGGCAAATACTTTACTTCCTTTCAAGAAAACCCTCATAATTATGCGCATTTTATTGTGAGCACGTGACTGGTACCTTAACACTTTGGGGATATTCTTTAATATATTGATTTGGTTTTCTAATTGATATTTATTGTATTTTACAAAATACAACAAATGTCTTATTTTTAGATTGTTATGATTCACTAGGGCTGGGGATCGATTCAAATGTCAAGAATCGATTCGATTCCGATTCTTAAGATTCAGAATCGATTATCAAGATTTGATTCGATCCAATTCCGATATTGATTTGGGTTAGTGTTATTAAAACTGTTTTTTGAGCTGTTGCATCAATTATATGACTGTAGTTATGCAAAATATTACTACTAGTATTATATTGAGATTAAACTGCAAGTATTGGCAGCTAATGATGCTGTAAGGACCAATCAGCTCCCAGAATGCTGATAGAACTGCTTTCAGAAACATCATGGGGCAGAATTATCAAACAGATCCAGGGCAGCAAACAGAGGACAAAAGAAATCGCTTTTATTTTTTCCCACATTCCGTTTTTATTTGTACCATTTTCGGTCTATTTTGGTTTTTAATTTTTGAGCATTTGGTTTTTAGCATTTTTTGCAAATGTAACCTCAAGACAGTATATAAAGTAATGAAATATAGACAATTTATGCAATTATAACCTAACACTTTAATGTTTTCATACCTTAAAAAAATATTTAAAAGCAAAAACATGGCACCAGTTATTCTTGTGTCCAACAAAACATTCCTTTTTTGGGGATAAACAAAAAAATAACCAAAAGTTGTAATGTAATGATGAAAAAAAAAACATAAATAAATAAAAGGAAAAAAAAATCGATCTTTAGACATATGAATCGATTTTTAGGAATTAATATGAGAATCGATTTAGAATTGGGAAATCGATTTTTTTCAACACAGGCCTATGATTCACTGTATGCAAAAACCTTTATTTAGAAAATGACATCTTACTAGTAATTACTTGTTGTTAGTTACTACTAACAACTAATAACTAATAATTTTACTTTTATTTCATTATATTTTAGCTAAAAGACTTGGCACTTGTTTGTAAAATTTAAAAAATGATACACATGATCACCTCCTGTTCTTCAGTTATTGCTGGGAATTAATTATTTATTAATTATTTAATTGTTTTTATTCTCAGAAGTTCTCTGTGTTGTTATAAGTGGTTGCGTTGTTGGTAAAATCCAGTCATACTGCAAGGTTGTCACCACATGAACTGCAAGGTACTTTTACAACTGTGTGCTCACCGCTTACAAATACTTCACCAACAACATGAACCTGCACATGAACATGTGGACATGAGTTAGAGTATAATCATTTGTTTGTTTCAGAGTTAAATACTAGAGTAAGATGACTGCAATGTTTTTTCTGATGTCAAGAAAGTTTCAGTATTTATGATCATTTCTCATGGCCGGAAAAAGTGAAAGGCGCCACTCATGTGACTGAGGGTGTTGAATCAAACACACAGTCATACACAACCACTGAATCCTTGTTCAGCCTTCTAATAGAGCCGTCAAATACTTTCACTTTTAATTTGCTCAGTAAGGTGTGTGGGGTTTGAGATGTAGTGTTTTTGCTCTCTCTGTTTCTCTGATTTAGCCTGACTTTTAGGTACATTTGCTGGGATGTCCATCTTCCGACTGGGAACTGTCTTGAAGTATGAAGAATCTTAACATTTCTCAAAAATAGTTTTATAACCCATCCAGACTTATGTGCAGCAACAATGGCTCTCCCTCCTAGCATTGTGTTAAGACACACATGAATAGAAAAAAAAACAGACAAGCAAATTGCTTAAACATCTGCACACCAGCTGATGATCAATCAAAAGCTAAGTAGCACCTGGCTGGAACTGAACTTGGAGCTACTTTGAATTGCCTATTATCTTTCTTTTTTGAGGGCCCTACTAAAGTGTGAAATGCTGTTTACAGGGGTTGTATTTGCCCCTAGAATGAAGACCGACTGTGATCAGATGATTTTATATTTTGACAAAAATGAAAAAAGGGGATGGTGATTTACAGATTAAAAGAGGAGCTACTTACTTCTTTACATGACTTTAATAAGTCATAATTATACAATACAAAACCAGCACTTATAATGGTTTAAAAATGGAAATAAACAAACCACTCAGATACCCCAAATTGACACGTTTTGCTTTTAATGAGAAAATATTAATAATATGTATTGCAGGAGTATAACTGTGAGCCTTACATATGCGATAAAATAACAAAGCAGAGTATGAGCATACAAGTGGTTAACATAGGAACAGAGGTTATATCATATACTTTATATGATCAGATTGCTTCAACACACACACAGACGGTGTGAGTCCCACAATGAAGCTTTGGAGCCTCTGCAGGGTGGAAAAAAGCCATCAGCATTTAAAATGATAAATACAATCATCTTTGCACAACGAATTCAAGCATCAAAAGCATAATATTAATAATAATAATAATAATAAATCACACAATGCAGCAACTCCTCTGTGTGCATGATGTCATTGTTACCATTTGGAAAAGGTTATAAAATTCATGATTCATGACTTCTTCGTGTCCTTTGAAGCATGATTGAGGGAAGGATGATCTAAAATGTGCTGCACCAACCACAGTAATATAGTGAGTCATAAATAAGTCTGGTGAAGTTTTGGAAAATGTGAGGAAAATGCAAAGATGAGTGCAGCAAATGTTTTTAAAATTGTGTGGCAGCAAAAATCATGTCCTCTAAGTCCAGAGGGAAACCTGGTTGTCCTCCCATTTTGCATTTCTGTCAGTCCTCTGTTGTGGTAACACCTACTGTTGCACCACATAAACATCTCCTGAAAAGGAATGCTTCTCTTTTAAATAACTAAAACAATTACAACAAGGTTTTAGCGAACACATCACAGATGCTTGACTTCTTGATTTTCGCTTTTGATGGTGTTAGTGGCACTTTGTTTTCTTCAGAGAACGCATTACAATACAGTCAAGTCAGAAAATGAACAAGAGCAGCTGGTCTTGGACTCGTCTACAAATATAAGAGCCACTATAGTTAAGGGTTAGTAGTACTGCAGTTCTCTGTGTTTTTGTGCAAACTTACCTCGGTGTGTAGTAACATTTCAGGCATTAAGATGAGGGTTTTATTCAGTAGGTTTTGTGAGCACAGATGTAAGTGCCTTGCTGAAGGACACTTGGACACGACTCATCACCGAGTTGCGACCTTTGGTTTTCAGGGGACTGGTTTCTCTCTGTGCTCCAAACGTTCTGAGAAAATAATTTCAACGGCATCGATGCACAACTGAACAAAGAGCGTATACATTGAGCTACTTTTCCTCTAAAGTGGTTCAGAAATAGTTTGCAGAGCCATTTCAACACATTTCTACTTCTGATCTCAGTCAAAAACGTTCCTCTGGGCACGTGGGATGAACGTCTTCTTGTTCTCTACACCGCAGCATCGTCACAGTCTGTGAGGCTGGTGTCACAACGTTTTCAAGAATCTATTTTCTTTAAACAATCATCATCTGGCAAAAATCATAACTTACAATACACAGCATTAAAAACGGACGTACAAGATGTGCAGGATTCAGTTGGAGCCTCTTAATAAGCGATAGTCAGTTCCTGCTGTCGTGTGCTTGGTTTAGGTACGGAAAGGAGTGTAAAGTAAATCCATGCACACTGTCACTATTTTCTTAAATAGACTTAAGAGCTTAGGCTAACTGGTTTCTCTAAATAACAACATTCTGATTTGGTATAACAATTTTTTATAAAAAGCTTTTTCAATACTTTTCATCAAAGTTTATCCTCAACTTGCAAAGTATAGAGTTGATACACGGCACGTGTTCATACATCAAATACACAGTCCTACCTCAGTATAATACATAAAACAGCTGCTTACATCAGAAAGCACAGGTCCATAAAGCCACGTAGCCAACAAAAGTCAAATAAGTGATTTTCAGAGTATAAAACCCCTGATCCAGCCCTTTAATTAATACACACACAGGCTTACTTTTTGTCTTCCTTGAATACTTCCATCAAAAAGTCACTAAAGAATAGTGATTATAGACAAACGTTCTATCTAATGTAGTTGCTTATTTTGTCTAAGGTCTACTGAAATTGTATTGATACAGGATAGGAGAGGAACAAATACATATTTCACACGGACAACTATTCATGGTCCAAGGCAAGGTTTTGCAGATTTCCTGGTGAGCGTTTAACCACTGAATGAAGCTGACTGTCAAGTCGGCACTTCAGATTTATTACAGACGCTTGAAAACAATGCAAAGGCTCACACCAACATGCTATCCTTGTGTTATATCTGCAGTGTCATGTATTATGACACAAAAGGATGCAGAACAGACTCTGAAAGTCGTGATTCATGGTGCCTTTTGGTTTAGTTCCTCAAAAACATTGCAGTGGTTCTGCAGCATCATCAAAGCTCAAAATGTTCCAGAAATGTCAGATATGGTGAGAATGTTAGTGTATCTTTCATTCACAACTTTTTCTTCTGAGAGATTTTTCTTTTTAAATCCACCTCCTGACACCTGCTTCTGTGTCGTGTCTTCCTGTTGGTGCACAAACATTTTCATCACACAGTCAAAACCTGCATCAAGTCCATGTTTCCAGAATAAAACCGTAGATCGATGAGCAACTCACCAAAGTCATTTCGTGTTTTCCATCTAGTAGAAACATCTTATGTTTAACTCTTGGACATCGTCCTCAAACCACCACAAAAAACTTCCAAAGTGTCTCTTCAATCACTGACTCTTGTGCCTCAAAATGCACCTCGATACTTCAAAAATCTCTCCCATGCTGAGTCACTCAACATACTTTTACACCTTCAATTCACAGGTCCCGAAACACCAACTTAATGCCTCCCATCGATGAACCTCACATGATTATCTGGATACTGTTAGTAAAATAAATACTGTTAAACTCCCTGTCCTGTTTCCTCCTGCTTTCATTATTTTCTTCAGTCTCTTCCTCCTCCTCTTCCTCCTGCTTTCCACTAAGCCACTAAATCGTCTCCTGAGGGGGAGCTGTTCACTCCTCCTCCTCCTCTTCTTCTTCTTCTTCTTCCTCTTCCTCCTCCTCCTCCTCTTCTTCTTCTCCTTTTTCCTTTCCGTCCTCATTGGCATAGATACCCGCCTCCCACTTCAGTGCCATGTTGCTTTTCCTCCTGGTCACTCGAGTGGCCTCCAGAACCTGACAAATACAAGAGATCAAATCAGATACAAGTTCAATCCAAACAACACCATGGGTGCAGAATGCATGCGTTTACCCAGCTTGAGGGATGTAGGAGTAACAAAAATAAACACAGAGCCTCTAATATTACATGCAGTATTTGTTAAACACTGAGGGAGCGTGTCGCTAATGCTTCCTACACTAAATCCTTTACTGCAAATCACTTTAAATAACCCCAGTCCAATAAACTAGCACAGAAAAGCGCACCCACAGTATTCAACAATGGCAACACGCAATTCTTCTCCCTATCAGGGAAAGTTTCATGCTCAAACACTGAGCACCTCTCAAACACACACACACACACACACACACACACACACACACACACACACACACACACACACACACACACACACACACACACACACACACACACACACACACACACACAATGAGGGGCTTTTTGGGGATCAGTTCCAGGTAACGTCAGGATCGGGTGAGGGGGAAATTAATTTTGGGTAAAGGTTTTTGGGTGCTATTAAGTGTGGCAGCAGTTTTTTTCCCCAAAGCTAAGGTCATGTATTGTTCTTGATCAAACAGTGATGACATTATACACCACATCCATGAACTACCGTTCTACGGTATCTAGCACTTTTTAAAGTCAAGAATAACATTGTGATATTTCCTTTTGGTAGAAGTAAAAATAAAAAAGTCTTAAGTGACTTATTATCTAATATTGTTGCCAAAAAATCTGTGCTTTTCATTCTTTAAAACATCAGGATTGTTGTTTTTAGGACCACAATGTTAGAAATCTGTATTTTAACTTTAAATAAGTATTTCCAAACTGATTATGAATACATCTGGTAAAAAGATAGCAAATGTTCATGGTAGGGTCAAAAGTCACACCTAATGCATGAACAAGCACATGCACAACCATCACAACAAAACAAAACAAAGCAGTGACACAACAAGCAGACCTGGGATCAGAAAACAGACATGTTTATGATTCCTTCACAGAAACTAATCTGTCCTGGCTTCAGATAGGATATATGCACAAACTACTGCAGAGTTTTACATGTTTTCCCCTGAGGGGATTAGGAGTATATCCTTAATCAATCTGTTGAACCATGTAGTGTAGTTTCCAAATATAAACAGAAATGTATCACTTTCACTTCTAAGACTGCTCTGAAGTCTGACCCAGGTCTGGGATTAAAAGCTTTTGAGGGTGTGACAAGGTTTTGGGGTGCAACAGGTACCTCAGTGGTTACCTCGCTAGCCAGCAACAAATGGGCATACTGACCAACCAATAGGAGAGAAGCAACAGTAGACCAAGTCAACATATGATGTCATCATGAAATAACAATAACACAAGCAGCAATACAATAACAAAACCCAACAGAACAAAAATGTCTTTAAGTAAAATAGAGCCCAGTCTTGTAACATATAACGCTTTTAAATTTGCCTTCAAGTGTATCTTTTTGCTGTATATCAATACTAAAAGGAGTATAAGCTGCTGATGAGTCATTCCATTAAACGTTTACTCCAATATGTAAAAACTTTGTGTCAAATTGTTTTAGTTTAATAAGTGAAGACAGAAAGCCCCTATTCTCAGTACTTTCTATTTAACTTCCTGCTTCAGGCAGGGAGTTTCCACTGTGGTATTGTGCAGTGCTGTATTAGCTCATACCAACATGACGTCACTCAAACATACTGACATTATCAGCCACATGAGTGAAAATAATCCTGAATGTTTTATGAACTGTTAGGGTCTTTGAAAATCTCCCTCACTGAGATAGTTCTGGAAAAATTATCAATATTCTGATAACGTTTCTAGATCAGGTTTATTTATCCAGGGTGGCAAACAAACTGTGATTTATATTACAGTACTTAATTCATATGTCTGGTGATGAAAACAATTATATATTTATACAGACATTTTATACATTTTAAGATACTCATAAATGGTCTGCTTATTGATCCCCCCCAGGAAATACTTACACTGTTGTCCTCCATTTTCTCCCTCCTCTTCACCTTATGTGTTTCATAGTCTTCCATAAGTGTCTGCATGAAGTTTTTGGGTCGTGATCCTCCAGAGTCCTCACTGCCCGCATCAGACAGAGCTCCTTCAGAGGGCGAGGGGGAGACAGGCGGCGCGGGGCGCACTTTCTCGATCTTCCCTAAAAACCATAAACAAATACCTCAATTGTGTCACTGAAGCAGTTATTTTGACCCACTTTAGTGTTTCCCACTCAGTTAGATCATACTTATTTTGGTACATCTGTACCCTGGGACAGAATCGACTTAAGAAGTGACAGAAGGCCTTTATTTTTCCATTTCTTTTATTGATATTTTTGTTTGTGTGTTGCTGCTCCTTATTCATTATTGTCAAATAGTTAGCCACATTTGCAAGGTCAACTGGTTCCCTCTGAACTGGGAGAACAGGTTTTAAGATCAGCATGCAGATAGAGTCTCATTCTGTATGTAAAGCAGAGAGACAGAAAGTCTTGAACAGAAGGTAATTACTGCTGTTCAAGAGTTTTTGCTGAGTGCTTTAAAACAATGCTTATGGGTCTGAAAAGGTCTAAAAGTTATTATACCTTGTGGGTGACTGAGTGGGTTGTAGGGATGGGCGGTATGGACTAAAAAATGTATCACGATAAATTCTGGCATTTATCCCAATAACAATAAAAATGACGATAAAAAAATATATATATTCAACTCTTTTTAACTATAAATCTATCTCACTCTCAGATCCACCTTCCGCCATGTTTGTTACACACAAACGTCAACGGGAATTTATCCTTATTTCTTTCTTTCTTTCTTTCTTTCTTTCTTTCTTTCTTTCTTTCTTTCTTTCTTTCTTTCTTTCTTTCTTTCTTTCTTTCTTTCTTTCTTTCTTTCTTTCTTTCTTTCTTTCTTTCTTTCTTTCTTTCTTTCTTTCTTTCTTTCAGGCTCATTTCTTTCTTTCTTTCTTTGTTTCTTTCTTTCTTTCTTTCTTTCTTTCTTTCTTTCTTTCTGGCTCATTTCTTTCTTTCTTTCTTTCTTTCTTTCTTTCTTTCTTTCTTTCTTTCTTTCTTTCTTTCTTTCTTTCTTTCTGGCTCATTTCTTTCTTTCTTTCTTTCTTGCTCATTTCTTTCTTTCTTTCTTTCTTTCTTTCTTTCTTTCTTTCTTTCTTTCTTTCTTTCTTTCTTTCTTTCTTTCTTTCTTTCTTTCTTTCTTTCTTTCTTTCTTTCAGGCTCATTTCTTTCTTTCTTTCTTTCTTTCTTTCTGGCTCATTTCTTTCTTTCTTTCTTTCTTTCTTTCTTTCTTTCTTTCTTTCTTTCTTTCTTTCTTTCTTTCTTTCTTTCTTTCTTTCTTTCTGGCTCATTTCTTTCTTTCTTTCTTTCAGGCTCATTTCTTTCTTTCTTTCTTTCTGGCTCATTTCTTTCTTTCTTTCTTTCTTTCTTTCTTTCTTTCTTTCAGGCTCATTTCTTTCTTTCTTTCTTTCTTTCTTTCTGGCTCATTTCTTTCTTTCTTTCTTTCTTTCTTTCTTTCTTTCTTTCTTTCTCTCTTTCTTGCTCATTTCTTTCTTTCTTGCTCATTTCTTTCTTTCTTGCTCATTTCTTTCTTTCTTTCTTTCTTTCTTTCTTTCTTTCTTTCTTTCTTTCTTTCTTTCTTTCTTTCTTTCTTTCTTTCTTTCTTTCTTTCTTTCTTTCTTTCTTTCTTTCTTTCTTTCTTTCTTTCTTTCTTTCTTCTTACGGCTCATTTCCTTCCAGCCTTCTGCATGGATTTAACGCAGAACCATAAATCAGCTTTACACAAAATCATCATCAACAGGAATTTATCATTTTTACTGCGAGATGACAAATTCTTACCGTGGGAAATTTTTTTGACGGTTTATCGTGAACGGTAAAATATCGCCCATTCCTAGTGGGTTGCCAACTATATTTGACTGACCATTATTGTACTTGTATTACTACTGAGTGGGTAACCGACCGTGGTGGAGTTTTACACGTAGAAAGGCACACTTGTTCTGTTCAGACATGCACGTGAGATGGAGGAAACATGTATGCGTGTAAAGTGTCACAGCAAAGCTAACCTGGAGCTGTTTTTGCTGTCAACGTGAGTCTAGTTGGCAGGCTGTTGCTCTTCATCTTATCAGCCGGGGTGATGGTGGTCTGCCGGATTCCTGTCCTCACAGGACCTTGAGTGTTGCTGCTCTGGACAACGATAGAAGGCTTCACCTCTCTCAGCTTCTTCAGCTCTTCTTCTCTCTGCTGCGCCGCTCGGATCTCCTCCTCTATCATGGACAGAGTTCGCTGCTTCTTAGAGCGCAGGCGGAAAGGTCCACTACTCGCCTCGACCTCAGGGGCTCGCGTCGCTGCTGCAGTGCTACGCAGTTCTGCTGCCTCCGAGTATTTACTGAAGTAGCTGAACTCTGGTTTCTCCGGACTGGGAGGAGAAGGGGGACGGTAGGCCGGGGTTGGCCGAGTGACGGCAGCCTCTGCAGTAGTAGCTGGATTTGGAGACGGAGCTGAAGAGGCAAGTGCTCTTGTGTAAGAGGACTGTATTTTGATCCTGGGGCCGCCGTTTTTGGGCCGCTGCGGCGGGGACACAGGCTGAGAATGTGGAGGAGACGGTGCCTGGAGCTGGGGTGATCGGGCTGGACTGGAGGGCTCTCGCTGAGGCCTAGCCTGTACTGGTTCTGCTGGATCCTCTTGGGAAACTCTTACCAGTGACTGTGTGTCCGGCTGTGGGGATGGGTTGGATGGTGCAGGACTGGAAGACACAGGTGACTGGTAACTGAGAGCTCCGCCAGAAGACACAGGCGAGGAAGAAACGGGCATTGGGCTGATTGTAGAAGCAGAGGAAGGGGACACAGGGGCGCTCATCTGTGGAGAGTTAAAATCAGATGGTTGCCACTCTCCATCATTCTGAGCCACAAGGGCATTCTGGATGGCATTCTGAACAAGCACCCCAGCGTGATACTCCAGATCATCTTCTGCTGGACTGCCATTGGTCTGCCCGTAGACCGGGGTGGTGGGCTGGGGGGTGGGTGGTGAGACCGGGGTAAGTGGCAATGGGGTTGGGGGTAAGGAAGCCCCACTGTCTGAAATATTATCCAAGCTGAAGAGAGTAGTGTCCTGAGAGCGGACAGATAACTCATCTAACCCTGAGTCAGACTCCTCCCGGTGGATGAAAGATGAATGAAAGTGACCTTTTCCATCCTCATCATCTGGTAGGATTGTCATTACTGCTCGAGCACACGTGAACTCTCCCGCAGTTCCTTCATCAAACCAGCTCACGTGACTTTCTCCGGTCTCTGCAATAATGTCTCTGTTTCCTGGGCTGCCCCTCGTCACCGATTTTGAATAAGGCTTGGCAGAATATAACTGAAGAGCTACATCCTTTTTGGTAGCATCCCCCAGCAGAAACTGCTTCCTGGCAGAAGAGAAATCGATCTGCTCCTCCACAATATCCTCCTTCCTGGTAAACTCTGGATCAAAGGTTACCATGGTGGGAGGACCTGATATCTGGGACTGCACACAAAGATTAGAGCAAAGAAAACAAAGAAAGTTAGAAGGAAGGTGTAGTTTTGCTCTTTTAAAGAATATGCCCCAGTGCATCATAAAAACCCATGTTGTTTGAAATGAATGCCTCTGTTTTTGTGTAATACCTGTGTGTAGGTGTAGATAGGACTTGATTTCTGCTGTTTTCTTTCCTGGTATTTCTTGAGAGACTCCAGCTGCTCTGCTTCCAGCTGTTCTTCCAGAGGGACCTTCACAGAATGAAACAACCAAATACCAAATCAATCAATCAATCTGTCAGGAAGCCACCAGAGTTCAGTTACAAAAACAATGACAAAGAGCGGGGGTTTACCTCTACTGGAGGATTCCACCAGCGCTGCGCAATCCCAGGGTTCTTCTTAACCGCCTGGTCTTTGATCAGCTCCTGGCGCTCACGCTCCAATTCCTGAACCTGACAGGAAAAATGACAATATAAATATGCACAGAGTACATCCATAAAACCACCAGCAACAATATCATTTTCACATTTATTTACATTATTTATAGCAAGTGATCACATTTGATCTGCGTGTCTTTGCGGATCTTCCCTAATCTACATGGTCACTTTGGTAGCCTACATGCAGAGGTGGACAGAATACTCGACCCCAGTACTTGAGTAAGAGTACAAATACTACTGGTCAAAATTTACTCCGTTACAAGTAAAAGTAGCTCAGTCAAAATATTACTCGAGTAAGAGTAGAAAAGTACTTGCTTTTAAAGGTACTTAAGTATCCAAAAGTAAATGCTTTTAAATTTACTTTAAGTAAGAGTAAGAGTAAGAGTAAGAGTAAATTTCTTATTTTCCACATCAGTAAATTACTATATTTTTTCTAAATTAATTTAAGGATCTTTTCACTCTTGTTTCTGAGAATTCGATGTTGAGTTGTTGAAAGCAGAGAGGTAGTTCTGCTTCGGCAGACACAATAAACATTTGAAAATAAATGTCTGTGGTTTGTCTGTGCCCTCGTTTTTTACTCGGTCGAACTCAAACATTGAGTTAAGATACGGCCAAGGATTTAGTGAAAGTCCCTGCTCCGAGTCCGGCTCATTATCAGACTCAGACGACTCAGCGGATTGTCTTTCTTCTCCTGACGCAGGCGTAGCCATTGTTGCGGCTCTGTCTTGACTTGTTGCGGCTCTGTCTTGACAAACGCAGGCTACTTTGGCGGTATCGTTTGGAGGAGGCTTGACGTATTTCTGCTTTACGTACATCCCAGTGGAGAGCGTGCACTGTGATAGGTCTCCTCCTTTGACAAAAACAGCTTGTGTCCAATAGGATTTTAGGGAAGAAGAAAAAAGAGCAGACCTGAAAGTAACGAGTACTTTTCAGCCTTCCTAGAAACTTACTCGAGTAAAAGTAAAAATATTTGCCTTGGAAATGTATTCAAGTAAGTACCAAAGAAATCTAATACTCAAGTAAAGTACAAATCCTCTGGATATGTACTTAAATACAGTACTCAAGTAAATTTACTCCGTTACTGTCCACCACTGCCTACATGTATAAATGAACTTACATGAACTGATGTAAACAGGTCGAAATAGAGGGTGAAGAACTGGCTTTGACATCTTAACTCTAGTAAATGTAGTTGTTTTGCGTCACATTGCGAATGACGTAAAGGACTATTTCAAATTACACTTGGATCAGATTGAGACACATTGCTGTCACATCATGTCCTCATGTTGCTTAAGGTCATCATCTGGTTTTGGTTTCAAAATGTCTTTCTTTCAGGCTGGATTCTTTGTTTTATGGCAATTATTTTAGAAATTGTGGTTATATCCCTGTAGATTAAATAAATGACAGAATTGAACATTACATTTTACATAAACAGTATTTTTAATTCTACAACTCACTCTTAGACCAAGTCACTACACAATTTCTATGGGTTTTTATATATATTATAGTAGTAATAATGATACTAATTGTTGATAGTGATAGTAATTCTGATTTTCTTTCCATTGTTCAACTTTGTGGGTTATAAATAAGGCACAGCTACAATAAATAAGAAGTTTATCTTCATTTACATTGTGCATATGTTGTAAGATGATAGACTGTACTTGCACAGTAAAAAGCCTTTTCCAGAATAATAAAAAAAAAGACTACAAATGGCTGTGTCTCTGAATAGAGGATCTGCTATATCTGATACATTATCAAACAGACTTTTACCTCTTCTGCAGGTCGTCTCCTCGTCACCCTAACCTGTTGCTCCGCTCCAGGGGTGAACAGCTTTGCTGGGCGTTTGTCCTCCTGAAATGGTCGCAGCTCAAACTTTAGCCTGCTGCGCTCTGACTCCTCTTCATCCCTATGCCCGTTGGTTCGAGCAGCAGACTCCTCGTGGTGGACAAATGTACTTTGTCTTTGTCCCTCTACAATGATCACCTCATGATTGACGGGCGGGGAGGCGGACACAGAGACAGAAGGACAGGTCCCATCGATGCTGATTGCCCTGATGTGCGGTGATGGGGAGGCGTTTCCATTGGTGGGCGTCTCTGAGGCCGCGTCTAACACCTGGTCTAAGTAGCAGATCTCCTAGGAACAAGTGTTTACAGATACAAGTTACTGTATATCATTATACAGATGAAAAGCAAGGAGCATCATACTTTCAGGGTTTATACAGCAATCCTTATGTTAAATTTAATACCAATTTAATACCTTTTTCATTACCTTCAGATTTTTTTTTAAAACTGTCACAACATTAAGTGTTAATCACGGACCTTTTAACATTAATACAGATTTTGACCTATAGAACACTATACAGAACAGATTTATAGACTCATTGATGTTGACCAGATGTTTCACATTTATTTCACTTTGTGAATGACAATAAAATAGACTGCTTAAAATGTAAAAGGTAAAAAATAATACCAATTTTTAAAAAAAATAATACCTCTGACAGTGAATTTAACACTTTTAATGGCCTTAAATTTGGCTATTTTCATTTATCACCTTTTAATACTTTTTAAAACCCTGCGGAAATCCTGTACTTTACAAGCAGAATTGAGAAATCAAACATTTAGGGCCAAATCCACAAAAGGATTGCGCGGCTTTTGCGGCCGCTAAACCGGTGCAAATGAGACAAAAAGAGAGCGTCTAATTCACAAAGCACCCGCAAAGGGCGAATTGCTCCACAAACTGCGCTGCCAAGCAAATAGTGGCATTGTGCGCCTGTGCCATTTGCATGCATGCAAATTAGGTAATATTCATAAATTCGGCTCAAAATTGCCCCCTTTCTATGCAAATAAGCCTCATTGCAAAAAGCGCCTAATTCAGAAAGGCCAGCGCTATTTGCCACACGCAAAAATAGTGGAGCAAATACCGTCTTTCAAGCGTGTATTAACTGTGCGCAAAATCACTCTTCACTCCCCCTGCAGCTCTTTTTCTCTCTCTCTTCAATGTGATTCAAGCCTGTGTGATACTGAATGATATTAAGGGCGAAATCTACATTCAGACATGACTGTAGACAATCAGATCAAGTGGGGTTGTGGACTTATCGGATTTAAAAATAAAAGTAACAGGACGGAGTTCAGGATTCATCCATACATAATTGGGGCTGCTTTATTACAAACAATTCCACCATATAAACATATAAATCTAGAATGTGTGTGTTTAACAGCTGACCTGTAGGTGTGTGTAGCAAAACACAGAACATGAATTACCGTCAGATCCTGATCTGGGACCTCATCTATAAAGCTTGCTTGCGCACAAAAGGGGCCTGAAAGATGCGGCGACGCGCACTGTACGGTGCGCGTTGCTCTGCGTCGATTTAACGCGGAACCATAAATCAGCCTTGAACAGCACTGAGGGAGGAGGGAGGAGGGGGAGCGGGGCTCTTCGCACGTAAATCCACAAAGATCAGATTGCGCCCGCAAATAGCGCTGTGAATTGCGCTGCATTTGCGCCCGCAATTTGCCCCGCTTTAAGGTCCTATTCACAAAAGATTTTGCTCTAATGATATACCGGCGCAAACACGCCCATAAATCTCTGTACCTGAGTGCAATTTGCCCTTTTCTGAGTAGGTGAGCGGAGCTGTTTCCAGTGTTCTCCGTAATTCAGCACACAGATTGGTCCCTAATGAAAACTTCAGAGAGCACAATAGACTCAACTTTCACGTATTTGTACTTCTCTAGTATTTCGCATGTAGCTAGATAGATAGATAGAACTTTATTCATCCCCAAAGGGAAATTCAATCGTCCAGCAGCTCATCAAAACATAAACATAAAAATCAACCACATTTCCATTCAGACAATAAAAGCACATTCATAATATTAAAATAAACATATAAGGTTTAAAAAAAAGAGTGCACTGGCCACCATCGTGTGGTAGAACATAGCCACCATCTCCACACACACATAAAGACCTCAGTTGTATGACATAAGCTAATGAAATTTCAAATGTTAAGAGGCTGTGCGCATTTACGCACAAGGCACAGCACCAGTAACTTCATTAACACTGGATCGGGATCAGATCAGGATCTAATGGTAATTCATGTTCTTTTTGTTTTGCTACACACACCTACAGGTCAGCTGTTAAACACACACATTCTAGATTTATATGTTTATATGGTGGAATTGTTTGTAATAAAGCAGCCCCTTATGTATGGATGAATCCTGAACTCCGTCCTGTTACTTTTATTTTTAAATCCGATAAGTCCACAACCCCATGATCTGACTGTCTACAGTCATGTCTGAATGTAGATTTCACCCTTAATATCATTCAGTATCACACAGGCTTGAATGACATTGGAGAGAGAGAGAGAAACAGAGACAGACGGGGAGTGAGGAGTTTGCGCGCAGTTTAATACACGCTTCTGAAAGACGGTATTTGCTCCACTATTTTTGCGTGTGGCAAATAGCGCTGGCCTTTCTGAATTAGGCGCTTTTTGCAATGAGGCTTATTTGCATAGAAAGGGGGCGATTTTGCGCCGAATGTATGAATATTACCTAATTTGCATGCATGCAAATGGCACCGGCGCAGACTGCCACTATTTGCTTGGCAGCACAGTTTGTGGAGCAATTCGCCCTTTGCGGGTGCTTTAATTAGACGCTCTCTTTTTGTCTCATTTGCACCGGTTTAGCGGCCGCAAAAGCCGCGCAATCCTTTTGTCAGGATTTATCACATATCACAACATATATCAGACTTATAATAAAAATAGCGCTGATCGTGTCCCTCTGTGTTTGAAGCGTCAGTCAGGACTCTGCTGGTGCTGCTGCACCTGCGGTGACACGCCGGGAACCTCCTCCACTGCTTTAGGACAGAACAAATGAGGGGCTTCCTAGAGCGTTTAGGGGCTCCACGGAGCCCCTCATTTCTTCCCTAAAGGGACACAGATTTTTTTATATATATAATGAGTTTTACGCGCGTGAAACCTTTATGTGCGGGTGTAAGCCTAAATTATGGTTCCGCGTCACCAACGCAGAGCCTACGGCGTAGGGTACACGGCGACGCGCACCTACGCCGTAGGCTCTGCGTTGGTGACGCAGAACCATAAACCCGCCCTGAGCAGCTCTGAGGGGAGACGGGAGAGGAGGAGGGGGAGCGGGGGGTGAAGCGGGTCTGCCGGGCCCTTCTCACAGGGTGTGATTTGCAGTTAATGGCTGATCCTACCGTTAGTTTTTAAACTGTAAAAAGTGGGGAGGACAAAAACATGATTTTGAAAAGACGGGGGGACATGCCCCCCCCCTGTTGCGCCGGGGCACTCACGGCGTTCCGCGCAGCAACGGCGTTCTGCTACTCACTCGCTTTATTTTATATTATTTATTTTTCTACTTTTACTGTGACCACCAAATAATGTCGTTTTCCTGTCCTCCACCTCATCCTCAACATCTAGATCTCAGATCTCAGTGAAATTCAGTGGCACTGTGGCTCGACTTTATTTTTTATTTCTGCAGTTTTCATTATGGACCAATCTGTGTGCTGAAATATGGAGAACACTGGAAACAGCTCCGCTCACTCAGACAAGTGCAAATTGCACTCAGCCGCAAAACTTTATGGGCGTGTTTGCTCCGGTATATCATTAGAGCAAAATCTTTTGTGAATAGGACCTTAAAGCAGGGCAAATTGCGGGCGCTAAAGCAGCGCAATTCACAGCGCTATTTGCGGGCGCAATCTGTTCTTTGTGGATTTACCCCTTACTGTTTCAAAAAAACATTTAATTTAGAATTAATATTCCTCAAAAAAAATTCCAAACTTATTCAAATGCAGTCTTTCAATTTTAAATGTATTCAAATAAATCTATGACACTTTCAAATTTGTATAACCCACACAGGTCAAAGTCAGTTTTCGTTGTCCCTGTAGACTAGAGAAATAATCGTCATACCTGTACTACGTCACTGTCAGGAGTCTCTGTTTTCGCACCAGCATTTTGGGCGCAGTTGCTGGGGCTGCTAAGGCAACCATGTTGGATCTGCTGGCTCTCCAGTTCCATGTCTGCAGGTCTGTCAGTGATAAAGCTGACTGAATCCTGAAAGCTCACGCTCTTCTGGGCTCGTTCTCTTGGTGTAGTTTCACTGACATCCTCGGCTGCCCACCATGGCTTCTGTGTCAACAAACAGACAGCTTGTGTTTCAGAGACTCAGATTGTAAGTGCAAAAACAACAATTTAGGTTCAAATTGAGCAACATTTAATTACCAGATTAACTTCAGACTTATTTTCCTACCCTCTCTCAAACACACACACACCCTGAGTGACTACAGACTGTCAGTCTGTCAGTCTGCAGCAGTGTGCACTGCCTGATTTTCACCACCAGAGGGCACTAAATCCCATGATGCTGCTTTAACGTCTAAAAACTAACTTTGATAGTATTTATGTAACTTGGTTAAGTGACTTTCATTGTTGTGAGATATAAAAATAATTCATATTCAGAAACTGATCCCCACACATTTTTATTGATTTGACAACACACCACTATTGTGGGATATTTTTTGCATTTTTGGGTTTTTACAAAAAGTTAAGAAATGCAAGGAAGATTTTTGCAGCTGTGGGTGGCACTGCAAAAAAACTTGTATTCAGCTGCACTCTAAGCAACCATACACTGTTGATTTAATCTTTTTGTTGAGAAGAGAATATACTCAATTACACACATTCTCTTCCCGTCTCTCCTCAACTCTTCTTTACTTGGGGAAGCTCCACTGAACGGTTTTTGAGGAATTGTCTGGCTCAGGACCAGATTAGTTGTTATGAAAAGAATGAACGTGACTGCCAAACCCTACATTTCCCCTTCTGACTGGGTAACAGGGAACAGTTGGACTTGTTTAACTTCTGATCTACACAGGAAAATAAATGGCCAAAATGTGGTGAGATGTCTCTCTGAATGTATCTCAGGTGGAATCAAACCTTTAACATGATTAGTAAACAAACACATTCATGATATTAACAATTAGCCATACTTATAACTTGTATCTGGATAATACTGTCAATTCACAAAAATTGTCTTTCTGGTTAAAAAAAAAGTCCATTCCACACATAATGTCAGTGAGTGGATTCGTTTACACACTTCTTTATTTATGATCTGTATCGTTCTCTGCATGTTTTTCACTCACAAATACTCTACTGGCTTCTCTCTTTAGGGCCTTGTATCCATTATGTCTTTTCCTTCAGGATGCATGCATTTCCAAGAGGAGTTGACTCATGTCTTTGTATGTGTGGAGATTTAATAAAGGTTACTTCAGGAAAATGGTTCACTAGTCCAATTGAATCACACAATGCTATACAGTTTTTGCTCTTTAATGCTCATTGGGGCCATTACTCAACTTTAATTTTGTAATAATTATGGAAATTTCATTGGCCCTTTTCATGTCTTTCCTTCCTTTCGTTTCCTCTCTCCAGTCTCGGATTGTTCAGATGCAGAAAGTGCCCACGTGGGGATTTCTGCAGCATGCCTGTTAAAAATCCTTCTTGTCTCTTTGATAATGAAACAATATTCTCTACACTTTAGCGCCATCTCCTCCCTCCTTTGAGACAGAAATATGTTTTGAGGGCATTCTCGTGAGCCTGGCTCAGTCACATGCAAGTTCTTTATTTTGTGCTTTCTCCTGAGGTTAAATACGATATATACACATACAAAGCATGCTCGGATGAAAGACATTTGATGTACACTTGAAGTATCTTCTGTTACCACTCTAAAAGCTGTCTTTGACAACATTTCTTTAGTTGTTGTTCTGTCACAGGAAAACTTGGTCATAAACCATCGGACCAGACCACAGAAGTGATGAAATCTGTTACATGTGATCCGATAGAGAACATCAGTGTCTGTTGGGGTTGAACAAAAAACAGTGTATGAAATGATAAATCCTGTCAAAGCAATACCTGATCATTTGCGATTGTATTTGCTTAATTTTAGGACCTAACAAGGCTCAGATCATTTCTTTATTTTGAACTGTGCTCCTTTTATATTGTACTTAAATAAGCCAGTATTGAATGGCTTACTTGGCAACGCTGCTTTTTTCCATCCATTCTTTTACTCCTGCTTCCCAAACCATATTTTTGGCATTTCTCACACAACAGAAGTTAGCATTGAAATAACATAGCATAATGTATGGTCTTGACTGTGGTTTCAAATGTGTTTTCAATCAAGATTTATATATATTTTTTATGAATACATGAAAATAAAAGGAATATATAATGTTAGCATTTTACCATTTAGTGGCTCATACAATTGCCAAAAACTACGTTGTCTGTCATTAATGCCATCACAACCAGGAACTAAGCTTCCAACATCAGCTCAAAATTTGTTATTGAATTGAATTGAACTACAGTGTTTGCAAACATTTGTTTTCGAACGATAGGGTTAGGGAAACACCTGTGTCACTTAATTTTGATAACACTATGTAGGACACTGACATAATTACATTCATTGTTCATTCTATGTCTAGGGAAACACACAGTACTTGTGTGGTTAATACTGTGTAAGTTGGAACAATTGTTTTGCATAGGTGTAGTAAGCAACAATGGTTTTGCTTGAAATGCAGCTTTATTTTGCAAAAGCAGGGTATTTCTCTCCTACAATTGGTACATATCTGTAAAAATGATATTCAGGTCAAACCAATAACCTAGACCAGAGTGAAGTCTTTGTTTGACCACACAGTGAACCCTTCTTAAAGTAAATGCTGCATAAGTTTCTGCTTTCCCCCTCATCTCAAGTATCTTTTGTTTTCTTCTTCCTCTCCCACTGTCTCTCCTCAACAAGTCAAATGATTTTTCATCCGTTTAATTACATTAGTGACGATGTGAGACGCAGATGTCTGTTCTGTTCTCACACTTACACTGATGAGGTCTTTTGACTACTATTTGAATCGCTATCTACTCTGAAAATTCACGTGAGTTAATGCGTGGAAAAATTTGTGTGTGCTTGTGTAGGAGTCCATGTCCAGCGGACAGTGCACAGGGGGAGGATATCCTGTTACTGCCTCAGGAAAACAGTACTGAAGTACAGGAATGTCTCATATGCAACACTATTCTCCTTGACACACACGGAAAAGAGTGTGTATGTGACTGTAGCTGTGCACCAGTGCATGTGTGCCACAGTGTGTCCTTCCAAGTGTGTGCATTTGCACAGCAGGTGTGTATTCATGTAAACGTCTTTGACTCTGCCTGAGGTGAACTAACATTCCAGGCATAGCTAGCTGTCTTCAAGGCTCAGACTCTAATACTAGCAAAGAAGGACACTGTATAACCTGCTTGTCCTAAATGGACAATTAAGAGAGTGAGAGTGTGTGTGTGTGTGTGCGTGTGTGTGCGTGCGTGTGTGTGTAAGATAATTCTTGTGAAATGAAACCAAGTAACTTAAAGTGAAAGGAAATAAGAAGAAAGTTATCCTTTCAAATTCCACCTCAGGTCAGATAAGATGGGATAATTAATTATGTTGTGTATTAAAAGGGGTGGGAGAAGGGAATTCTGTGGAAATTCATACAGTTAGTTAATTTGAGTCAGCTAGTTATCACAGTGTCATTTAGCATTTCCATCCAACACATCTGGAGTCACTTAGGTGATGACTGTTATGCATGAAAATCACAGATTGAATTTGACTCAACACAGTGTCTAAACATATGAAACAAGCTGCATGCCTGAGATACTGGGGAGTAGGAAATGGGGGGTTGGGGTGGAGGTTGTACATGGATTCACACTCACCACAAAGAGAATTATCTGAATACTTCCTGACCCGAAAGAGAACCACAATATTTATGTCTCATAGGCTTTACACAGGCTAACTTTTAATATCACGTCACAGCCTCCTGACATAAATTGCAAATCGGAAGTGAAAGTCTAATGATGTACATCTTCAAACACATATGGATGTATGCACAATGCCTCACTGTAACCCATCATGTTAGTTGCTGTGTTTCTTGTCTAAGTACGATCCTGTGCAGTGACTGGAACCAGCTGCAGGTACAGCCTGCTGTTCTCATTTCCAAACAGCCTGGGTTGTGGATCTGGGCCAGGCAGTGCTGTCCGGTGCATATTCATGATTTCAGTCAGTCTGTCCTCATGAACGTTTAGAGATGCTGAATAAGAGTACTAGCTGACAAAAACTGGATAACTGGTTCTTGATGAAACAGATACAGGCGTGGGCTCAGAGAAGGAGCTAACAGAAGAGATGAACATCAGGCCAAAACAGAGGTCAGCTTGCCAAAGTGTGAAGTTTAACAGTATGTTGTAACATCTGGACAAAAAGCAGCAGTACATCAGCACTTAATCTAGAATAAATCAGTTTGAGTGTGTGTCATTGGTTTGGCTACTTTCCTCCTCTTTTCCATTACAGTATTCAGGTTCATATTTGGATTCTTGAGTTGATACTTAAATGGGTTTTAACTTGTACAAGACATATGCTGAGAAGCTGACACTGAAAATATTGCTCTGTCATTAGTTTTTTTGCTGTGCGTTTTATTAGTAGTAGAATTAGTAGAATATAGAAGAGGGTGAAAGATGTCCTACAACTTTTAAAAACAGATTTACTACTCACCTGCTGCCCCTCCAAGTACCAGTGGATTAATCTTTTTCAGTGAGTTTTGTACATCCATAGTGTAGTCGTGAAAAAAGAAATCCTATAACATTAGAATAATTTCTACAATCTGTGTCTTTATCTTCATATGCTTTACTAATCAGTCCTGTCTACTTCAGCCCAGCCCTGGTCCGTCCTGTTCCCAATAGTGGGAGTGCTGGACTTTTCCCCGGCCAAACCTTTTCCTCCTCTCCTTCTCCTCCTTTTCCTCCCCTCCCATCTCTTTCCTCTCCTCCACAAAGCCTCTCCTTTCTGAGTAACATTCCTACCGGCAGCATGGTGAGCTGTGATGTCATGGGCTAAGTGTGTGCATTTAGACGTGTGTGTTTCTCCAGATGCCCACATGCACAAAGACCCCTTCTGTGCAACTACACACACACACACACACACACACACACACACACACACACACACACACACACACACACACACACACACACACACACACACACACACACACACACACACACACACACACACACACACACACACACACACACACACACACACACAGGCCAAAACCATCCACCCTGTGCCTCCTTTCCTTCCTGTACTAGACTTAGTGATGAATACACGTGGCTTTGCCCTTAACCTGCAGCTTCAGACAGAACTGATGACATGGAGAGAAGAGGCAGGCAGAGAGACGATGATGACAAGATAATGACTGAACAAATGGGAGGGGGTGATAACATGATAATGGTATTTTCTTCTGTCGTCAGTATGAAACTGTTGACTCAGTCTTTGATGGGGGCTACAAAGATTTACTGGTTGCATTCACCTTTTAATAAAAAGTAATGAACAGAAGAAATTAAACCAGCTCCTTCATCCTGCCTTAAATCTTCTAAGCCTTAAAATATTTCATTACTGATGTATTCAGGGGAAAATCTAAATGCAATGGGCTTATCTCAGTGTTTATGATGCTTGTCCACCTTGACAGAAATCAAACCAAAATACAAGCATAAACTATTATCTATTGCTAACCTCTGTGCCAAGATGAAGAAATAAGTCCTGATGAATATCGACTCTTTACATGTAAGTGTGACTTTCAGACTATCTGTGTGTGTGTTGGTGTTGGGTTTGAGTGGGTACATGTTGGGTCATTGGATCAGGGTACTAGAAACCAGAGCTGACCTGAGTCATGGTTCACTTTCTCTGTTCACAAACACAACACTCACACCGATGCAGTGAAACTGGAAACACTTTCTTCAAATTTACTAGAGCCATTAGCTGTATTGTGCTTCACAGCTGCTAAATGCTGGAGGACAGTGCTACAAGAGAGGTACTTATAGCAAGAAAGTGGTTGATGGAAGTACTCACTATCACTTTTCTGAAAATTATATTGTATTTGCTTTGACAAGCGACTGGAATAATGTGAATCAGTTGCTGCAAATGTGAAAGGATTTGTGTCACAGTGGACAAAAAAGAAGAGTCAATACTCAAAACTCATTTGAATTGCAATTTTTTAAAACAATTTTCAAAAGTCAGCAGAAAAGCAAAGTAAAAGAAATTATGCATTCTACACACCATAAGCCCAATGTGTAGGACTTATATTCCATCAGGACAGGCCACACAAACAAGTGTCCCTAATAATAACAATAAGAATAATTAATGAACATGCTGTCATTATACTATATCTTGAAGGTTGTGGAATCTCCAGAAATCAGAATGTATATCCTTTGGACTGGACTATTGTCTCTGATGTGTGACATCTGCTCAGACTCCTACACATTATAAACTAATGTTTTAGACACAGCTGATGCACTTTCCATGAGTTTAAAAGTTACAAAGCCAAGGAAGAATGGTAACAGATTTGAAGTGACTGTGTAAGCACTGCTAATTGACAAGCAAGTGCCAAATTCTGGTTTCCTTCAAAGTTTGGCCCCATTTCTTTATTTTTATAAAGTAAACCATTTATACAACTGTCAAATATGTTCTGCTGTGTTTATTTTATAAAATGGATGATCAGCAAGTATTTTAAGTCTCTATGTAGTGTTGTTCATCAAGATTGGCATTAATCTTTCCAAAATATTTAGAAGAATTTGCTTCAAAATCCATAATCCAGATGGTTAATATAGGATCCCTGCATATTCTAGGTGTGAGGACCTTACAATATCTAAAATAACCACATAAATACTGGAATCAAGCGGCTCACACTAAACTCCCTACAACAAAGCACGTTTTCTGTTTTTCTGTTTTCCAGGCTAGAAATAACATAATGAAAAGTAATTGGTCACGGAAAATTGGGACAGTGATCCAATAATGGCATATGCACTGGATCAAGTCCAGGATGCGTTGTAACGCAGCAGTCCAAGGTGGTAATGTCACTGAAGATGATTTATTGAGGAATTAACTTATTACTGAAAGCAAAGTCCACTAATGGACAAATTGAAAGATAAAAAGACAAAGAGATCTACAGATGGAGGAAGACAGCAGGAGCAAATGTGATGTTTTGCTCATGTGTTTGACCCTATGTGGAATACTTGCATCTGGGTCAACTCTATTGAGTCAATAGAGAGCAGTGCCCAGAGCAGTCTCGTTATGGACGTTGATTACGATCAGAGAAGCAACTAATGACGTAAATAACCACTGCAGCATTTCAGAGAAGAGGTGAACGGTTTTTCTCAAACTCTCAGAAGAGAAGGTGTTTCCGCATGTAAAACTAGAGGCACTGCAAGGAAATGTACTTGTGAATCGGTTAATCGACCGATTGATTCTATAGTCTACAATTTGTGATTGTATTTGTATATTGTATGTGAGTTAATGACTAATCTGAAATATTGTAATCTTTTTAACACTGCACTATATTATTCATGTATTTTGTTCTGTATTTTATACAGACAGTTCATTGACTAGGCAATTACCAATTACTGCAAAACGCACAAGTTTTTTAGTCAAAAATATGTGATTTATTTAACTTGTGTGATGAACAAACTTTGCTGCTCATAAGACTATAAAAAAACAAACCAAAAAAGTTTTGTAGAGTTAAAACAGGATTGAACACATAATAACATATGAACTGCTATTGAAGGTACTTCTCAACCCCAATTTCTTGCTCTATATACACATACTGTTTGTACAGAGGAAATATGTTCTGTATAAAACAGGCAACTTAAACTGGGTATTTCACCAGAGTGCTTCACTAAGATATCAGTCCCAAACCTACATTGTCTCCAGCGCTTTAATTTTATCTCAATGAACCAATATTTTATCATTCATTTCATTTGAAATTTCCTATGTGATTATTCTGAATGCCCCCCTTAGCAAATTAAACTGCATTATTTGGGAATGCAATATTCCTCTAAAAACTAGTCCCCCATTACGGAAGCTTAAACATCATTAGTTGTCCGTTCTTTTTAAATACAGAAACATTATACAAGTGGACACTATTGTGATCTCGCTTCCATAGTTAATAGGCTTACCAACTACTGTATGTGTTTGCAATTCATCTCAGTCATGTATGAACATCCTTGATGTGCAGCTTGTGAGAAATAATAAGTGGAAGATGTGAGGTTGGATAAGATATTTCTATTATGACCATGGCACTTCAGTTTGAAATAGATCACCCAAACTGAAAAATTATTTTGGTTCATATTCAGGAGACATTAGACATTTCCAGAACAGGAAGAACGACTTTGTAAGGACGTCTGGACTGAAACAAAACCTGTCAATTATGTATTGTGCGCTCTAATTGACAGAGTATCTGTCTCGAGCAAATTAAAGTGGTTGCAAGCAGTGACTTTTTCCAGGCCATAAAATCCTACAAAAAAGCAGGCTTTTTACAGGGCTGCTGCCAGCCGCTGAGTCCAGCAGCACTTGCAGTTCATTGTAACTGCTTTTGTCCTCTAGTCCCAGTTACTTTAGAAACAATTTTTCAGGGGGATGAAGTTTACTCTCACAAAGTTGGTGCTGAGGACTTTTTAAAACGTCAGACTAAAAGATGCTACAAATAAAGGAAATAGCTAATTGGATAAAATCCTATCAAAACACACAGGTCGTCTAAACAGGAAACCAGGAAGCTGCATTCACTTGAATCTGTGGAAACAGCCCTCAACACGGGAAATAAACTAAAATTTAGAGGCCACCTGCACAAAAACACACACAAACTGATAAAAGATGCTGGGGAAATCAACACTTGTCAACATTTGGCAAAACAACTGATTTGAAAGACAACAACTTAACTCTGACAACTGATTGCCTTATTACCGCCTTGAAACAACATCTATAAACCCAACATCTTTGGGGAGGTAAATAGTGAACTTTAAAACAACTGCACAATAATAATATTCTCTTTATTATCCAGAACCTGTACATATCTCCAGCTATAACACACATACACCCAAATCACAGTGACAGCATACTGCAGCACTTCATAGAATAATAATAAAAGCAATTTTCACCTACCCATTCCCAAAGAGCTTGAAACAACAACCAGAATGAAATCATATCAAGATCCTTTTTGAGGTCTAAGAGTGTCTGGACATGTCTGGACTCAGCATACTATTTGTGTCCCTTGCAGAACGTCTCAACACAGCACTCACGCAAACCCCGACCCCCTCAGACCTCCTCATGGAGCAACAACAAAGGGCCCCACAGGAGCTTCAGTGAGATTCTCTCTCAGCAGAATACTAATGCTCCAGTGCACACACGCACCTCCCCACACAGACACACATGCCCAGAGATGAGGGCTCTTTTGGTCTGGAGTGAGTGGGACTAGTTGTGTGCAGAAGCTCTCTAAACACATGGCAGACAGAAAGATTAATACTCCCAACAGACTTACAAGACAGAATGTTAACACTGAACAGCCTCTTATTGTTATTTATGTCTTCAGGTTAAGACAATGACTGTATTGCTTTAGTGCAGATTGCTGTGTATAATAATAGTTCTGGACAATCTGCTCATTGAAGGTTGCACTGAGTGTGCATTATGTGACAGATAATGACTAGTTAGTCAGCCACCAGTGCAAAAAACTAAGTCTCCCAATGTAAACTACAGGCTATCCTGAGCACCAACAGCTACTATACAGCACTACTAATTTGTCTCAGCATCTTTTACAAAGCCATCCCACCGAAAGAGAGTTAATGTATGCTGCTTTCAAACTGCTTTCTTTGAAAAGTTTTTTTTTTTTTTTGCAAAAAGACCAAACCTACTTTCAATGATCACATTTGCTAATAGCTACACTTGCCTGACATCAAATAACATCCTAAAAAATCTCAAATGTCTTTTTATTTGAAGTATTAATGACATATTGGAATCAAAAACACTTCAAATTAAACATTAGAATTATTGTTTTTTTTAATAATTATTGTTCATATCATTATGAATACATTAGGTAAATATATGTATTTTTATTTAGTTTGTATGAAACATTTTGGGGGCTTTTTTGATTAAGGTGCTTCAAAGGTCTCAGAATACCTATCTGTTGCCATTATAGGTTAATACCTATCTATTGCATTAATCATACTATACATATTGTTTATTAAAAGCAATTTAATTACTAACAAATTAACTTACTGTAGGTACACTGTTATTTGGTCATTCAGTGTAATAATAATCATTGATTAGATTTATTTTTTGTGCTTTTCAAGGCATTCAAAGCACTCACAATGGGTCCATCATTGATTCAGGCAAGGAGGGTTAAGTGTCTTTCCCAAAGACAAATGACTGGGGGAGCATGATTCCTTGAATCATTGGACAACCTACTCTACCACCTGAGCCACTGCCTCCCCCTAAACTAAGCTGATTTGATTAGTGTTTCATCAACAAAATTGACCAGAGACTGCAAAACAGTAATGTAGTTACATACAGAAATGCAACTATTAAATTCAGTTAAATGTAGGTAACCTCAAGCTGCAGAATTCAACAAAGTACAACCACAATATAGACAAAATGCAAAATGTGTTAATTTCATGAATACAAATTTCATTCCAACTCAAAAATATCAAATGACACTGAAGAAATCAGTAAGAAAAAAATATTTGGTAATTTTGATTTTGAGAGTAACAACATGCCTCAAAAAGCTGGTAATGTTTAGCTCTGTGTAGCATCCTCTCTTCTAATAACAGTCTACATACATCTGAAGACTTAATGCTTTCTTAGATTAGAACCCGTTATTATCCCTGGATGAAGAACAGCCGGGTAAATGCAAGACGTGAAGCCAAGATGAAGGGAGGGAACAAGACTAGGAAGGTGTTATCGAGTGATATTACACAACATGGTGGCCCATTGTCTGTTTGTCTGGCCTTTCTGGCTTCACCAACATCAGAAGACCTGACTGATGCTGAAGGTAGAGTGGGTGGCAGATCCATGCTGAATAACAAAAGGATTTACATAGCGACTTCTCCTAATCGTGTTGCACAAATATGACCATCGGTCTCCCTCGGCCACTCTTGCTGTTGTGTTTGTTGACTGCAAATAACCTCTTCCTGAGGCTATTCAGTTTGTTAATGACCTAGGTTTCGTGTCTTATAGAGGTGTATCTCAAACGGTACCAAACATCATGGTTTGGTAGGTACCTCGGTTTTGAGGTTACAGTTCGGTTCATTTTCGGTACAGTAAGGGAAAAAAAACACAAAACATACAAATTGCTTTTCGTTCAATTTTCAACTTTTGCAAACAACGGTTTACACATTTTCTTATAAAACTGAAAAATTAAATTTAAAAAAAGGAATAAAAAATAGAATACTGCTTAAATCTCTTACCAAGTCCTCCAATAAATAACATATTCTTAAATTAAACAAAATATAAAACATGTTATGAACAACTTAGTATGGTCTCAGATTCGCCGCTATAAAAACACAGATGGCATTAGATCTGAATTACTGACAAAAGCCTGTTTAGATGCCAAAGGTAGCAGCGTTGACACGGTGCTGTTTTCTTTCCTTGCAGCAGCGATATTCACATTAGCACAGTGTCGTTTCAAATGTGTTATGAATGTAGGTGTTGCCAGAAACATGCCAGATTGCTGGTGAACAACGTCGGCACACTGCTCTTGTCTTATCTACTTGTCTTTATCCATTGTTGTCTTTCACCGGGAAACCGAAGTGTTCCCAAACAGGAGACTTTAAAGATGAGGGACGGTCTTCAAGCTCCAGCTTTTTGTTCACATCAGCCATGACCTCTATTAGCGGGAAAAAACTCACGTGGGAGTCTGTTGCTGACTACACTACAACTTCCAGTCTGCCACTTAAGATGTCCGTGTGGGAACTCGGATTTGAAATATGCTCTGCACACAGAACAAGGCTGTTAACTAGCTACTGTTAAAATTGTATTCAGATCGGTACACATCTGCACCGTACGGGCAGTCCTGTACTGAAACATGCATGTACCATTACACCCCTAGTGTCTTTCATTTTATTTTATTAGCCAGTTGTGGATTACTGTTATGTACTATGGAGCTTTATGACATCTAGTGGTCCAAAGATTTGGAGCTCCCAGACATCATCGTCTTGTCATCAACAAATCCCACCCACAAATCGCTACCCTAAGTCAGTTCTGTTTACAGTACATTAGTCCTGATCTGCAGTTAAGGCTACGAGGATCAGAGTTATTGGCGGGGCCAGCTCGACCCATCACGTCATGTCAGTTAATGCAAAAAGGGCAGGCAACTCGCTAGATTTGAGTGTTAAATGTGGGGTATCTGCCAATGTAAAAGGGGATTATGAGGACCGGCTGCTGGAGTTTTAGGAGGAGAATGTTGTTCCATTTCTATCGGATATTATAGTACTGGAGCTGCCCAAAGGTCCTGGGTCTTATTTATGATATTTTTCATTTTTTTATGGACAGAATGTTTTCAAATAGTAATAGATGTGGATTGCAGACCCCAGTTAGGCACCTTGAGTCGTCCACTACAAAGTCCTGATTTTATACTGGATGGAGTATGTGGTTTAGTAATTTACTGTTTAAAGCCAGTTATCTGGATAGGCCCATGTTTCTAACCTTGATATACTTTTCAGGATTGATTTTTCCTTTCCAGATGTGCAAGCTGCCTATTCCACAGGCACTAGTGCACCGTCCCATCAGAGATCCAGGTTTTTTAACTAAACATGAATAATAAATCAAATCGTCCCTCTTCTCTTTGGTCTGGAGGATATGGTGTCTATGGTCTCCAAAGAGAATTTTGATTTGTGTGAAGGGCAGTTTTACAATTTACATTTGTCTGTTTAAAATGAAACTCAATTCAGGCAACAATCTTAAATACATTTCACATATGGTTTTGTTCTTGTCAAATATCTGTTGTGAAAATGTGGTATTATTAGATTTGAGTTGTAGAAACAATCCAGTCTCATGTTTAAACTACACTTCTGAACAGAATTAAAACAGTCCCTTATATATATATATATATATATATATATATATATATATATATATATATATATATGTATATATATATATATATATTTTCCCCACAGTTTACTTCGCCTATTACTGGAGGACTGATTGTCCACATCCACAATGGCATTTTCTTTCTGATCAAATTCCAAAACTCAAAATATAGGATTTCTTTTTTTTTTTTTTTTTTTTTTGTAAATTGCCTTTTCCTCCATTTGCTCAGCCTCCATTATCTCCCAGCTGAGTTCCTCCTGTTGTAAATCCAGCAGGGCTCAGATCGCAATGTCAGCTATCATCCCCTTTGCTTCATAATGAATTATAACATTATGCACACCCATTACTAATTTGTGATTAGTCATTGGGTTACAAAACACATTGTTTTATTGCATAAAGACTCACTGTTCCAAAAACATTCCTTCCTCAGCTCATCTATTGCTTTACTTCACTATCTTCAATTCTCTAGTTGTTATTGGAACTGAGCAAAGAAAACTGATACGACTTATCTTCTGTGGAATCAGCCAAAATCAGAAACAATAACTACAAACTGAGCAAGAAGGAGAAAAATTAAATAACAAATCATTAGTGAAGGATCAGGAGACACATGGATGACTGAGTCTGAGGGTTTTGAGGATGTGGTTCTACATATTTGTATCTAGAATGTGTGTGTGTGTGTGTGTGTGTGTGTGTGTGTGTGTGTGTGTGTGTGTGTGTGTGTGTGTGTGTGTGTGTGTGTGTGTGTGTGTGTGTGTGTGTGTGTGTGTGTGTGTGTGTGTGTGTGTTGTGCAAAGAAAAAGCCACGAAAGCATATAATTCTAATCCTATCCCAGCATGATACAACCTACTTTAGTTTTTTGTTCCACGGGACTCTTAGTGCAGAGACCACACAGTGAGGCTAACTAACAAACCAATGAGTTCAGTTTCACCATCCATTTTTGGAACAGCATAATATATGATTAGCATGTACAAATTTTGACAAAATTTGATATGCAGTACATGCACAATTGCTCTGGAGTACATATGAAAACAAATATGTCAAGATTTTGTACTACAACCAGAAAAATGAAACTGACCAGTCTACATTACATGCATTGCATTACTGTTCAAGCCACAGTTTGAACATATTGTTCGCTATGTTCACACCTACAGCACCAAAACTTAAAAACTTGTTATGGCTGCTTTCATGCTCAACATTATGTAACAAATCCAGGAAGGTTAGACTGAATGGAGGATAATGACAACAGCTCCAAAAAAAGGGAAGCACGCAAACGTAGGAAGTACTAAAAAAATAAAGTGAATATTCCGTCAGGCAATGAGGATATCCGAAGAAAGCTGGTGTCAGTATTCAAATTTAACAACTCAAATGAAACATCACAACAAATTTGTGATTGAGACCATACTATGCATCACCAGTGCATTCTTCTATCCATGGACTGATCAATCCTGTAACCACTGATCCCATTCCTGTGAGATTCCTTTCGTGTTGCAAAGTTATTGCTGCACCAGCCCAAGACAGCAAGAGAGCAAACCTGTTCCCACTGATAGCTTATAGCATTAACTAGCGTGGCCTTACCCTGAGAGGTGCAGTCTGCTCATCAGTGCTCTATTTCCGGAAACTAAGTATTAAGTACTAAGACAGACGAAAGAAGCTTCGTACAGGACAAAAAAAGCCTGAGACAACAAGCGTGTCTTATTTTGGCACCTAAACTGTTAAACTGAACTATACATTTTCTCATGAGCATGTTCAGTCTCTTCAACTGGATATTTTACTCATAAGTCTGATATTTATATTTGTATTTCACATGACATTTTCATCCACTTTATTGATGTGTTATTATTTTTCTCAGCCACTGTATGCAATGTTCTCTGTACTGCATTGCCTTTTTAATGTTTATGTACGTGTTTTGTTTGTTATAAACAGAGAATTTGTGCGAGCAGGCGATTTGTGCTTTACTTTGTATTCAGTGAATAGCCTGTGTTGCCCAGTACAACAATAGTCGGTGGATGTTCTAGACAATAGTGGGTACCGGAGGTTGTGTGTTGATGTGGCCATCACATAGCTGAATTGCATTGTTGTGTTTCCTGCATCCCTCAAATTCTCTTCCTCTATGGAACAAAAATGCAAACATAGTGGACAAAATACTTTTCTAAGATGGAATATGGGGAAAAATATCAGGTGTTTGATTGTAAAATGTCTGAATATAAAAAAAGAAGTGATCATTATAAATTATTATGGATTAGATGGTCATAGAACAATGTCATTATAAAGGTTGAACCTGAATTAAAAACTGTTCCTGGTGGGAAAACCTTTAGATGACCAGCATGCCAGGATATCTGCTTGTCTATACCCTGCTGGAGAAGCAATCAAGTTAATCAGAGCTTTGCAGGGAAGGTTAAGGTAATCCCTCAGGTGGGCTAAAAATGCATGAGAAAGCAATTCTGTAAATCAGAGTTTGAAGCAATTATGCCTCAAACTCTGATTTACAGGACTAACAATGAGAGAATGGCTTGTACTGGAGCTTCTGCGCTGACTGAAAATAAGTTTAAAATTACAGAGAATCTTGGTAGAGGGAGCCATGCCCAGTCAGTTAGGTAGGAGCACTGGGTGATAAAATGGGGGAAAAATTGGGATAAAAATATATTAAAAAAAAAAAAAATTACAAAGAATCTCTATTTATTAGTCTTATACGGATGCACCTGCTAAAGACTGATTCATAAAATATAAGTAAGCATGATCAGTCCAATTATCAGGCAGTGACAGGTAAAAAAAAAAAAAGATTACACACTATACTTATTTTCCTAAAACAAGAAAAGCATCTTTTCCCTGAAACAAAAAACAGTTTGTTCTTAAATTATACTTTTTAGGCACACTTGAAACATGATGTAATTTATTAAAACTTTCCTAAAACTTTTATTACTGCCTCCAAGGTAATTCTTTTTGATCCATTATCAAAGTTATGATGAAGAAACCAGAGAAGCACAGACACAACTGTGTCCTTTCATCACTTTTAGCTATCATCCACACCCACAGGCCGGGCAAAAATAGATGTAGTCACAGTCATTCACAGTCCAAAGAACTACTTCACTTTCCATCTATTTCAAACATGCAAAAACATGAAAGGGCTTTGTTTAAATGCTGGGAAATGTAACCATTTTTCAAGGTTCGGTCTAAGAGCTAGCCTGAGGGACATTCACATGACCCATTTTTATGACAAACACCAAAGCCACATGCTGTCTTTCTATTCATGTCATCCACTCATTGTCAGCTGATAGTATACATATTAAACTTGTGAAAAAGGAGAAGATATGTACCATAGCACAAGATGGAGAATCACTGTCTTCCTGCTGGACACCCAGTGGCGATCCGTGAACCAATCAGCCCTATTGCCCAGTTAATGTCAACATGGTTTTGTGGAGTGACGCAAAACAGGCTTCCTACCAGCATCCTCCACCTCTGTCCCTCATGTTTTCCTCACTCTTCTCATATTCTCTGTTCCAACTAACCTTGTCAAATTCACCTGTACAGGCTTTCATGTCCCTCTGTAGCTATTATCTCAATGTTGTGTCTCTTATCCCATTTTTTCCTGCATTAGCTCATTCCTATTCCTACCTACTAGGTCCCCCTGGCTCAGAGAGCTTTAGCATCGTCAAACACACAGCTGTTATATAACCTACGATTGTGTGCATGTGCGTCTGCATTATGGGAAGAGGGAGCAGTCTGGAGGAAGAGAACATCAGTGATAACTTTGTTTTTCCTGTCAATGATCTCACACACTCCACGGTGTTGAAAGGGGTGGAGATGGAAAATGTGCTTCCCTCAAATACACGCCACACTAATACCAAAAAAGCCTGAGTGTTACAGTGATGAACAGTGACTATCTCAATGGGAGATTTAGTAAGTTATATGCTCCTCTTATCATTGAGTGTTCAGTGAAATGGAGAGCTGGCTGTGATCCTGCTATTCCTGGGTCGAACAGAGGATTTGGCAAACAATCGGACTGATTCGGCAGTTTGCTGCTTGGCTTCGTTATTTCCAGAATCAGCTGCCGATTTCAAATGATGACCAAACAAAAAAGCGCAAATGATGAGCTTTTCTAAACAGAGTGAGAGCAATAAACAAGACTTAAACCTCAACCACAACCTAATCAGCTGATCAGTTTTGAAAATTACTAAATGTGACCAGAATATCACCAGCAATGAATTGACTGGTCTTTGTTTTATAAAGATACATCTAATGCATCAAGGTTATGCTCCAAAAACCAACCTGAAAAGTGACTGACAGATTGAGTCTTGCAATGGGAAAAATGACTCTAGCTAATAAAACTAAACTAAACTGAGAATGTAATTCTCAAATGGTTTGGATGATGATTTTGCGTAATTGTTTTTTCCTGCAGGTGGTTGTGTTTGTGCTTGCTTCCTCTTGCCAGGTGGCTGTGTTTGTGAGGCTCTACGAGCTAAACTAAGCTTTCAAAAAGGATAGAATCAAGAAGCGCACACGTCTCTTAAAAGAGCGATCCAAGAATATTCAGGATAAAAGCTTTCGAAGCCTCAACCATCTCAGAGGAATTGAGTGGCAGTTCAGCTGTGCTCAGGCAAAATGTCAGTAAGTCCAACATGAAGAGAAAAAAAAAAATCAATCTGTATTACCGAAAGCAATGAAAAAACTGGGTCAAGTTATTCATACTTGAAGCCACATTAGGAAAATATACAGTATATTTTTAGCAAAGGCGGTAAATAGTACTGATCATATGTTCTAATCAAATATATTAAGGAGCATTTTCCATTTTTGTACCATCAAGGACAGTGGATTTGATTCAAAAGCTCAGCACCAGCCAATACATTTCTGCAAGACTAAAATCCATCCCTCATTGATCATGAACATTGGTAAAGCAAACTGCAAGTTGCTTGGCAACAGCTACGGACTAAGGAATACATTTAAAAAAAAAAAATCTAAAATCAAATTAAATCTGGTTTCCTGTGGCTTTTTCGAAACATGTGCTACTTCTCACACTGGTTTTGATCCCTTACAGCTACTGTGACACACAAACGGAGTCGTGACTGCAATCTACTTTTCATCTTTTCAATATATATGGCATTAAAGGTCAAAATGAAGAAAGTCATCACAGGAACAGCACAAGAAGCAACATCAGCAAAGCTGTCTCCATTCCTCCACCAAATCAATCAGAGAAGGGGATGAAAAGCAGGTTAAGGTCATCCCAATATCTGGGTTAAAGTGATGCAGAGGAGGAGGAGCAGAGAGTCAAAGACATGAGACTACTGCAGCAAGCAGCCTGGTCCACTGACCTGCTTTTGTTGTCTCTGAGGATGCAGTATTCAATGTCATCCCTTCTTTAAAGCCAATCAGTACGATTACAGGACCTGCTTCTATTAACCAAGAGACACACACATAACTATTGCCCATCCAAATCGACCCAAAGGGACCCCCGACTAACACACACGCTCCCTCCATTTCAGCTAACGTTACTCTTCCATTAGATATCCCTTCCTGATTCCTTTTTCCAAAACAAAACTCAACTCAAAATACCTTTATACTCTCCGTGCAAAGGTACTTTCACTTTAATTCAACTTATCCAGTTGTACCTGTGAGCAGAGAGCTGCTTGGCTCAGCGCTGATTCCCGGAGCTCGCTGTAGCCGGATAATTATCCGGGATTAGTTTTTAACAGTGGAAAAGCTAAAAGCGTAACCGACCTGCTGATCTCTTCTTTCTTTTTAGTCCTCTGCGTCCACCTCGAGCAGACCGCAGCAGCGGACGAGCAGCCGCAGGCTCGTAGAGTCAGAAACGGACGAACCAGCCGTGTACTAGGATGACATTGGGCTCCTTTTACAGCCTTTCCAATCGCCAGTCTCCTCCTCCTCCTCCTCCTCCTCGTCCTGTCCCTTCTTCTCCTTTTCCTCCTCCTCCCTTCTCCTCTCCTCTGTATCTCTCTCTCTCCCCCTCTCTCTCTCTTTTTACCTTTTTTGTCTAGGCACGCGCGCTGAATAATGCAGGGCTCGCGAGGTTCCGGGAGACGATCAAAGAGCGAGCCGCCGCGCGAGCCCCAGCCGGACACGGCTCGGGTTACCGCCGTGCTGCGTTTCATTCATTCATTTATTAAGACGCAGGCTAGCCGGGGCCCCCTCTCCTGCTCCAGTACCCCACTGAATACTTCAGAACAGGTCATGTGCAATGTGCAATTAATTAACTTTATGACACTCTTACGTATGGTATATAATAATCTGGCCGTTTTATGTACAACCAACACATTTAGTTTACTACATTGAATGAAACCTGCCAGATATTACGGAAGCGTAGTGCTGCCACCCCAGAAAAAAAAAAAATTATCAGTATCACGTTATAACGTGATATTTTTCACGTTATTACAAAATACAAACTTATCACGTTATAACGTGATCATTTATTGTTAGAAAAATATACTATTTATCACGTTATAACGTGAAACGTTTATTGTCCTAACAATAAACCTTTTACGTTATAACTTGATACTGATATTTTTTTTTTCTGGGGTGGCAGCACTTCGCTTCCGTAAAATATAACTTGCTATGGGTATATTACAATTAAAAAAAATGCCATAACGGTTGACACCACAGAAAATCTTATGAAAAAAATACATATTATGACCCTTTTACAGAAGCTGAAACAGTTTTGTGGGATCTTCATCAAAGTTATTTGACGTATTTTGGTCAAGGTACCACAGGGATAAGAGTAAAAAAGCTCCCCTCTCAATCATATAATAGTAATCTGTTCTAGTATAATGTTCTAGTAATAGTGAGTTTTAGGGGGTGGAGTCACCCACTCAATTCCACCCACTCCCCGATTTGTGGGGATGTCTCTTTTGGAATCAGTGTTAAAGTTTTGTGCTATGCACTTCCAAATGCAGTTTAATGCAGCATAAATGGAAGTAATGGAAAGCAATGGAAAAACTGAATAATTCTGCTCTGGATTTGTGATGTCACAGTCTGGACTGCCCCCTGACACACAACAAGGACTGTGTGTTGGGCTTCATTAACTCGTAGTAGACTCGTTTTATGTGACACACTATATAAGAACTGCACAAACCCCAGATGTTATTTATAGGTACTCTGAAGAATGCTTCTGAAGTCTTGCAATGCTTTTAATGCACTGTACCGTGTTTAAAAAAACAGCAAAAATATAAAAAACATCATGAGCCATCAAAGACAGGAACTTTTAAGATGGAAACCGTCTTAATTTGTATTATGTGAAAATGGGGTGATTTATTTTATTTTATTTTCTCTGTTTCAAAGAGGATTGTAAATATTGTGGTGATGAAGCAGTAGTTTAGCCAGCTACTTGAAAATGCTGAAAAATAAGAAATAAACAGTACAATCATGTAAAAAACAACTTACCTTCCATTTGCAAGGTCTTCAATATGCAGACATTTAATATAAATATAAAACTAAATATATTTAAAAAAATCATATGATCCATTTTAAAATTAAGTAAATATAATTTCTGATGAACAGCAACACATTCATTTTGTACAAAAACTCACCTAAAATATAGAAAGCGTGTGGGAAAAACAAAATGCACTCCATCATGACTCATCGAGGCTGTTCTTTTCCCCAATTTTGTTATAGATTTGAGATCATTGTTTTGGTCAAGCTTCAGTTGCCTGACGAATAGCCTCACACTTGACTTAAGAATACTTCCATAAACATAAGAGATTGTGGTTGACTCAATAACATCCAGGTACTCAGGTTCTACAGCTGCAAAACATTCCCAAACCATCACATCTCCACCACTGTGCCTAACAGTGTGTTTGTGTTAATATGGTGTCTTTGGTTTTTGCTATCATGTACATGCAATTAGATCCTATGTAGTTTGTTTCATTCAAAATAGATTATTACAGAAGTCTCATTATTTGTTTATTTGTAACTCTGTAAATTTAAGCTGGGCTGCCCTGTTCTTTTTAGACGGAGAAAGCGTTCTACTGCAAACCAACAACTCTGCCATACTTGTGCAGAATTTTTCCAGTCGCACTGACAACTATATCTAACTAATATAAGTCGTACTGACAACTTATATTTAACAACTTTTATTTAACACGTTAACAGTAGTGAGATGTGATAACACTGTCTGGCCTACGGTGAAATTACTGGGATGCCTACTCCTAGGAAGGTTAGTGACCATCTTGTATAAAGCAACAGTTTGTTTGTATAAAGGCATATAGAGTTTCTTTCTGAACTCAGTGTTTCACATCAAGGCAAAAGAAAATTTTCAAAAGCAGATCAATGTGACACACAGAAAGCGCACAATTTCCGAGGCTGGAAACCCATAAATTAGATACTAGATAAGCCAGCCACTCATGTAGAAAAAATGCTCTCACAGATAGTTGCAGTCTGTCATAGTTTTTTCCTAAAACCAAACTCCCGCAGAGAGATTATAGGAAGAGAATAATTTCCTGTCCTTAAAAGTACCATGAAATATTTGCATTCATAGATAACTGACAATACATATTACTCACCATGGCAGTCTGGGAATGTGTGCCTGGAATAGGAGCTTGATAGCCATTTGCTGTTGTCCTGGTAACCTCCAATGCTTGACTGTACCCTGAGATCAAACAGAAAAATTGAGTTATTGTTGCCATAATGTATTTAATTAATATCCATTTGGACATTTTTCAAGTATTTGACATTGAGGTCATCATAGACCTTCTCTCCTAGAAATATATTCACCTATCACAGCAATAAAAGCACAGCTGTAATGAATGATATTAACAATGGCAAGGTTCCTTTTAGTGTCTAGTAAACTTTATCAATTAATACATAATCAAACAAGTTTACTGAAATTATAAAAATCAGGCCTTTGTGAAAGTCGTTGATAGCGAACTATATCAGAGGTGCCTTTTTACAGCAACATTTGGCAGTTTTGGAGTACCTGGGAACTGCCTACAATTTTGGATTCACTGAGGACTTTAGGAATCATTGTTGTGTATGTATTCTGGATCTGCTACATATTTCACATTATTTGTATATATACTGCACTGGACATGTATGATTTTAAAAATGTATGAAAAGAATGTTAAAAAAAAATTAGGCCTGATACAGTATATGCACAAATGTGATACTGTGATACACTGATGATGCAAACCTGCATCTGACAATGATGAGTTACACAGTACATAATAATAATAATAATAATAATAATAATAATAATAATAATAATAATAATAATAATAATAATAATAATAATAATAATAATAATAATAATAAAGTTACGGTTCATGTATTACTCTATTTATTCCATTTTAAGCATAAACGAAACATCATCCTACTTAAAAAGTCTTGGATGATCTAATATTTTAATCCTGACGGTAACCACAACCATGCAAAGTTATTCTGCATGTCACTGTTCAGCAACAGCCTCTTCTGTTGATATAGACAATATGCTGATACAACTATGATCATGCATGTGCACAAGACTTTCAACAAATCATTTGTCTTTAGCTCACTTTCTAAGTGTACTTTACCTCAGTGACCTGCTTGCACCTTAGAGAGTTCATCTAATTTCAGATCTTATCACCCACAGCCTCCTGACACCCACACTCACTGCAACACTGATGTAATAGTGAAAATATCCAAACTGATTCCACCACAAGTGCTCCTTCAGAACTGCAAACGCTCTTTCATATATTACTGCAACTGCTGCCATGACCGCTACTACTTCTGTGGAATACCATTACTGCCATTGCTAAAACTACAGTTACTGTGGAAGTCAGGGTGGTAAGTGGTTATTTTACAGGCACAAAATATTATTGTGAATGCAGCATTTGAATGTAGTCTTTGAATACTTGTGTTGTATTTCCACTAATTAACTTCACAATAAATGGTTCACAGATGGAAACATTTTACTTAATTTACATGACTCATTCTAGACATTTTTACTATGTGTATTATAGTAAAAGATAGTTAAAAATAGTAAACCATAATAAAAAAAATCATTAAAAAAATTCTTCTGTTTAAGAAATACAATGAGCAAAACTACTCAACTATCACATGCTACTTAAATCTCAAGTTTTCAGTAATTTTGCTCCTAAGTCATACACATGTCATACTAGTTGTTCTATGAGTTAAATGATTTTTGAGTTTATTTTTTCTTTCTTGGTGGGGCTGTGGGAAGCAGTAGATAAGGTCACATCTCTCCAGTTTAGTGAATCAGAGATTAATTATTTCTAGCTGAAAGTCCAGTTGCTTCTGTTATGATGCATATAAAGCTGAATATGAAGTTGAAGGCTACTCAGAATGATGACCAAAGAGTAGCATATTTTTCCATTTAAAACAAGTCTATTTATGTGCTGTTCAACCAAACAGAGTTGTCATACCATGTCACTTTTCAGTTACATAATGGATTAACACGATCCATTCTGTAACTGTATTTCATCATGGACATTATGCAGTAAAGATTAAAAATGAATGCAGTGACAAAGTAAAATAACCCCTGAGCAGTCACGACAGTGTAAAGACATCTAACACAACATTTAGAAGGTTTAGGTTGTTTTAGATGGAGAAAACCTGCTCCTAAATGACCCTCATTTTGGGTGTCTCACACAGTGATTTCTTTTTTAAACTAAACAGTAAAATAGAAGAAATCAGGGTAGCACGTGTGTTAGTAGTGCAGCATTAGTAGCAGCAAAGTTAAAAGGAGTTCCCATAGTTGCACTAGTACTATAAACACTTAGATAATCACTAGTGTGACTAATGAAAAGTGTCTGATCTCATTCTTGATGAGTACACATGCAATTATACAACTGAATTCTTACTCATCTCTGCTTTGACTTCTTCATTTATGCTTGTTTGCATCAGTCATTTTGTGTCATGTCACATGAAGTCTTGAAGTAATTTCTTAAAAATGATTATTCTATCTCTTCTGGTGATTGCATTTGTACAAAATCCGCACAGATGACTCCTGGCACATGTGCAATATTATCATCCTGTCTTGTGTGTGACTGCAGGACAGTGTCCAATAATTATCTGCGGTCATGGTTTCTGTGAAAGCTACCAGGCTGAAGATAACGTGGTTATTGTTTATTATCATGGAATGAACGCCCATCCTGTGCACTGACAGCAGGAGAGAGAGAGAAAGAGAAAGTGTTTATGCTGTTTCCAGATGCTGGTTGTCACAGTGTGACTAATGTTATCTTTTATCACCTTGTATTATATCTTCTGGGAGAATGTGGCCAATGTTTGTTTTGATGCTATGGATGATGCTTTTCTAAACATCAGCACTTCATCCAAGAGAGACACAAACTCAAAGAGAAATGGCAGTGCCTCTTGTATCTATTGAAAGAATGCCTAAAAGTCTTTCTTTTTGTCTATATTTTACATCAATAATACAGAGCAGAGAACTGATTAGAGTTGAATTCTTTATTGATCCTATAAGGGAATCGGATTTTTACTGGAAAAAGTTATGAAAGAAAAGAGAGGGAGGGAAAATTGCTGTTAAAAAAATGTATTATTTTTTCATTGCAAAAATGCTTTTGTAATCAGATTTTCATAGATGTGTTTCCTGTTGTGGGGATATATTTCATTTGATCACGTTTTTGTTTCTATTTTTGCTGCCCTCTTTCTTGGTTGCTGTGAAGCTAACAGTAAAGTGGGTGGGCAGTGCTAGCTTATGTGTGCACTGATGCCTGAGTATCCACTGGATGACTAACAACAGATTACCTCACCTACAAAACTAAACCTTATCACAGTGATTCAGCTCAATCCACCCTGCTTAAATTAATCTTTCTTCCTTTTGCTCCTTTCCTTCCTTCCTTTCTTTGTACACGTTTCCTCTCATCCTTCCTTTGATATTTCTCTTCCTAAACACTATTCAGTTCCAATTAACACAACGTATAACACATGGTCCCTTATTACAGAGAAATACATGTAATTACTTCTTATGTTGATATTTGATTAAACACAATCCTGTGTTTTTCGTAATTGCTATCATTATATATAATGTATAATATGTAGCGTAAACAATGTGCTTTCATGGACATGAACTATTAATGCAGTATGTCATTTTAAGTTATTTTGATCTGGGTCTTCACATTAGGCATTAATATTACTGCTTTTACATAACCAGGCAATTTGAATACCACCACTGGTTCCACCAGTTAATCTTTTCTTAAGAGTAGAAAGTCATTTGGTACCCCAGACACATTACGAGTCCCCAAGGGAATGTTGCATGGATATTAGAGCTGTTTTTCATGTGCAGTGGTGAGTCACATGCTGCTAAAAGTCCATTAAAAAGCATCCACATCCTAACCTGCTTTTATCTAATCTTAGGGCCTCACACTGTTTAGCAGCGCAGCCATAACTGGACACATTTGAACTTTGACATTGCTGTTGTAACAATAACTGAAATTAAAGTATCTTCTGCATTAAACTCAACTTTTACTTCTCCAGTTATTATAGTATGTAGCCTATAACATTATTTTACAGCTAGAGACATAGAGAAACAAATAAACGTCTATCTGAGCAAAATTAATGGGAAATATTTAGGCCAAAAGAAGTCTTCTGCATCTTGGACGACTGCTGGAAACACAATGTGCGCGCTTTGTTAGTGGCAGTGGGTATTATACCAGCTGGGTTCAGTAAGGGCAGCTTGTGATCTTTTTTGTCAGCAGCCAATGAAAAAGTGAATGTTAGAGACAGATGGAAAGAACAACAAGCAGGAGACAGCAGGGGGGGCACTGGAGAAACTCAGTTTTATTGACCAAAGGTAGAGAGAGGTTACAGATGTCCAAGCAAAGAGAGAGAGAGAGAGAGAGAGGGGAGGAAGTGAGGATGTAACAGAGTGAGAGTGAAGTACAGAGAGAGTGTTTAGAGAGGTGTGGACAATAGAAAATGGCTCCTTTTTTTTTTTTCATACAACCATGAGGGCAGGCAGACATGAAAACAGAGACCCCTACAGAGTGAGAACAGTACTGCAGGCACGGCAGTGGGGCTGGTAAACTCATCATATCTGTTGCACATGTCCTTGCTTTACATAAACACGCAAAAACCCAAACAAACAAACCCAGTGGCTCAGCTTTCATTTTTAAATACATCAGCTTTTGTAACTATAATAATTTTCTTTTTTTGAAGGTATATACTGAAAGTGTTGTTTTGCTCTGGTACTCTTTGTGCAATCATTGCATATAGAAGGAAACAGAACTAGACTTTCAAGAGTACACACTTCTGCATAGTCTTTAAACCCAAGCAGCTGTATAATAAATATGTTTTGTTCAGTCTACAACATTAACTTGGATGAAGTTTTTTCCTGTCCCTAACATACATGGCCTTACAGTCTATTTGTTTCAAATACTTCTCTGTACCATTTCTGAAACTTAACTGCTGTCCCCAAAAACGTGATTAGAGTGAGAAAAGTCATGTGAGGTTAAATGCAAAGGTGATTTCACAGCAAAGCAGTGGTGAGAGAGAATGAAAATACAGTAAGCTCTCATTCATTTGTGCACTTATGAAGTCACTAAATGGCATTGCAGAAGATTTGTATAATTAACTATAAGTATACACAAATATATATATATATATATATATATATATATATATATATATATATATATATATATATATATATATACATACATACATGAAAGAAGTAATCTCAACTAAGTATAATTTAGAGCATATTTACATTCTTTATCTACACAGGACACAGAATACTAAATCCTAGTGTTCTTGCTCAGTGATCATTCAAACGCCCGCCCTGGCTTGATTGACAGCAGCACTGACCAATCACTCTGAAGTATGCATATTTGAAGGATGATGTGCAGTTCTGCACTGACAGGAGCTATGTACAGAGTCACTTTAGGAGATAACTGATTTACCAATAGATACCTCTATGCTGGAATAATGCAGTTTATTGCCAGTTTATTGTATTTCTGTCCCCTATTGTTGTTTTATATTACCAGAGTCAGCAATCAAAAATGAAGCTGTGTTCTTTAGTTGAAGATGCGGATCAACAGAGCATTAAAGTGGTTCACTCCAGAAAAATAAACAGGTTACTGAGACTGTTATGGCCAGTCAAAAACTATATTAGGTCCTGTGTTGGTCAGTGTCTCATTATTCATTTTTCTGGTTTCATGAACTCTTGCTTGAAGTTGTTTCCTATGTTAATGAATAATATTAAGAGCCAGGCTGTATTTAAACTGAATGTATTAGAAACACTTGGTAAACAGCCCTAAATTACATCATTTTGACCTGAGGAGCCTCCTTTACTTCTTTGTAAGTGTTCTTCAGTGCTTTATCGACCTAGCTCTCTGTGTTATGGCTAAACATTGTCACTAACTGCCAGAAATTAGTCCACACAAATCTCACACTGAGCCCCACCATCCTCCATATTCCATCTGACACAGAAAAGACACTTGAAAATGAAGAAAAGTCCTCCAGGACTATTCACTGTCATTCAACAGAATGAGGACGATTGCTGTTTTTGTGAGATTTTCGGAAAACCCAGCCATGGGCAGCGTAATATATACAGAGTATGGTGTTTTAGTGACACCCAGGCCTTGATTATTTGTAGCACCCTTGTAAACTAGTGCCTGGAAGATGATAACAGCAAGAGCTGGCAGTGTTTTCAGTCTCTTTGTATTCAAAAAGAAACAAAAACAAAAAAAACCAACAGATCTCTGGTGGAGTTCTGCAGGAATGAACTGAATTTAATGGACAAAGAAATGATCATGGATTGCATGTAATCTTTTTTCTAAAAGCTCATTTGACCACAACCATCATAATGGTAATTTAGCAATATAGAAGTGATTGTTAAGAGTCATTATTCACATTTTGTGCCCAGGCTGTTTTGTTTCCAATGGCGCAGATATGTGTTCCCTCGCTGGCAGAGCATATCTATTAAGCTGCCATTTGCATCCTGTGCTATATAGTAAACACACTGGAAAAAGTTGGCTGGATAGATCCTACTGGCTGCCAATTGGCGATCCACAGTTTCTTATTGGCTGCTGAGATAGGAAGTACTAGAATAAGAGGAAATTACCTCAGCAGTGGAATAGCTGGAGTTAATGGAGGAAAGAGCAGAGAGAGGCATGGGAGAATAAGAGAATGCTAACACAAGTGTCAAAAAAATGTAGTTTCCCACGGAAACAGGCATCCCAACAACTCAATGGCCTTTTGAGTTTCAAAACAAAAGGAAAAAAAAAAATGTTCAGATTACAACAGCAAACTGAAATAAAAGCCTAATAGAAACATCTAATTATTTTTTCTAGACTTTGTTAGGACTATTAGTGTGGTAGAACAGGCACATAAAGAAAACCAAGGCAACAAGTGCCCACCCCTCCGCCCTCATTAAGGAGAGTCTGTACGAGACAAGGGGTGGGTTGGTTGAGTTCATACATTTGAGTGTGTGGTTGCTTTTGTGTGGGTGTGCGATGACAGCTGGAAGAGGGTTGGCAAAGGAAAGGAAGGGACTGAATAAAAAAATAAACAATCAATGAACCTGCGTTTGTCTGGTTGAAAGATTTGTAAACTGACTCATCAGAGGGGTTGGCGTGGTTGGTTGACCGAGCCAGACGTGAGTTACGGTTAAAGAGCGTGTGTGACTGACTGTCCAGAAAGTCTCGTATATATGGAAAGTTTTGTATGTATCACCATAACTATAGCAGTGCTTGTTGCTGGGGAGACAGCAGATGGGAATGCGAAGCCTCCACTTTGACAGAAAAAAGTAACGAGACAGTAGCGGTGATTATGTGGCTGAGCAAAGAGTCAAAAGTCATACAGTGTTTGCATGTGCATGTGTGTGTGTGGCAGCTGATCAGAGTCCAGAAGAGGAGGAGGAGGAAGGCAGGGCTTCTGTTAGTAATCATCCAAAGACAGAGGAGAGCAGGGTAATAATAAAAGTGTGGAAGAGGGAGAAAATTCAGTCACATGAGGATGCAGCACTGGCAGCGTTTCCTCTTGTCTGTACCTGTGGCGGGGGTGAGGCCGGGCGGGGGGGCCGCGTTGGCTTCCGGATTTGCAGGGGGTGAGGATGCGCTGTCGGGCTCACGGCCGTCGGATGACAGTTCCGTGCTGACGCCTTCGGACGTGGCCGGCCGCCCTGACACGAGGTCGGCCGCAGTGCCGTCGATGATGGAGAGGTCCGTGACCGTCTTCTCTCTCAGGGATTTCTCGTCATCTTCGTCGATGAGAACGACTTCGGCCTTCACGGCACCGTCGAAGCCGAGCAGCCGCCTGCTCTCGCTCGTGTCCTCGACGTCCTGGTAGCCGAGGAACACCATGGTGATGGGGTGCTCCGTGCTAGCTTGGGGTTGGGAGGCGAGCTCGCCGCCCGCGGGGCCTGAGGAGACCGGTTGGGTCGTGATGGGAGCAGGGGAGGGGGGCATCATGCCCAGGCGGGTTTCCCTCTGCAGGGTGACCTGGGCCGGTGGGCTAGAAGGGATAGATGGCGGGGCACAGGAGGGTGGGGACAGATCGTCAACATCTGCCGGAGAAACATAAGCCTGCGGTGCAGCTGGGGTCACTGTCACCGGAGCCCTCCCACCATCTACTCCTCGTACCGCGGGCCTGGCGGCTCGCTGGACCAGCTCGTCAACCTGCTCAGAGCTCCAGCCGTTCTCCACGGTCGTGGTGGACACGCCCCCGGAGGAAGTGACCTCGTAGACCACCTTTCTGCCATCGTCGTAGACTTTGACGCCGCGGGAGGCGGCCTCCAGCGGGCTCACGCGGCTGGCTGACAGGACGCGCTGCTCTCCAGTCTGTCGGTCGTGCTGCACATTGATCTCCATGGCGAACATTGCTGTTAGGAGGAGGGTGAGGGAGAGAGGGGTGGAGGGGCGGAGGGAGTGGGGTAATAGGGAAGGGTCAAAGGGTAGTGGGGGAGGGGTAGGCAGGGTGATGGGAGGACAAAGTGGAGGGGTGAAGCGTGAGGGCATGAAAATAGTGACTTCTAAAAAAGTGATTTACACTGTTATCCGTATAAAGTGCTTCTTATTCAAACTGTTTAATATGCAGTTAGTCAAACAGGAGAATGTGAGTTCATCCAAAAATCTAGTTAGCCAAAGAAAATGGTGTGGAGTGAAAAAATACCTCATCCTTGTAAAGAAAACAAGGAAAACATATATCGTTTTCTGTTAAACTACAATTATCTTACAATCAAACAGGGCAACTCTGGGGAAGCCTGTTTTCCTCTGGCCACATTTTGGTTATGGATTTTCCTGAATGTAAAGGACCATAAAAATAAACACTTGAACTATTTAGTCCAGTACGTACACTTTCCCGACTAAGCACTGCAAATCTGATATTATCACACTGCTCCTAACCCTGTACTCTTATTTTGTAGAGCTCATGGCCAGGTCAGCAGCACTGAAGGCAAAAAACTTACAATTGTGTAAGATGTGGGAATATCACGAATATCGAGGGTGAAAGTACTACTAACCCTAAAAAAAGGGGTTTATTGCCTAAAATGTATCCCATTATCTCACTATTACCAATAAATCTAAATACTTCACTAATAAAAAAACAGCTGTTCCTGATGTCTATTGCTCTTACACATGTGAATATTTACAAGCAAGGGTATCCCGATCCAAACTAAAGAACTGAAATGGGGTCAAGTATCAGAATGTGATCCCCCTTAAAGGTGTTTCTGATTAATCGGGATCACAGTCACCGATTACACCTCAGCTAATGTCTGCTGTTTTACGTCTGCTGCCCTGCAAGATGGATATCCTAAAGAGTTGTGTTGTCAACATGTCTGTTGTGTGGGAATATGTTAAAGTGTAACATGAGAGAAGTCCAACATCCACCTGTTATGTCTGGAGTTCACAAGGTGGCACTGACAGAGCTTCGCTCAATACTACCAGTCTGATTATAACCTGCTTGAGGAAGCAAAAAGGATTATGAAGAGGGGGACTGGTTTAACTGTTTTGGATAACCAACCCTTTGGACTGTTTTCATCATCTATTAGAGCTCCCTGTTTCATAGTATGGCCTGAAATTTGAATTTCTAATGCTTGACAAATGGCGTATTTTCATGTCATATATCATATTGCATACTGGGTTGATACCTATGTAGTGTCTATGTATTTTGGCCACAAGTTCAAATCAGTTTTGTGGACCTAAAACGACAGAGCAGACAATGGAGGAGATCCTAAACAAATGGGATCAGCAGTATGCCTTCACTGTTTTGCGTGATAAAGCATGGAACGAGAGGTAAGCGATGGACAGTGGGCTGCATCCTGCACACACTTCAGCTGGTTTTGCACGGAGCGACTACTTTACCAGCGCAGCATCACAGATGCAGTGGCTAGTTCAAGAAAGATTGTTTGTTATTTCAAGCTTTCACCACACGTCTATGCATAACTGGACAAAAAACTGGATTGATAGGAAAATGTCTTGAAAAGTCAGGAGTTATATACATTCTGCTGTACAATAACAGTTTGAGTATTGGTTTTGGCAGATAAATCACTAAGATTGATCTTGGGAACGAAAAAAAAGTAGCTTCTAAAGTAAACTTTGTTTAAGTGCTGAGATTTTGATGCAGAATTTTTGGCAAACGTGCATATATTTGCTTATCTGTTCTCAATGAAAAAATAAATCTACTTGGACCGATTTGGCTGAGGCCAGACTGTTTTCTGTCCTCCCTCCCTCCCTCTGTCCCTCCCTCCCTCACTCTTCTTTTCTCCTCTCGCTCCCTCAGTCTTACCAGGTCTTGGTACTGCGTGGTCTCCAGCTGCAGATGGGCTGCTTCGGGGGTACGCGGCCGGGACCAGGTGTTTGGGATCGGGCTCCATGCGGTCCGTGAGAGGGGCGGACATGCGGCCGGTCACATCTAGAGAGCAGGAGCACAGGAGGGGAAATGACACATGGTCAGTGGGATGAAGCCGTGAAGGATAATCACACATACACACTTTAACTTCAGCTACGTGCCGATACACAAAACACGCACAGCACACTGTGTATGTGCATGCATGCATGCATGCGCACACACATACACACCTCAGTGATGTGAAACCACACCCTCATACAAAACACACACACACACACAGCCCAGCCTCCCCATAGGGAAACTAACCACACCTCTATCCATCGCTGTTCTACACATGTGCACACACACACACACACACACACACACACACACACACACACACACACACACACACACACACACACACACACACACACACACACACACGTACACCATCCAACGCTCCCTGCTTCCGTGTCCACGGCAGAACTTGTACCCCTGAGGTTCAGTGCTTATGCAGCAGAAGCATGAGTGTGTATGTTTGTGCATTTGAACCTGCTTTATGTCTGGGTTTGTGTGTTTATGTGTGTGTGTGTATGTGTGTGACGGTAGGAACAAAGCTTCAGGGGCTTACGGGGCTTGTTGGTGAATAGTAGGGGGACAAAGCCAGCGACTGCAGGCTGCAGAGTCATGGCCTTGTGTGTGTGAGTGTGTGAGCTTCAATAGTCTCGCTGGGCCAGATTTTGTGAGTGCTTTAGTCCAGTGTGTGTTTGTGTGCAGCTAAACACACACATGCATGTATGTGTATGACTATGCCCGAGTGTGTGTTTGGAGGTTCAAGAGCGTGCTCTGGCTTGCATCTCTCCTACCTCAGCGAGACTATTATCCACACAGACACACACACACACAAGCATTCATGCACCCACAGACATATTTCAGGCATCAGTTTGTGTATATTTTTGTCCGTGTTTGTAGATACGACACTATTGATCCCAGTGGGGAAGGTTTGGATATGTAACTTGTTCTCATTCTCATGTTTTGTGCGAGCCAGTAGCATCTCTAAGAAACACACTGGGTGTCCTTTGTCTTCAGGGTTGTGACGCACCCAAATCGTGCCTTATGATTGAACCACAAAGTCTACATGAGGAGATAAGAGGAGTGGCAGTGGAAGAGGTTGTGCGATGTTTGTCCCAGATTTAGAGCTTAAAACCTATGTGACCACACAGTTTCTTAACTCCATGTGGCCTTTGAGAATCCTGTGAGGATGCACTTATTTACCGGTACTTTTATTTTTGGTTTAGTTTGAAGGAGTGTAGCACCCTATAATGTAACAATTTCTTGAAAATGTAATAACGCCTGAAAATGTAATAAAATTTGCACTTAACTCAATCAAAAATGTAATAAAACCCAATAATGTAATAACTTCCCCAATAATGTAATAAAATATCCTGACGAATATTGTAATAACATTTTTACCGATAATGTAATACCTTATTACATTATTGGGAATTTATTACATGGTACTCAAAGTCTGCAAAATGAACATATATATTACATTATTTGTCAAGTATTACATTATCAGTTTTGAAAAAAAAAAAAAAAAGACCCACCTGAAAATGTAATAAATTCCCAATAATGTAATAAGGTATTACATTATCGGTAAAAATGTTATTACAATATCAGTCAGGATATTTTATTACATTATTGGTGAAGTTATTACTTTATTGGATTTTCTTACATTTTCGATTGAGTTAAGTGCAAATTTTATTACATTTTCAGGCGTTATTACATTTTCAGGAAATTATTACATTATAGGGTGCTACAAGGCGGCATGCTGTAACCTGGATTTAAAAGTTGACACCGTGTCCAGAGTTGTTCATGAAATTTATGACAAAGATACAGTATGAAATCTGTGTTTTCAACCACGTGCTAAGTGATTTGTTGATAACAGCTGCTTTTAGGGGGTGGAGTCAGCTACTCCACTCCAGTCCTGCCCTTCTTCTGGGGGGGGGTCTTGTTTGAAAAAGGTTTCAGCTTTGTGCTACTTACTTCTAAAGCAAAGCACATCCAGCATGATGGGAAGGTTGGTGGAAACAAAGATGGATAATTGGAAGTGACCTAGGTCTAACCTGCAAACCACTCACTCACATAGACAGGCTTGTATCATATAGGTGTTTTATAATTAGGAGTGACTTTGAAACCCCCCCCCCCCTGCAAATTTCTTTTTATGTCTCAACATTGTCTGAGATACAAAATCTACTTAGTCATGTGTGTCATGTTTTTGGCCATACCTTCATTCTGGGTCATTAGACTCTGAAAGAGAAACAGGAGAAAATTCATTTGAGCAATTGCAGAGGGATACATTTCACAATATATCTAAGGTGTGTTATAGCAGCATAAGTGATCTTTGTCACTCTTGTTTGGCAAAGACTTGAATTAATTACCATTAATAGGCCTTTTTAACTAACTTCCCATCTTAGAAAAGTAAATAAGATGACCTTTCAGGTACAAGAAAGTGCTACACAAGTTACGTGACTGAGTATTCTGATCAGTTTTGTGGTGCAATTAAAAGATTAGAAGCTTTGAAAACTCAATAAAGACATCTCTGACTAAAAAAAATCATAATGTTGCAAAAGCAATGACAATACAGTGAAATTAAATTAGAAGCCTGTGAGAAACACATCGTTTCTGTGGTGCTAGACTTCTTAATAAACTACACAAGTCAATGTCAGCAGGTAAAAGGTGTAAAGAATTTCAGTAACGGCATGCTTCTTTCAAACTCAACAAATAATAGGATGACAGGGCTCTTGTAATACCTTCTGCAGGTCTTCTATCGAACGCTCTGTTTCTTTCAGACGCTCTCGAAGAACCTGCTCTTTGGCTGAAATTAGAGACTCCTCACTCTCAAGTGCACCAATTTCAGACTCCAACCTGCAAACACACATACAGACAAAACAAAACATTCTCTGTCAGCATGGGAAAAACAAGAAAGATCCTGTCTTGTACATTAGAAGTGTCTAGTATACACAATTATCCATTTTTACTGGATCTTATTCTCATATTGGTACATTTCCACCAACGCTTTGCAGTATACAATTAAATTAAAATATATAATCTAGTTGATATGCTATCTCTGCTCTGACATTTGCTTTAAACGTTTTCTGGAAAAGAAATCTGCACAGGACATCTTCACCAGTCCTTAAACTGTAACTGAAAAACAGACACACAAGCACACACACATCATATTCAAGGATATTAAAGAGATGGATGTAGCAACAATTCAAGGAAACAGCCTGGGAGGAGGACTCCAGCGTGCTTCCTTGCCTTAGATTATGCTCCTCAGGGACATGAGGAATTTGTGCGTCGGTGTATGTGAGCATGTTTGTGTGAAACAGATATTAAGCTTCAAAACAATACCATCAACAGGCCGTTTTCCCACAGTATTCATGTATCAGTGGAGCTTAAGGGATGTTTTATCTAAAGTGCATAACATGAATGTAAGCACAGAGGTTTTTGCATGTCTAGACCTAATTCAGCTGTGAATTTGACAAAAGTAACAAAAGAAGAACGAATCAGCGACTAACTGAAAAACCTATGATGAACTCATTAAATATGATCAAAGCGGTGGAAAAAAGGCTTTTTTCCCTCTTAAAATATCAGTTTCAATCTTCTTTTTTTAAGAAGTGTTGTCTAGTTCCAGTAGTTTCCTGTCACTTAATATCAGCAAAACCCGCCCAAAATAACTGGACTCCCACCCTGGTCACCCTCTACGTCAACTGCATCATGACTTTAGGGCATTATGTCACAATAAAACATTGATAAAACTAGCTCCCAGAGCTACAGTGGAATGGACATCATGGTAGATCCAAATTAAGAAACTCAAGAAAGGAATGATGAGGGAATGATTGAGCAAGAGACCGAACAAAAGTAAATCTTGGTCAAAATCCTTAAAGTAAACACAAAAAAGTTCCCTTTTGCTGCTTTAAATACTTGCTAAGTTAGCGATCATAAGAAACTGAATAGCTGATGATTCAAGTAACCAATAATAGTTAACTGTAGGCCTGTGTTGAAAAAATCGATTTCCCAATTCTAAATCGATTCTCATATTAATTCCTAAAAATCGATTCATATGTCTAAAGATCAATTTTTTTTTTCCTTTCTTTTATTTATTTATGTATTTTTTTTTCATCATTACATTACAACTTTTGGTTATTTTTTTGTTTATCCCCAAAAAAGGAATGTTTTGTTGGACACGAGAACTGGTGCCATGTTTTTGCCTTTAAATATGTTTAAAGGTATGAAAACATTAAAGTGTTAGGTTATAATTGCATAAATTGTCTATTTCATTACTTTATATACTGTCTTGGGGTTACATTTGCAAAAAATGATAAAAACCAAATGCTCAAAAATTAAAAACCAAAATAGACCGAAAATGGAACAAATAAAAACGTAATGTGGGAAAAAATAAAACCGATTTCATCCGTCTCTGTTTCCTCCCTGGATCTGTTTGGTAATTCTGACCCACATGATGTTTCTGAAAGCAGTTCTATCAGCATTCTGGGAGCTGATTGGTCCTTACAGCATCATTAGCTGCCAATACTTGCTGTTTAATCTCAATATAATACCAGTAGTTATATTGTGCATACCTACAGTCATATAATTCATGCAACAGCTGAAAAAACAGTTTTAATAACACTAACCCAAATCAATATCGGAATCGAATCGAATCGGATCAAATCTTGATAATCGATTCTGAATCTTAAGAATCGGAATCGAATCGATTCTTGACATTTGAATCGATCCCCAGCCCTAGTTAACTGTATAGCGTAAAGTAAACAAATTCACACCCTCAGTTTGGAGAATCATGTAAGTATGATGTAGCTATGATGTAGCAACGATAAGCTATGATAATGACTTCTCAGGGCCATAGAGGAGATGATTTTCACCATCTAAAGCAACTCAAACTCTGTATAATTTTATATTTAGTCACTTTTGCATTTGACACCTAAAAGGGTGGTACTTGTCATGCAGTCTGTATTGCAGCATAATATTACAACTCTGATGCTGGTAATTTGAGGACCTGTTTCATGGGGAACCCCCGCCTGAAAGAGCTGCAAGCACCATCAGCTGCAGGTTAGACACGGGAAGTACTTCACACAACCCTTCAAGTGACCAAAGACCCTTGTATAGTAATTCATAATGAGATAATTACAGGTCAATGTTCATCTGCGATTTAATGGTGGTGACCAACTTTGTCAAAAGTGGCTCTAAACTCTAAAAATGTGTAACAATTTCTTTATTACCAGTTATTTATCCCAGCAATGACACACAGGATATACAGTAGTTACTAAATAGTCCCAAATTACTTAATGACTGTGTGTGCCCTAATGTGAAGAGGGATATCCTACTGATTAGGCTATAAAATAACTATTTATACTTGCCCATAAGTTATCCTTTCATCATTACTAATTGGTCCATTAGGAATTAATCCTGGATTTGAACATTCCATAGTTAAATAATCGCTTACTAATTACTTATTTGATAAATAGTCATTAGCTGATTGTTAATTATTAATAGGTAATGAATATCTAGCTCTAGGGTGAATCGGCCACTTATAACATAATGGAGCCTTGTTTAGCTGTGATCACTGATACTTAATAAAGCAAATCCAGACGGTTCACACTCCCACATCCGTCAGGGCTTTTCCCCTCCACTTCACCATCATCTGTGAGTCGTGCTGCAGCCACATCAAAGTTGTAGTCTGGCATTAGAAATACTTTTCAAAGCTTTAATAACTCGCATTTATGCACACACAGACTTTAACAAAGTATTGCATTGCAAAGTTCTGTATGGACATGCAGCAGCAGAACAAGGTAATTAACAAGAGCAGACAAAGCATTTATTAGCTGGATCTGTCACAGACAATTTTTGTTTGTCCCTCCTGGATGCTATCATGTGCTTGGCTGCTTGTTGATTATATATGAAAAATAAAACCAGCTTAAAGCCAGCGTCTTAGTGCATCCTTAAAGCAATACCTGGGTTCAAAATAATAATAATAATCACTTCACTCCGGGGTCAGTCTTTGTTATCTGAAATGAGACAGCTCAAGGGTATGCGCATTAAAAAAGCAACGGTGGTTTGACCTCGCTGCAGAGAGATTACGGCAAATATAGCAGCATGCGAGACAGCGATTGTAACTTTTTCACAAGATATTTATCTTACAAAGCAGCACATGAGACCAGAGCTGATCTGGATCTTTAGATGCTTATTCAATCAATTACTCTATAAACCGTTTCAAATTTATTGAGGAAGTATAAAAATGATAATACAAATGTACATACATTTTATGCGCTTGCTTCAAATTCAGTGGTTAAGAGTTTAGAAGTATAAAACACTGCAATGTTCTATATTTAGTTGCAGTCTTGTAGGCTAAAGAAACAATTGTACCTGACATTGACCTGAATAGCAAGGATCGTGCAACAATGTGCAATACAAGTTGGCCTATTGTGCAGTACAAGTACATTTTGAAATGTATTTGTAGACTAATCTTGACAAGAATTTCTGAAAGGGATGCCCTAACAATGTCATGCACTCAGCTCGTCTAAAATAACCATATCATTGCAAAGATAAGGAAATGCAGAATAGGGGGCGAAAAAAAACAATGCAATGGGGCCAGAGGAAGTGTAAAGCGCTGCTCTTTCACCAGTTATTTCATTTAAACTGTCCAAAAGTCTTCTTTGTAGTTGAACATTTTCAGCATTAGGAGTAATTATATGGTACAACCGGTTTGTTTTAGTTGTAATAGTAAGTGTTGGTAAGCTTTCATGTGTGAAGAGCATATTGTGTGGAAGAAAAGCAATTTGCTTCCTTTTTCATTGTAAACTAAATAAGGCCGACACCTTTATGAGTCAATTATGTTTCTGAATTTATATTCCAGTGAGCCAAAGAAAACCTGTAGACCTGTGTGGGGGGTAATGATAGTAGGAGTAATAGGAAACCGGAGATTATGAAAGTGTTTTAATCAAAACACAAGAGTAATGTTTTAGTATAGGTTTGGCAAAAATCTGCAATTCACAATCATGTGCTTAAAGACGGAGAGTGCTTAGTTAATGCATTGTGTCATATCTGAATTTAGTTATGAAACCCTGTCACAGGGCAGAGTATCAAGATTTCATATATTACACTCAGGGGTGTCAAATTAGCGCGTTAATCGCTTAATTTATTTTTTAATCTCTACCTTAACTTTTTCTGTTTGTGAGTTGCCTTTATTTTGAAATCTGTGTTTGTGCGCTGAGCTTCTTGTGGGTGTAAAACAACAGTCAGTCCGGCCTTGAAGTGGACATTGATTGGCTGTCACTGTGTTTGGGCGTGTTTAGCTACACTGATAGACTCCCATTGTAGCTGGACAGGTATGGGGAGAAACGGTGAGTAGCAGAGAAGAGAAGTGAAGATGGAGGAGCATGTGAAAGTAGTCGGTCCAGTGAATGGGACATTTACATTTCTAAAACGCCCCGACGACACCATTGATAAAGGTAGAGTGATATTTGTTCATGTAAAGGATTTTGCTCAAGTTTAGCCACATAAAAGCAAAGCACCAAGGTACGAGCGCAGCCACAGCTAACGTTAGCAGCAACGATGTTACCACAGCAACGCTCTTCCCCAAACTAGACTGGAGGAGAGCAGCATGCGCACGTCTCCAACCAAGAGGCTGGCCAAAGTTCTTGCCAAGTGGATGTAAATGGCTAGGACTGCATCTGTTCAAGTCTTTTAAAAAAAAGAAACTTTATGAAGCCACTTTTTTTTGTTATATATCAATGTTTTGATCTGCCACAATAATGTAATGAATTTAAAGGAAAACACCTCAAGTCGAGGGCTTTTCTCAGCAATTTTTAACTGAGTGTAACTAATTACCCTATAATTACACTATAAAAGATACATTTGATAACTACTTAGACAGCTTTCTGCCTCAGCATCATTGCTCAACTGTCACCTGGAAGTCGACAAAGTCACAAAACTTTCTACAATCATATTGCTGGGAAGGGAAGGTAAAAACAAGCACAACCCCAGCCATCCCTCTCATCCTCAAAGGCCCTTTGATTCTTACTTTATTTAGCTTCTGAGCCGTTAAAATGCACAGGTGAACATTTAGATCACGACGCACTGCTCAGTGTTTCTCATGAAGAAAAGCTTCCTGTTACCTTCCCTTGGAGTATGTTTTATCTAACCACACACACCATGACCTCTCTGTGCTAACTAGTCCCTGCTCCTCCCAATACCATTTCCTCCCCCCCCCATTTCTGGTAGGAAATTGATCTTATTTCCTCAAAGCTGAATGAAGTCTGGCTAAAGCGAGTGAGAGGGAGCTGCAGGTTGTTTGCTTTGCTACTAAACCAGGTAGTGTTTAATATGGAGTATTACAAAGCACAGAGACATGTGGATGCTACAGCTCATCATCTATTCATCTACTGCACTTGTCTACTTCACTTGTTGCCTCACAAGACAGAATTAATCTTCTCATCATAAACACATTTTTAATCTCAAGGTGAATCAGATGCTGTGAGAATTATTTGTCAGCGCTGATAATGCTCGTTAAAAAAAATACTCCTGCAGTAATTCACTCTGTGTGAGTTGTATCTCATAATCTATACACTGTTAAAATACTGAGATGTAACGACTGCTAAGAGGAGGATTAATGAGAGGTTGATAAGGAGTAATGAAAGTATAAGAAGAGGAAGCAATATTCTGTAATTCATCATCAGTGTACATAACAAAGTCTAAAATTTTAAATATTCCAAAGAAAAAAGTGGTCAAAGAGTGTGTTTCAGTAAAACTTTACAATGGTAGCATGTGCTGTATGATGCTTAAACTTTAGAATTTAAGCTTCAAGTAAAAGTTTATTAGGACTCAGTTGAGGTGGTGATGCTTGTGTCTAGCTCCCTCTAGTGGTCACGATGGAGTAAAACACTGAAAGTATGTATTTAGTTCTTAACTGGTACATCGTTGTTCAATTATTATAATGATTTTCAGTCATCAAATCAAACATCTATCATGGAAATCCATAGTTAAGAATTTCCTGCCTGCCTCTCTCCCCCCATTCGCTGCTGCCTCTTTTAATTGTGCTTTTACTTCCATGTTTACGGTGTTACTATCTTTTAGTTGATATTAAAAGAGACCATTGACTGTCCCCACCCTGTCAACTAACCACACGCCGGTTGCCATGGATATGCCTGGGTGGGCAGCGACTGCTTTCCACATCATACAAGCAGGAAGAGCAGACATCTGTTTCGTATGCATGGCATAACGTTCATGTGTTTTAGTCAGAGTGTGTCCTTGTCACATACAGGGGGATGCAGAGAGAACAAAAGACGGAGACTAATGGTACACTGAGACGAGGAAAGTCCAGTCACAAGGTGTAGTTTGGAAAGATGCTGCATGTTTCACAGGGTGAAAGGTGCCTGTTCTTGCCACCATGCTGATTAAAGTTATGATAAATGGTATTGTAAAATAATCAACCTTAGGCTGACATAACAATCAAAATGTTTCAGCACCAGCCATTTTTAACAGACTCAGCTGATGTTTTCCTTCCAACAGACATCAAATAAAAAAGTGCCTAATGTAGAAGTAGTTCTAAAAATACTCAAAAACATATACCCTTACCTGAGACTTTTACCTTTTCCTGAGGCAAAGACCAGCAACCTAATGCAAATATGTCCATGACCTCCAACCCACAACGTAGCAGTGCTGAGCTTGTGTCAGCTGCTGCTGATGTTGGCCGTGTTTCTGCTGCTGCAGGAGGGAGACTCTTCCGGCTTCAGCAGATGTGACTTTCCAGGTTGCTAAGCAACGCAACCGCATCCGCTGAGTAGGGAGTGACCCAAGTTGACAAAGTTCGTAATTTGGCCTGTCCAGCCAGTCTCTGGCTCTCCAAGCACTTTGGCCATTAACCAAGTGGTGATTTATTTATTTATTACCCCACGGCTTCCTTTTCATTTGACGGGGCATTTAAGCAAGTCAAATTACAGTAGCAGTGGAATCAGGCCTGCTGGACCACGTCTCCCCATCCCCAACATAGTGAGAGATGCTCTTGTGCACAGCGTTTGCAGCTCCTTGCATCCCTGTTACAGGTTTCTGCATTGAGAATTCCCACAGCTTTCATTTCACCCCCATTATGCTTCTGTTACCACCAACCAAGGTAGAACAGATACAGGATGAAATGTGACAGCCTCGCGCCTCAATGTGTTTCAGCAGCACAGGAGGTCAGAATAAAGGTGCTACAGAATTTACTGATAATATAGATTTGCTTCATTTGAACTGACCACAGAAAGTATTTGGAATTGTACTTTAAATTAAAGCATACCAGTAATTTTTTATATCATATAGTTTAATTTGACTTTGTTACACTGTCCACTGGCACTGACTAATCTGTCCAATGGAGCTATGAATGAAGACATGGACCACACATTTAGAGAGCTCAGCTTAACCTCTCTAGAAAATCATTACTCACAGCAAAAGTCTGTACTTCACAGTTCAGGAACAGATATGTAAACAGTCATTTGCTCTTTGACAAAAGCATACTTGTTTTGGTGATTAATAGCGTCAACTACCAACAACTTTTCACGTTCGACAAGATCTACACTTCAACTTCAACAAAATACTTGTTTTAATTGAAGCTGCACGCAAGAAGAAACAAAAAGATACGTCAGCCGTGCGTGGAGCCTTTCCAGCTGGAAATTATTCAGAATTATATCTCAGTGTGCAGAAACTTCCACTGGCTCTGATGTGAGAGAAGAACAAAAACAAATGCCTTCTTGACAAAATCTCCAACATGTGGCTTGAAAAAGAAGGAATGGGTTCAGAAATAGCGTCTCGCTCTCCAAGTAAGAAGTAATAAACTATTGATTTACGAATTGGAAACATCAGAAAAGGAGTGTGTGACAAATATATGCACTCTTCTGAAGGAAAAGCAGCAGACACGACTGACAAGTCACTGTCCAACAAAGCTGAACAGATGTACAAGGAATCTACGTACAAGTCCATGAAACAGCTACGTTAACTGAGGAACTTCAGGATTCTGACCTGATGGAGGCCAGACTGCAGCGCAGCTTCAAGACCGTGAGGAGCACTTTGGGACTCAGGTTTGGAAACGGGACGGAGCGATTCAGGATAAAGACTGAGAAATTGCTAAACTGAAGAAAGAAGTGCAAGATCTAAAAGAGAGTGAGGAAAAGTGGAAGAACACATGTATATCTCTGGGCGGCAACGTCCAGGGAGAGATCCCTGAAAACCAGAAACGCAAGAGTGCAGTTTTATGTGTAAATAAAAACTGAATTCAATAGCATAAGAACATGTTGAGGTGCAGAGTACATGAGGAAGAAGTATTTATGTATCCGTGTGTGTAGGAATATGTTGTAGTTAACGTTTGCGTGTTTAGATCATAATAACCAACTTGGAGACTTTTTATCCGTGGTTATATAAGTTTGGCAACAAGTGCGATAAGTATTTGCACTTTTCTCTCTGTGAGATGTTGAAGTTCATGTCAACAATATTACAGAAAGACAGAACAAGTATGGCTTGTTTATAGGAGAAGTCCTAACCCCTCAACACAGAACATAATTAATAATAATAATAATGCATTCTATTTGTAAGGCACTCTTCATCCAAGAATCTCAGAGTGCCACAGAGCCAGTACATAGTTGAAACTAACAATAATAAGTCATAAAACTCAACTCAAAGAGTCCAGTGTCTGTGCTGCCCTTAGATGGTCAGGGAGACTGTTCCATAAGCGGGCGCTACTGAGCAGAAGGCCCGGTCACTCAAGGTGCGGAGCTTGGTTTTGGGAACCCGGAGGAGCGAGCAGTTTGTAGATCTGAGGGTGCGGGTAGAGGTTTGGGGAGTAATGAGTTCTTGTAGGTACGCAGGTGCATGTCCATTTATGCATTTGCGGGTGAGGAGTAGGACTTAGTATTCAATCCGGGGTGAGACAGGGAGTGGACTGAGTGGAGAACGGGTGTTATGTGCTCATATTTCCGGACTGTCATCAGGATCCTGGCAGCACTGTTTTGAATGTATTGCAGTTTCTGGATGTTCTAGCCAGTGATCCCAGGGAAGAGTGATTTACAGTAGTCCAATCTAGAGAAGATGAATGCGTGGATGTGCTTATCTGCATCTGACAGGCTTAAAGTGGGGCGGAGTTTGGTGATGCTTTTGAGATGATAAAAGGAGGTTTTGGACAGGTGTTTTATATGGTCATAACTTAGGACATGAGGTTTCAAAATGAAACAGTAACCTAAATACTAAAACTATGAAAAACCCAAAACCGTGACCCAACATAAAACAAAATACAGTCATTTGATTAATGAACAAACACTGCATTTGATTGAACTGTTTGTAATTTATGCATTTAGTCATTGGTCCTCAACGTCAAAAATGTAGTGGGATTCTTTTATTTAGATTAAACTGACTTGTGGCAGTCAGCTTAATAAATATCAAAAACTATTTGCTGACAAGAATTAGAAACAGTTATTATATACAAACACTCCAAGTACCTTCTCAGTCCAACCTGTTTAGTATGAAAAGATTTGTTTTGACTTCACAATTGACTCCAAATTATGTTTTTCTTTTTAATTTTCACTTTTGTAGAGATGAATCACAACATTTTATGTAAACAGAAACTTCGGTTCAAGGCAAAAACAAAAGAGGGGAACGGATTGGATTTAAAATTGGGCCGTGGAGCTGCAGGAAATGCATGACACGTGGAACTCTTGGGCTGTAAATTCAGTATATTCTGACTGGGCATGCTCCTTTAAACTATGTCACATTTGGGGACTAATTCCCTGCTTTGAAGTGTGTTTCATCTCCGGTTTTAGTGTCTACAGTTTGTTTTCGCTGCAGCTACATTTAGGTCCAGTGAAAATGGATTACATCTTGTCTGGTGTTAAAGCTTAGTCTATGAAAACAAACTGAGTGAATGTGCAGCATTTGCAAAGCAGCTGTGTTTAACTAAGAGAGCTGTGCAATTTTCTGAACGTGATCTATCTGGATTTAGCTGTGGCATGAGATTTAGAGGCTTTCACCATCTTGAACCAGCAACTGCCTGGGGTGAAATGAGCCTGCGGCGCATGCAGGCTTGATCTGCTTAATTCGTGCAAAGCTTAACTGCAGTGCAATGACCTGAAATGCACAACATTTTCTGGTCAGGTAAGAACTATGTGCACTCATGCTACCACTGTCAGGCAGGAGACAATTATTCTTAGAAAGTTATGTAGCACAGTATGGGGCCTTTTCATTAGGCTTGCTGCAATAAGTATAGTTTGCAGTAGCCAGGCTGCATCCTGGGTCTCATCTGTCCTCAGTTTAGAACTAAAATATTTTCTGATCTGATCTTTTCAATGTTGAACAAGATGACCTTTTGTATTATTGACCTGCTGTTGAATAAATAAGGTGGATGGACTCTGTTTGGAAACTAAAATGTAAGATGTGATTACCCAATACTATTTAAAAGACATGTTAGAGAGAGAGAAGTGAACCATAAACTGAAATACATCCCTGTGCTACAGCTACGCCTCACTCCATGCACTTTTAAGATGTCCTCTTTTCGCACTGGTCTGGTTTTTTTTAACAGAGCACACTGAGAAACCGTCTTGTGGCAGGCACACTCAGTTGGAAAACCACACAATGATGGCAACATCCGCACAGATCCGTCTGTGCAACATGAAGCAAGCAATAATCCAAAAGCGGCGCAGTGTGGGCGCACATGGGTCAGTGCCACCTTCTGAAAGGGCCTTTCTCAGCTATATTCCTCATTGTGTTTGCTTATCCTGTCCGTGTAATGATAGGGATATCTGTAAAAACCACCACTGTTGCCTCCACACTCTCTCATTCTGTCTCCTTACAGGCTCTGCAAAGTTACACTCTTCTTCTGCAGACAATGTACTTCATCACTCTGTTGTTTTTTCTTTTTTTTTTCTTCCTCAAGTCAAGTTTTGAAAGTATCACAGTACCTATCTGTCTCTGCACAAGCTCCCCGCCCCCCCTCCCCCTCCCACAAACCCACCCACACAAACACACACACTTTTCTTTTTCGGGCCTCAATGACTGCAGGTATGTGCAGGAAATAGGCTGCACAAAGATAGCTCTGTAGCTCTACGTGATTTGTAGTTTATGGCCAACAGCGGGCCGAACATCCAACGGCACACAAAGCCACGCTTGTTGTTGCTTCTCTTTGTGTTTTGTTTTGCGTATAATGTGTTTTCCATTAGGTTAATGCATTCCTATGGATATTCTTGAGCAGAAACATTCAAGGCATCCTGAAGAAAAAAGCAACTGCTTTGCCATTTTCACTCCATCATTCCAGTGTCCAGTGATGCATGTGATACTCATCTCAAAGCGGTAAGGAGCGACAGCACGTTCTGTGACTTCACTTACAAGTCAGAAATATTCATATGATTATAGAGGTAGCTGCAGTTTTTATCAAGGAAATCCAGGCTTTAGATGTGAGTCATCAGAGTGCTTATATGTCCCAAAAATTCACCTCTGTCCCTGTCGGTCGTGGAAAGCCTCCAGTTGCCCGGGTTACGGGATATTCTGGGATGGCGTCCCACAGAGTGTAAATATAGATGACACACCCTCTGCAACGCACACACATGCTGTGTGTCAGTGACCTCTCCTGTCCTGACTTCTAAACAGAAATATCTCTTTTTTTCAGACAAGTACATCAAAATGATGACAGGGTGCAGTTCCCATCTTAAGGATTATGTTTTATGTTTATTTGCGGAATAATCTTCTGGCATTGATTGTTAAGTTTAGAATATGTGGGGCTGAAGGCACTTTCTGGCCTCCTAGCAAGCTGTGTGTTACTTTAGTCTACCCGCTGGAACCGATTTTTATTTTGTGAAAGGCTCCAGAGTTTAATCCCAAACAGCTGAGCTCCCCCTCGAAGCACATTTCAGACATCTGACCCCCTTGTTCACAGTGGAAACCGCCTGAAAATGTAGCTCTTCAGCATTGCATTTATGTAAATGTGCAGGAATCAGACCGATGGACATGAACCGTACAACCTTATTTTTGGGTGGTTGATTTTGAAATGTCAACCCTCAACTCTTTCTTTGTTACACGGTTGTGCAAAGGCTCACACGAACCTGAGTTTGATCGTCGTTTTCTGACTCCCTCTGGCTCTCTGTTTCCACTTTTGTCAGCTCACTGAGGATTGAATGAACTTGCTGGAAAACATAAACTTCCAAACCACACTAAAGACACTCAAGAGTGCAGCGCTGTTAACAGTTAAATAGCTTTTGCAAGTAATTAAAACCGCAAACTGCAATGTGTTTGGTTTGAAAAGGCGCGTTAGACAGCGGGTCTATTTAACAGCTGCTGAACGAGGTGATTCACACGAAGCGGCTCCACAATCACAACTGTATGTTAGCTCACAATGCTCTCTCTGTGACCATTCACTGCTGCTCTGTTTACAGCAGACTGAACATTATCCCGGGCCTTCCCCACGGCACTTCATGCTGATGTTATTACAACGGTGGCGATAACCTATGGCAGGTAACTGAGTGTCTTTTATGCAGTATTCTAATCGACGATGAGGTGGAGTGGAAGCCTGACTCACTGCAGCCAAAAAGACCAACTGAGCATGCTCAGATCTCCATCTCTGAGGTACAGGAAATGATAAATCTGTACGGGGTCTTGATTGATTAGTTTTGACTTTGGTCCCACTATCTAAATAAAAAGAAGCCAGTTTTAAATAGGTTTTCCTGTCACTGATTGGGGTATTTTGTGGGAAGCTTTATTTTTTCCTCTGGTGCAGGCAAGATCATTGCTACTTTTTACTGGGGAGAATCTTTTTCCATTTGTCTCTTGCTCCTAATTTTCCACAAATTTTGTGAAATTTCAACATTGTTCTCCCCTATGCAACTTAAAAATCAATGATACTAAAATAAAAAATAAAAAAAAATAAAAAAATTCTGGATCAAGGGAAAAAGTGGTGACACACAAAGGTAAAACGTTTGGTGCTGATGAAGACACAACAGGAATATCTGGAATGCGATGTTAAGCATCCTTCGAGACACGGCCATTGGAACATATTCTTAACTCTGGAGCCACTCCATAAGGATTTTGTTACCTGTTAGTGGTACAATACAGCTGATGGGGCATCTCTGCATTCTGGATATTAAACTGTCGAGCTGTATGTTAACATGTTTTACCTTTTAACACTTTCTGTGACATCCTCCGCAGTGTTGTTGCCGGGCTACAAGAATTAAACCCCAATGCATTCAGGATGATCTCTACAGGACTGTCTAAGAAAATTAGATTTTTGTGATAAAGTTCTTTATTTTCTTTAATGCAATTAAAAAAACAAAAATGTCATACCTTTTGGATTCATTACAAATCAACTGAAATATTGCAAGCCTTTTTTTATTTTAATATTGCTGATTATGGTTTACAGTTTAAGATTAAGATTCCCAGAATATTCAAATTTTTTTAGATAGGATATTTGAGTTTTCTTAAACTGTAAGCCATGATCAGCAATATTAAAATAATAAAAGGCTTGCAATATTTCAGTTGATTTGTAATGAATCCAGAATGTATGACATTTTTCCATTACAGAAAATAAAGGACTTTATCACAATATTCTAATTTTCTGAGACAGTCCTGTAGACGCCTCTATCCCTGCTATCCTTCCAACACTTCACTGCAATAGAATCATTTCCCTCTGGAGTTCAGTGAAGTATGGTTGTCTTCATTTATTCTTCTGCTTTTCATTGTAAAACATGTTTTTTTAAAGCACATTTACTCAACTGCCTCTTGTGTGTTTGTCTGTCTGTTTGAGAGGAGACTGTGCAGCCCAACCCAACTCTCACAGCCAGCATCAGAATGGCAAGAGCTGCCTAACACTTTAGTCACAGCATGATCTCATGCTCAAAATGCAGTCGGGGAATAAGTGACAGTCTCGCAGCCTCTCTTGATAGGAATCAGGAAGCTCCTCCTAGAGACACAAACACGGGAAGTGCATGCAGAATCACATCACTCTCTCCTTTTTCTTTTCTTTTTTTTTCCTCTTCAGCGCTTTCAGTACCTCACTTGCTTCCTCTTACAGTTACACCCAGCTTTCACCCACTTCATTAACTTTCCATATGTCCCCCTGCAGCACCCATGTTTCCTTTAAATTCCTAGCTTTTTCCACCTTTGTCCCATCTTCCTTTTCTTTTCATCTCTTTTCATCTCTTTCCTATCATGTCTGGTTGTGAAAAAGCCACATATTCACGTGGAGTAGTGTTTTGTTGTTTCAGAGCAAAACTGAAAAGAACAACAGAATCCATCAATGTCCTTCCAGTTTCTTCCCACTTAATGTTTGTATTCTTTTAGGGCTGAAACGATTCCTCGAATAATTCGAGTAATTCGATTACAAAAAAGGTTGGAGGAATTTTCTCTGCCTCGAGGAATTGTTTAATTTTGCAGCTCAAAGCAGGTATTTCGCCCGGACTACGTTTAATGCGGCGCAACGCGCTGACGCCACGCAGCTAAAGGTAGAAGAAAGAGGCGGCGGATATGTTTGGTGTTTGTAACATTCCATGCTCAGGCATAGATATATATATATATATATATATATATATATATATATATATATATATATATATATATATATATATATATATATATATATATATTATATATCTATGTGCTCAGGCAGTCTGCAATGGCCCAGACAGGAGACACATGTAGCTCAGTGCTTAACTTTCAATCCACGCTATATTCTTCTGGTCCGTTCTCCTATATGTTCCCCCTCTAACCGGGTACATACATAGGTTCCTCTAAACATCTGTTCCCGCTACAGTTTTAACTAAAAGAAAAGGCAGAAAATGTCAAAAGTGTGAAGCATTTCAAGCTGACACCAAGGCAACACTGTTGCATGTCTTCACTGTAAGACAGCGTTGATACCACAACAGTATCCTCAATGCTGCAGCATCTCCATCGAAGGCACCATGTAGTCCGAGAGCGGAGGACCGTCACCCGAGACAAGGTCAAGTTAAGTTAACGTAGCGCTAATTAATGAGATTAACGTTACGGTACCTTGCTATCATAACGTTAGCCCTGTGAGGGCTAGGTTTCTATTAATTATGACTACTGTCAATGCGGCTAACGCATTTAATCTGTAAAAACACAGAGCTGTAGAGTGATGAGGGGGGGAAATAAAAACGTAATAAAGCTAACTGGGTAGTTGTCAATTTTAGCTCTGTAGTCATTGATGGATAAAACATCAAGTAGCATTGGTGGCTAATGTGCTCCAATACAGCAGGTCTCATCATTTTATTTTGAACACTGCCAAAACTCAACATTTTATAAAGACTTTAACTTAAAACTTACCTAGAACTTCAAATTTGCTTGACACAAATGAAAGTTCAATTGAAAAACCTTTTAAGTGATGTGTGTTATCAGGTGTAATGGCATTTTTAGGTTAGAAATAAGAACATTTCTTGGTAAGATCCTTAGTTTTTTGAGTGAAGGCAGTGAATTTGGTCAACTGGTGTAAGTTCAGGGTTTTTAAATGCACAGCCATGATCCTACTGTATTATATAATTTAGTCTTAGTGATGTCAATTAACATCTAACATCTTATGTATATAATTGCTCTTTAACTAAACAAAAATATGTTTTTATCCGATTACTCCATTAATCGATGGAATTTTCATTAGAATACTCGATTACTAAAATATTCGATAGCCCTATATTCTTTAATGCGGTTGGCTCCAACTGTACATAAGTATCCTGCTTGGGACACTGGATCTATCTGATAAATAGGAAGGTTTTCTTGAGGTTCTCAGTTTCTTTTTAAAAAAGCATTCTGCCTCATGCACCCTTTGCAGCTGCAGCTCTTCATAATGAGCATCACATGTGACACAGACTGTGGTTGTTGTTTACCAATCAGAGAAAAAAAAACAAAAAACAGATGCAACTATACTATTTTGGGCCCTGTGGATGATAAGACATAAAAATCTGTCTTACTGAGGCTCGAAGGTGAAGCCAATTAGATAATAGGATCAGTGTTTTGAAAAGTATCTCTATCCATTTAAGGCTACAGATGTCACAGAAATGGTTATAAACACACATCTGCTCAGTATCAGACTGTCTTCCTCTGATCACATGATCAAACTGGAAATGTATTTGAGTACCTCATAAAGAAAGATGTAACTAACAAGCAAAATAAAAGAGCATTAAATGTAGAATAAACTGCATGAATGCATGTGCAGCACCTGTGTATCATGTCTTCCAGCCTCCTCCCTTGTGCTTCATCCAGTTCCAGCTGTTTTCGTCTTGCTTCCTCTTCATGTGCTCCCGTTCCTTGCAGAAGCCATCGCTCACGCTTGGCTTTAGACTGAGGAAGACACAAAGATGTGTTAAAGGCTTCAAGAGAGAAAATATGGCAAAGGTTTGACTAAGAGTGTTAGAAAACCAACTAAACAACTAACAAGAATGAATTCCATAAACAAAAAGGCTTGGAAGCTATTTCTTTACTTGGTTCTTATGCAGCATAAGGATTCAACATGTAGCCCCGTGATGTGTTTATAGAGTACAAAAACAAACCAAAACACATTGAGAGTGGTTCAGGGATCAGAGAGTGGAGTAGTTCAAGTATCTCTTGTTCACGAGTGAGGGAAGAATGAAGCAGGAGATTGATAGGTAGATCAGAGTCGGCATCGGTCTGTCATGGTGAAGAAGGAGCTGGGCTTAAAGGCAAAGCTCTCAATTTACCAGTCGGTCAATGTTTCTACCCTCATCTATAGTCAAGAGCTGTGGGTTGTGACTGAGGCCCCGTTTACACGGGGCAAAAACGGAGGCGTTTTCATGCGTTTTGGCCGTTCGTTTACACGAAAACGGAGGTCAAAGCCCCCAAAAACGATCATTTCTGAAAACTCCGGCCAAAGTGGAGATTTTCAAAAACTCAGTTTTCACGTTTGCGTCTAAACAGAGAAAACGGAGGAAAACGGAGATTTACGTCACATTATGCGACAGAAACGTCACCAGCGTCATGAGTGCGACCTGTGTTTACAATTTGTTTGGCCACCGTCAATATTTTCTTTTATTTTACCTGTTTTAAATTCTCTCAGACTCTCGTTCCGTCTTGGAAGTAAAGCCTGAATTATGGTCCCGCGTTAAATCGACGCAGACCCTACGCCGTAGGCTCTGCGTTGGTGTAACGCGGAACCATAAATCAGCCTTAACTGGAAGTTACACGTGTCATTTGTTGATGTTTTTTCCAGGATTCTGATTGGCTGGCATGACGTTAACAGCGTATTCATGCAGGTCCGTGTAAACGAGGATATTTTTGAAAACGTAGAGGGGAAAATATCCATTTTTGTAAATACCCGGCTATGTGTAAACGTGGCCTGAAAGAAAGAGATCTTGGATACAAGTGGCAAATTGAGTTTACTCAGCAGGGTTTTATGGGTTCTCCCTTAGAGATTGTGTGAGAAGCTCAGTCATCCAGGAGGGCTCAGAGTGGAGCTGCTCTTCCTCCGGCCCCTTACAGGGGCCACATGAGGTGGCTCGGGCATCGGGATGATTCCTGGACACCTCCCTGGTGAGGTTTTCCGGGCATGTCCTACTCGGGGGAGACCCCGGGAAGACCCCGGACACACTGGAGGAACTTTGTCTCCTGGCTGGCCTGGCAACGCCTCGGCCAATGAGCTGGGCCAAGTGGCCACAGAGAGGGAAGTGTGGACTACCTGCTTAGGCTACGTATACACTCTAATCACAAAGTAAAAACCTCCACTGACATAATATACATAACTTAAATCGTAAAACATTATAACAATGTCTTATGAGAGCCTGTTAATAAGTATAACATCCCAGAAACACTTCAGATATTCAGGATACAAGGTTATTTCAGATGATTCTGCAGTTTAGATCCAACAAACAGTTTGATGATTTTACAAAGGCAATTAAATGGATAACAAAATAGCTAATCATTTAAATGACTACCTGTAGCTGTGCAACTATGGATGATGGCTACAAAGCTGATGTTTTGTTGTACAACCTTGGGATTTTCTGTCTCAGTTTATGTCCTGAGGGTCTTTTTCTTAAAAATCTTCAATACTATATATTTTTGATGATGTACTTGCATTATGTATTCATCCAACATCATTCAACAGTGATATATTTTATTCTTTAATAGACCTGCTCTATTATATACACCGAAAATCCACTGGAAAATCCCATTTCAATCTGTTCAGCTTTTTCAGATCTACAACAACACTGCAGCATTCACATAGCCCCTCCTCTCCAGCCTGTCTGGAATACTGCATTTCAGGACATTATCCACCATCAGTGGACTCTGATAATGAAGCATAATTTCTTAGAGATTGCTGTGATTACTTCCAATTCCAGCTGGAACATATTAATAGCAATGTAAATCTGCTTATTTGGTTTTTGGAGTATTTTCTACAACATTCTGAACAAAGCTGTCAAGACAAGAAACCACTGTTCTCTCTCTTTTTGCCATGAATATGAATCCATATGACAATAGACTCCTTTTCTTCATTCATGAATGTATTCTTGTAACTTAGTCAAACTAATGTTTTATAAACCTCCTAAACATGTGTTTTTTGTTAAATTCTAGTGAAACCTGCCATTCATATCGTGAAAATGTCCTGTTTTCCTCACTTTACTGCTCTGTGACGAGGCAGATGGTGTTTTGTTCTACACCAACATTCCCCAGAGGTAGAACTGCTTGGGAATAAGACAGAGCACAAAAACATGAATAGTTCCTCTTTAGAGTTTGGCTGCAGACACATCAAACTCTCTGATCGGGCATAAATTAAAACTTGCATTTTCTACTTTCTTAAAGTACCTATATCCTGTTTTGAGTGACTTGTCTGCAGCTGATAAGCTTGTGAAATGTTGGCTCTTTGACAAACCCAGCAAGGCTTTTCTGTCTGAAGCTTTACATGTGGACAAAGTGACCCTTGGTGCTTATGTTATTAATCAATGACTTGGTCATGAGCCTTCACCCTTTTCCTCATTCTGGGTCAGAGTTATAATCCATCACACGTGCTAATTAGATTCCTCCTACTACAATATGTCCCTGACCCTTTCTTTATATATATGTTCTTGTCTGAAACTTTGTTCTTGCGGACTTGCAAAATGACAGCAGACACAGTTAGATTACAGTCCCAGTTGAAGGGCTGCACCTAGTCAAGTTGATAAATCCATAATAGACAAAGTTTCCCAGAATGCATTTCACTTCACCTTGCGTCAAGAATGTAGATCTAACTTCACATTTTTGGTTCATTTTTCCAAATACAACCTACAGGAAAGCTTCCTCCAACGTTTTTGGAGATGTGTAGACACACTAGCAGACTGAACTGGGTCTTCACACTTTCCAAAGTACTTCCCAAGAGTCAAACCTCTGAAGAATGAACCCTCACCTTCACAAATCAAAACATGGCACACTTGCTAACATCCAATGTCCTGCCCCTGTCTACACTTTACAGTAAGTAGTTCTAATATTTAGGTAATTCAGCTGTAAACAATTGAATGGGAGAGTGATCTCCAGAAAAATGAAAAGTTAAAAAAGGTGATAGGCAAATCAAAGCTCCTAACAAACTAAAAAACTTAACAAAAGAAATTAGATGTGGACTTTTCTAAGATTAAAAATACAAATCACGAGTCAGATCTGATATCATTGTTGATTCTAGTCTTCTCATAACCCAGAGAATTCTGGATGTCTCCATATTTGTTTTTAATCGATGACTGCATACATTTAGTTTTTGTCTCAAATGTGTCATACTCTCTGACGTCTTGCTGGAGCACTTTGCCTCACCCTTGGCTGTTTATTGCCAAACTGTATCCCGGCTGCAGGTCTTAAAGACGATAATTAGCAGCATGAGTGCCTCCGCACAAACACACAAGACGGGCAGAAACCGTGACAGAGCAGTTTACCACCTGCCGCCAGAATGTGGACTCTGGCTTTGTTTGGTGTCGTTTGTGTCTCACTGCTGCACACCCACAGGGTTGAGCTAACGGTTACCTCACGTAGGCGCATCCTGTGCACTTTTTGGATAACTATCTCTGATTAAACCAGGCTGAACAGCTTCAGTTTTACCAAAAATTACATACTGTCTTATACTTGCAGTTAAAAAGTATTTTCTTTGATGGATTTTGGTGAATTCTCAATTTGCCCTCAGCTAAATATTTTGGATTTGTGCATGAGACAAGTTTGATGTGAGTGTATAATTCAAACTAAATACAGGACACTTTAGTTAATTCTGACCTTCATCTTTCACCTTTTTTATATTATATTTGCATGTTTCATGTAACAGTTATATCAAAACTTCCGGTATATTACAATGTTGCAACTTGGTGTGGGGCTGTTATGATTTTGTCCTTCATTGGGAGGGATTTATAAGGTACTGAGGCATCAGAGACCCAGTCAGAGTTCAATTATTCAGCTTCCCAGTCCCTACCAAAAGTTCCCATCATCCTGCATTTGCTGTAGCTCAGAAGTAAAGGGAGTGCAAAGCTGTAACGCCAATTCATACGGAGGCTGTAAAGACATAGTTGAGAAGAATACCACATAATACTATATCAATGTAAACTCTTGACCAAAGAATATCACAGATATTCTTTAAGAAGGAAATACAATTATAAAAATGTTCTATTAACTACCCTTGGTTTGTACTCAAAATAATACATGTATGTGTTTTAACATAAACGGAGGATAGACTCTCATATAATGTACTTTTTGCATTTATTGGGCCAGATTTAGTGCGACAAACTGTTTAGGATTACAAAGTGTCAGAATTGGTAAACTGGCATCTGGAGGCAGTGGACAATTATCTTTTAGCCTGATTCATGTTTGGCATGGCATCATGAACGTTTCACTTTCAGAATCTGAATGCCAGAGAGGATTACAGTATATGCATGCTTTGAACTAGGAATTCACTAACAGTTTATAAATGTATTACCACACAAACTCACACAACATGTGAAAGGATGGAGTCCCCACTCATCTAAATATATTTGTAAAGTCAGAAGTTGGTACTTGTCACAACCAATTGATTGCAAAATAAAATAAATGGAGAAAGTAAAAGAAAAAAACAGATATTGTCTAACATATCAGTCCAAGTTCGATAAAAAATAAATTGTGAAAGTTAAACATGCTGTTTTTGAAGTTTCAGCCCTAATATAGCTAGCTTCATGCACCCATGATGTTAAACGGATAATACATTTCAATACAAGTTACATAGTTGTTACCCAGAGAGGAGGATTCACCAAGTCTATCCTCTAACCATCACCCTAGACAGTTTTTCTCCCATTTCTGCTATTAGTGGTGAAGATAATATGGTTGCGTAAAGTAACAACCCCCCTCTCCTTTTTTTCCCTCTGAGAACCAGCTTGCTCTCTGATCCCTCTCATGCTGCTTTAACAGACTTTCCACTTCCTGTTTAGCACTGACGCCAACCACTCTGAGCTGGACTCTTAGAGAAAAGGTTTGCGGCTGTTTGGAAGTTCTACGCTATTCATCGGAAACTGAAATAGCCTAGTTTCACCAAGATACACATAAGCAACTCCATCACCTATTGCAGAGAGAACTGGAGCTTCAACAGAAAGTGCTTGCTCAGCTTGGACTCAGCTCTGCAGTCATGATGATGTTTACATGATTCCAGACTCAGATCAACGCCTCCATTCTGAAGGCTCTGAATCACACAGCCGTAGAGGTCCTTATCAAATCTCAGGGCTCCAGTTTCCATTTCCTCTCCCAGGCCGCTCTGCCTCTGGAGACCCAACAACAAAGCCAGCTCCACGCTGCCTGGCTGTGTGGCACTTAGGAGTAATGGCCATTAAATGGGACTGTGTTACCACATGTTGATTACATCTGGAGTTCAAGCCTGTTGGAGCTAAATACAAAAGAATCCTAAACAGAGCAGTATAGAAACAGAGATGGGTGAAGATCGGTGAAGGCTTGTTTGTTTGGCACAGACTTGTTTGGATCAGGATAAATCTATGTAGCACTGTGCTGCATCAGTTCTTGAACAGCCGAGGCCTCAAACGTAGCTCCTTCAAGGCTTATAGGCTTCAAGGGTCAGACCATTAACACAATTGTGTTCATTAATTGACCTTTTGTTTGTGCTTCCTACATGTTATCATCTTCTTATCACCTCTGCACTGCTAGCTATCTTGCTTTGTCCAAACCATAGTGGATGTTTGTTTTTTCTGCTTTTCACCGGAGTTGATCCTCGCCACGCTGAAGGACCAGTTGCCAGCCCTAACCTGCACATATGGTAAAAATTAAACATTAAAAATTGCTGGAGCTGATAGCCCATAGCGTCTGAGGTTGCAGCATGCGGAGCACGTGCTGTCACCGGAGTCTCCCATTACTTGTGAGCATTGAATGCAGCTCTCCCTGACAACTTAGGGCCCGATTTACTAAAGGTTTGCGTGTGTTAAAACGTGTGCAAACTTGACAGCACCCGCAAACCAAAGTGCCAGCTGATCTACTAACAGCGTGCAAAGAGGACTGCGTCTCTGAAATGCGCAAAATTGCACACGCAATTCAGTTAGTACTTTTGCCCTGATGAATAATCAATATGGGGCGTACCCGGCAGAAATCCTAAATACTGGGAGGGGAAGATGCAAATATGTCCATTTACCACGCGCAATGAGATTTACCAAGCCTGAAAGTAATTGCGCGTATTGTGATTGCGTCTGTATTTAATACGTTCGAAAGGAAGGTGCTAATCTGCTGCTGCTGTTATTGTGGCAAGGAGGCGACATCCAAAAGGCCAAGCCTTTGTGCCAAAACTTTGTATTTTATTGATTACTTATCTTATTGAACGTGAAATCATCCTTCGTAAATTACATTTAATTAAAACCTGTGCTTATTAATCACAAAACACAGGTTAAACATCATGACCAAATCCGCTCCGACCCGCTGTGTCTGTGATCAGCGCAGGCAGACTGCAGCTTCGCCTGAATTATGGTTCTGCGTTAAATCGACGGCGTAGCCGACGCGTAGGGTCGCGGTGGGGTGTGCGTCGCCGCGTACCCTACGCCGTCGGTTCTGCGTTGGTGTGACGCGGAACCATAAATCAGCCTTTAGTGTGCGCTGTGCGCTGTTCTGAACACTTCTCTTCTCTTCTTGCCATATGATGGTCCCGTCTGTCACACATTTACTGTCATTGTTTGCTATATAATATATAATATTTTCAATATACTGTGGACATCTGAATAAAAACTTAACTCATAAATAGATGAATCAAAGCGCTCTCCAGCTCTGTGTCTGATTGTCTTTTTCTCCTCAGATCATGCCGAGCACCGCCGGCTCACGTAAACCCGACCAATTAAATATTAAAAATCAAATTCAGTCCTGTGGCCCGTTTTTCTATTTCGTATTTTTGATCTGTGCCTAAAATTGAAATATGAAAAACCAGACGTTTTTCCGTTTTTTTGTGTTACCAACAACTGCATTTATTCTATCGCAGGTTTTCTCCGATATTGCGTTTCTTTTGGTAATGTTTAAATTTATTTGCTGTAGTTCATGAATGTGTTTATTTGCCTCTTCCACTAATATCTCTAACTCCAACTCGTCAAATTTCATTTTGCGCTTGTGACTTGTGACTGTGCATTCCATCCAGACTCTCCATGGCGCAGAGTTTGCACTCGCAAACCTTAAGACGCGCAACAACTCATTTAAATACTGCTGTTTGCGCCTGTTATCAATTGCGCACGCAATCTTAGTTGATCACCCGCAAACCACACGCAAACAGCACGCGCAAACTTTTTCAGTGCACACGCAATTTAGTAGCCTACTCTTTATTTAGGATCTTAGTAAATCGGGCCCTTAGTGTCCACAGCAGTTTCTGTGATGGTAGGTGTCATTCCCACAGCATGACCTAGTTGTGTAAAGTATATTTGCTGTGTCTGAAAAATCATTAGCTACTATGCACTCGATCAGAATGTACGATCACATGGCTTAAATCAATCTCTGTTTTTTTGGCTATATTTAATACGGTGTTAAATGCTGGAAAACACAGGTATAAAGAACCAAATTTATTTGACAAAGGATTTGTTGGTGCCATGTTTGTTCAACGGCTCTAATTAGTCAAAGGAATGTATTTTTATTGCAAATATTAAACCTGGGTATTTGTAATATAATGGTGTAGCCACACATATTACTGCGCCCACCCTGTGTTTGCAAGGATTTTATGGCTCCAAAATGTTCCAAATAATTTTCTTTGAGAGGAAAACATGTATAGCAGCACAGCGCATAAACTCATTAAGTGAATTCATGAATTAAACCTGAGTCTCTTCTTTTGATTCTAATTAATGTAAGCCTTCTTTGATTGTCTTGATTCAATCTACCAGTAACCAAAATATGCAGGATGTAAACATGGCAAAGCTGATGTTTGTGGAAAGCTTAAACAGAGAATTGTTTTTCTTTGTGGTTGAAAGGTTCAAGAACTCCATATAAATAAATGGCTAAATTATTATTATTATTTTTTTAAACCCACAATCTGTTAGAAGCTTGTGCCCTCTTTACTGCTTATTATTTGTTCATGGAATCTGTTTACTTGAAAGAAAATCTTGGCTTCCCGGTAATGGCTGGCAGTAAGTATTAGGGGTTTTTATTATTATTATTATAGTCCTGTCCTCCTCAGCCAAGGGAAACTCTCTGCTGACGGTCTACACACTGGCAGCTCTGAGATTTGGACATTTGGGATGGAAGCTCTACCTGTCAGCCAAAAACTCCACACATTCAAGCATACGAGTGCTGAAAAATGGTGCAGAAAGATTCATCATGCATCTTTGACGGTGTGCTGTCTCATTATGTCTCCTTGATATTTCGGGTCAAGGTTTGAATAGACTAAGATAGATTGAATGGACACAACATGCACATTTGTGGAGCTCACATGTGGGTTTTAACCTCTAATCCTAACTTGAACTCTACCTCACCGTCACCGTTAATCTACTGTACATCTGATCATAAAATAGCAGCTACCTCTCATCACAAATAATGCATCATCTCTTATTTCTTACATTTAGTCACCTTAGCAGTTTGTGCAGCATTTAGTTCAGCTGTTGATGAAACATTATATCAAAGCCATAAATAAACAGCTGCTTACTAATAAGCAGAGAGGCTTAAATCATAAGCTAGATCTTTTCTGTTCATTCACACGTTACATTTATGGTAGCACTAAAGAACTATAACATTACATACGTCTTTAATACATTTTTTATATGTTTGTTGGCTGTTCGCCTTTATCTGCACTCAAGTAAAACAGCATAAAAAGGGAACTAATCTAACCTTGGAGATATTGAGTGACTGTGGATACGTTTAAAATGCAATGGTTATGAAAACGCAGGATGACAAAAGTAGACCCCGTACAGCAGATTTATTACCCTGGACAAATTAACGTGTGACCACCAATCATAAATAGTGCCCATGAGATGGTCCAGCTCTGCTCAATCAGCTTCTTTCTATAATTACCAGAGCAGACTGCCAGGAGCAGTTCAAATTAGCAACTCGCTGCAAACAAATTGACATGTTGACAATCAGAAGCCTGTAGTCCACCAACAGACAGGCACAGTTAGTTCTCTTATTCCAACACAGGGATTATTAGAATCAACCTTCTTAAGGTAAAACATGTAAACCCTTGTTTCAGATCCACAAAAATGGGATTTGACGGTAGCTGATATAACTTTAGAGAGGAAGAGTCAAGTGTTTGGACTAACTAGCCAGCTATCACTGCAGACCTTTAAAATACTCGCAAACTGCTGCTATTTCAGAAAAAAAAGGTGTGTCCATTGAAGCAAACTTAAATAAAACAGAGGACATAAATGTGAACACCTGTAATAAGTTTTGCTGTGACTAGTGTGGCGTGACTCCATCTAATCCATTACTTAAATTATTTAAGAGTTACTGGAAGAAAAACATAGTTTGGCAACTTTTCTAATGATGTCTTTTTCTAGCATTAAAAATACATTTACTCAAATGGAGGACCTCAAATTTCACACGCACGCACGCACGCACGCACGCACGCACGCACGCACGCACGCACGCACGCACGCACGCACGCACGCACGCACGCACGCACGCACGCACGCACGCACGCACACGCACACGCACACGCACACGCACACGCACACGCACACGCACACACACACACACACACACACACACACACACACACACACACACACACACACACCTACCTTGACATGTTGGAGCTGTAATACCAGGTCATCAAGCTGGTTTCTTTTCTCTTCAATTTCAGTTTGCCGTTTTCGCTTCTCCTGAGAAATGAAAAATACGTTAGAAAAATTATTTTCTTTACATCTGAAAAGTAAAATTCATGGAGTTCATTTTTGCTCATTGTTTCCTGATCAGTGAAATAAGAATAGTATTCAAAGAAAAGAAACAAAGAAGAAAACAAACAGAAGGACGTGAGGATGATCCTGCATGTGGTGGTGATGTGTATTGAGTTTGAGACAAGATCCACTCAGGGAAATGAAGGTTACATTGAACAGTAATGCAAGACATTGATGCAAAGCATAGTCCGACTAACCGAATGTTTCGTTCTGGGGAAACAGAGAGATACAGAATTATGAACATAGCCTGGGAGGAAGTGAGGTTTTAGGGGGATTGGATGTCAGAGTTTATCAAAGGCTGAAAGAGGATAAGGTTCACAGGTTACAGTATATAGAGAGGATGGATTAGACCCAGAATACTCTACATGGAACAGAACATGTGGGCAAACAATGCTTAACTTCATGTGACAGTAAATGAGTCTTATGTATTGATATTTTAGTGGGAAAAAAATTGAAGAGACCGAGTTTCATGTAGTCGATTTCCTTAAATGGATGTAAATGCATGGAAACATAAACAAAGTAGACCCCAGCCCAAACCCACTTGGGGCTGGAGGGCATGAAATACTGAGAATATGTTGGGGTTTTAGCTTTCCCTCCCTCACAACCCTTCCGTGGGAGGGGAGCGAGGACTTCTACGTTTCCTGTTTGCTAAATATAACTTTCAAGGGAAAACCCCCAGAATGTTAATAAACCCTGGACCACGTCTCAAGCGAAGCAACTGTTGAGTGATGCAGGAATGGACGCAAGAGCAGAGAACCAAAATTGCAGGGAGCAAAATCGAACGCTTTCCCCTTTTAAAGCAGGAGCGATGGCAGATAGACTAAGAAGATGTTAATCTTCAGGAGCATCTAACTGAAGAAAGTAATCAGGAAGCAACCTTATATCCAGGGCTTCATCTTAATCTGTCAGGACCCAAAGCTTGTGACCAAACATGAAGGTTGGAATGTAGATAAATTAGTGAACTGAAATCTGCACCATTTAGAGCAGCTCCCTTCGTTAAAGCAGCACAACGTAACTTTCAGCTTTTCTGAGTTTGGCGGCATCTTTTGGACAAAAGCGGTAGTGCTTTACCAGAAAGAACACTACGTTTCCCATGAGCACCAGCGCGTACTGCCGGAAAACTCCTGTCCCGTCGCTGCATTTGTTTTGAGAGAAGACGGGACGCTTTTCTGTTTCACCAAGTGAACAGACGGAACGCAAAAAAAAAGATGTTAAACTGCTGGAAAGGAACTGGAATTTACCGGGATACCTTAAACAAGGAAGCCAGGGAGCGGTATATCGAGAAAATAATGATTATTAACAGTCTGGATCCATATGAAATCCCTACTGAAGAGTGCAGCTCCTCGTCGGAGCGCCACTTTTTATAAGGGATTACTGCCGCAGTTCTGCAGAACCACCGTCTCCGGCTACCTTGTTTATGTAAATGTAAATGTTTGACTCACCATGTGTTTCAATAAATTAGTATAATAGTACAACATACAGTACATGTTTTGTATTACTCTTACTTTTCTTTTCTTTTTTTTGACTGCTATATTATGCTGAAGAGGCTCTGAGGCGTGAGCAATATTTTTTTTTCCTCGTGAGATTATTTTTTTCCTCTGCAGCTACAAATCAAATAGTTAATATTTTTTCCTCAACAAAATTAATTGCACCGCAGAGAGCTGGCCAACAACTGCGTTTAGCTGGAGAAGTGGGGAATAAAACCCGTTTGAATGATCCGACCCCGGTCTGTGAGTGTTTGTTTGTGGTTTAATAAACCCGTGTTTTGATCCGACGCCCGTCTGTGTAAGTGTTTGTTTGTTTACTGAGGAACGTTATGTTTGGTCGGACTCGTTACAGCCGCGATCCAACCGAGCCGACAACTCTTTTACTCTTTTAATTTGTTATCTCAGATAATTGGCCTCCGTGGTTCTGCCTCCGAGCAGGAAAGCGGTGAAAAGTTAAACCATTAGGATCTTTTCCCCACGTCTGTTGTGTGGAGCTGCTGCAGCCACAACGCAGCAACGGGTTACCAGCTTCTGCGGAGCTGTGCTCCACGCCCCGCCCATTTTCGTCTCGACTACGAATCGGGAAGGAGGGGGAAGTGACGTATGCCGTAAAGCAGTCAAAGCCGTAAAGATTTGTAGTTTTTTAGTGTGGCAGGGTTCCTACCATGCTCCTCAAAGTTACATAGTGCCAGTGAAGGCGATACAGACCCCTCAGACCATGACAGAGGTTCATTAAACCTGTTGGAAGTTGATGTACCATCACAATGACTCTGGAAATATTATATTAAGGTGGAAAAGTTACATAGTGCCGCTTTAATGCCAGTGGCAATAATTTACTTCTGCCTGTGAATAAGAGATGTCAAGCTACTGCAGCCTTTTTTCAAATGCTGACACTATTTTGTGGGGCCTTAACGAAAGGTATGTGAGATGCTTCGCTCAAAACAACAGAAATATACTATACTCTTATCAGCCATGCTTTTACACTACTGTTCTTAGCAGCTGGCAGGTAGGAGACTTATCCGCTTAAGTTAACTCCACCCCGTTCGTCTTTGGGTAGTGCATCTTCTGATCCTGGTGTTGCAAGTTTGTGCTGACCATTTCTGAGGTATAATGAATGCAGCATGATATGGCATTTGCTGTGATAACTATGGGAGAAGCTGGATAATTCTACCCTGATCTGAATGAGTGACGTCAGAGCATCCTGCAAACCTGAATGGCTCACTAAATACCAAAATATTTGGTTTCAAACTGAAAAGGAAATGTTTCTCACATGCTCCCATTAAACTTCTTTATTGTGGGCAAAAATGTACATTAACCAGAGGGAGTTTACAGTCTGATGAAATGAACATAACTATATCATTTGCCAAAAACAGAGGGGAACCTCTGACGTTTCCAACAGAGTTCTTAGCTTGGCTGAACACAGAGAGATCCTTTCCATGAATATCCTAAACACGATTAAGGACAAGGTGCAAACAGGGAGAGTCTAACTCTCTGAAATACAAGCATAATTTATAATGAAATTTACTGTTTTGGTTTTGCAAAAAGCAGATAACTTGTAGCAAGAACCTTGGCATCTTTGCAGTACTCCAAACCCAATTCCCGGTGGGACACTCCCATCTCCAACCACAAAAATCCCATTCAGATGAATGAAGCTCTCAGAATCTCCCAAACAACACATGCTAAAGATTGAGTCCACTCTCTAGCAGGTATTGTCCATAATTCATAGATAATATGGAGACAAAGGATCCCCTGTATTAAATTACAGACTACAGCAATTGTTTGGTTATGTGGGATGAGAACAAGTCTTATTAAGGTCATAATATCAGGTCTTTCTTTCTTACACACATCACTCAGCACAAAACTTTACTGTAGAGAATTTTACTGTAGAAAACTGTACTTATAAAGAAAGAATATTATTTTGTGATCTGCATGTTTGCCACTTAAATCAAATATAATAAATGATGCAAGCAAGCGTAAAGCCTATTTTATGGTTAAATTTGCTTCAAAAGTGTCTTTGCTAATCAATCAGCACAGACCACTCTCAGCTTCCTCTTGCCTCCAACTTTAATGCAAAGAGGCTTGTTCGGTGCCAGAAAAGCAAGTAAGCAGAGCAAAGAAGAAAATGCAGCAGTACTAGTTTTTGCTCATGCAGAGCCTCTTGCCTTTTAAGGAAGACAGACGTTAAAAAAAAAGAAACAAGAATCCTTATGAGCTGAAAATAGCAAAACCTTGATAGTATCATACCTTAAAGCTGCACACGGGCCTTGAAAACATCTGCACCAACAACTGAGGTAATGTCCCTCCTTTTCTCTCTCTCTCTCGCCCTATTTCTCTCTAAGCCGCACACACACACTCCACAGCAGCAGTTCCCATGGCTTGTGAATTACGAACAGAGAGCTGCAGCAGAGGTTTTGGCAGCCATATGTCAGGGACTGTCGAGGACATGTGGTCGATGAATGGCTAAAACACACGTGAACGTCCAAGAGAAAGAAGGAAAAACACAAACACAGAAAAGCATATGTGCTTACAACGCATAGACCTCTAATTCATTCACCCGGCTGATCTACATTCAGGGCGTGTGTCTCCATTTACAGGATTCATGACATCACTTGATCAAAGATGGTTTGGGTGCTATTTGGTGGTAATCCTGTTCCAGAAAGAAAAAAATGGAAACTTGTCATAGTAAAGCTAAGAACAGTTTCTTACTTTATATGACATCTTAGGTTCTCACGTCCTTTTAGAAAAATGATAACTCTGTGGCAATTAGGGCTGCAACTCCTGATTCTGTTATCTATTACCAAGCAATGACAGAGTGATCATTTTTAATTTCCATTAGAAAAAGAGTCTGTTATGCAGTTACTAACTGACATTTGATTTGAGCAGATGGAAGACCTGCCCAACAATTATTGAAAGAAGGGTTAATAAGATTTATCTGTTATCAAAATATTCAATCTATTATTCATCAATAGTTTTCAGTTGTCTTGATGTTAGGTTTTCGGCTACCTGTGGATACACAGCTATCTAATTATCAGCTTTCTCTTCATTCAAAATCGTCTGTGTGTCTGTGTGTGCAAAGGCAACGGACGAGTCATTGAGTTGAAATGAGCTGCTTGCCTTGGACAGCTGAACTGGCAGGAGACAGTCCACTTCTGTTTACTGTACTCCCCCCAGAGAAAACATCCACCTCCTCACAAAAATATGTTGACATTCTTGGTGACACACTCATGACTTCCCACACTCTGACTCAGTCTTCGGCCCCACTTGGTACGCTGCTAAGCCCTTAAACACAAGGCATCACTTTTCCCGCTACTGTTGACAGTTTACGAAGAGCTGGGACAGAGAGGAAGAAATGTGTCATAAACTATGTACTAGGTAAGTGATTAAGCTTCAGTGAAGACGATTACTCCGTCACACTGCATTTACACGTTTAGACACTCTCAAAACTGAATTAAGGGAAACATTTGTGTTGTTGCTAAAAGTTTTGACAGATTAGGTCAAAACTTGCTCACAGTTCCTGTAAGTTTAAACCTGACACAGTGAACCCTCACCCTTTATCTGCAGCATTCATGCCTGAAGTGACTTAATAAATAGGCTTCAGTGTTATTTCCTGATTAAAGTGGAAAATCTCACAGACAAATAAATGAGCACAACTTGAAGCAAATACAGCATTGATCTGAATATAAGAGAGCCCTATTTAAAGGACACCCATGCCCCCCTTTCAAGACATTTTTTGGGGAAAGAAAATGACATGTGGACCAAATCTCAGTTTGTCTTAGTAACATTTCTTTTTGATCCAGGCCTGAGGTATTTATTTCCAGGCATTTTTATGAGTTAATGACATAGTGAGGAAAAGACTGCAGTCTCTGTCCAAAGTCTGAGGCAAGTGCTGAAGGAGACAGTCTGTGTGTTTTAGGAAGTATTTTGTCTGTGCACAATAAAAATATTAAAAAATATATAAAAAAAAAATATTAAGAATATTTACTTCTAGATTTTGCTTATTTCTTCATTTGTTCAAATTACATAAAGTATTTGAACGTGGTGTGAGTGGTGAAAGGTATGTAGTTTATCAAAAACATTTGATTGTGTGCAAGAATGTTGGACAAATATGTGGTCCCTTGACGGCCCCTTACCAAAAAAGGTGAAAGTGTCTTGAAACTCGTTAAAAATGGAAATGGAAGGTGCCTTTTTTTAAAAACGATCTGGATTAAAAGTGCCCCTTTTCAGTCCCACTTTCACATTGTATTACACTACATGACATCATATTTTATTGATGCTTGACGACTCTGCAAGCATTGTCTCTTTCATCTTAAAGATAGCACCCAAACTCCTTCTCATTTTTTTTCTTCACTTGCCCCATCTTTCTGCATCTTTCAAACCCACTGAAACTCTTTTGAGGTTAATGTTTAAGGCAATTGTGATGCCACACTCAGGCAGCTTACTCTGCACCACCATTTCTTGCAGATGCAACTGTTCAAAAGTTCAAAAGTCCAGATCCAGAATATAGCACGGCATAACCTTTTCTGATGTATTTGATAGGGGTGTAATGATTCATCGATATACAATGATACATTGATGGATGACATTAGTGATGAATGACTCAATAGCATTGATACAAAATCTCATCAATACACGTAATCCTCAATTGTCTATTTTTATTAAAAGAATCGCTTTTCATTTAACTTAATAATAGAAATGTGGAAAAAAATGTGTTACTTATGCAATTTGATACGAATAGAAGTGATTGTGTTGAATCAGCGTATGATATTGTCAAATTTTAACTGCTAGCTACTAATTCAAATCAAATAAAACTTGTGAATTTTTTTCGTAGCATCAATCACTCAAAAGTCTTCACTCTCAACAGGACTAAAATGACAAATAATGAAATAAACCAACAATCCAACAATGAGCAACTCCTCAGGGAAACTGTTTCACAGGGAAGGCAGCCAGGGGCATTGCACAAGCTACATAAATGGTTTATAATGCTGTAATAATAATGCACATTGGGAAACCCAGCTCCACATGCTCTTGTGAAATGCAACCAGTTTGTCCTTTGAGTGTTAACCATGGCCTCAGTATGGGCAGAGGAAAAATCCAGCTGCAGCATTTTGAATGGTACCCACTCAATTTGAGTCAGCCTTTGAGACTGCAAAGTAAACTCCCCGCTTTAAGATATAAGCAGAACAACAGCTCGTCCACTTTTCATTGCATGAACAAGCTACACAGTTATGAGGTAGAAGCTGCAAAGCTTTGGAAAAAAATAATGATCCTTCTACATTTTTTTCCCCTTAATACTATTTGTGCAGCAAAAACCGCAACGAACAGGAAAAACCCCTATAAAAAAAACAAAAAACCCCGACAAAATTAAAGACTTGGTCCAAAATGCTCCCCAGCAATCAGACTCCAAAATCACGATCATTTTATTCTCTAACATCATGATCACTACATTTCTTTAACTTTTTTAATGAAATCCATGTTTTTCTTCTCACGTTTTCTCTGTTTCGGACCTGAAATTCAATAATTTGAGTCGTCACCTAGTCTCACAAGGTCAAATGAATTTCCGTTTCCTTACAGTGCGAAGGCCCTATTGTATCTGTAGGAACTTTTCTCTTTTTTTTCAGACCAAAGGAGGGCCTTTTTGCCCGCCTAAACGTGCCCCAAAAGTCACCAAATTTTGCACGCAAGCCAGGCCTGGCGAAAAATTTGATATTTAATGGTTTGCATTAATGGGCGTGGCCTAATGGCTCAACAGCGCCCCCTAGAAAACTTTGTACCTCAAGCCCCACAATACATTTTGACGTACATGCGCGAAAATCTGTACACACCTGTATCATGTCGCAACTTAAAGAAAAGTCTCTTGGCGCCATGCCCGAAACCGAACAGGAAGTCGGCCATTTTGAATTAATCGTGTAATTTTGGTGAAAGTTATGCCATTTCTTCGGCCATTAATACTGCCCAAACCGTAACGTGCACCCAGGTGTGTTATACATCAAAATGTGCGTCTCGATCCTGCGATGATGCACATTACCTTTCTCAGTCAAAAGCGTTACCGTGGCGACAATAGACGCCAAAAAGCGCGCCCCCCTTCATCTGGTTGGTCCATATTTGCATAACTTTCTAACTGGTTGTGATAAAGACATGTGGGTGGTGTCATTGGACTCGGTATTGAGTACTTGACCTTCATAGGCTTGAATTAGCCCCGCCCCTTCATCTGATTGGTCGATATCTGATAGTTCCTACTTTCTGCCATAACTTTTGAATGGTTTGATATAGAGAGTCGTGGGTGGTGTCATCCGCTACATGTCCAGGCCTGAAGAATCTACATGCAAGTCATACAACCGCTTCCACTGCAGCACGCCTGAATGTACACCAGGGGGCGAGGGCCCGTTCATCGCTGCTTGCAGCTTTAATTTTGTATTTAGTCTGTATGATATAGTGAAATGACTCAATTGAGCTTTAATATTTGGTAATGACTGACTGAAGTCTCCATCAAATTCTACAAACACCCTATGGAACTACCATTTTTCTGGACTCCCACTGGAAAGTGTTTACCTCACTTCTAGATGTAGCCAGTTTCTATCTTATGAATATAAATGGTCACCAGTCTTAATTCCAATGCTACCAAATCTACTACAGACATTTTTCAGAAATGTCACCACTAGTTTTAAATTGTTCTCAGATGCATCACAATTTCTTCCAAATTGATATTCAGAATTTCCTGTTTCACTAAATTTTAAATATCTAACATTACACACAAAACCAGCAGAATGATGAGATTATATCATCAATCTTTTTAACTGCTGCAGTCAAAGATAGACTAAAAAAGCCTCATTTGTAACACCACTGCCTCAATTTGCGAGAAGACGTGAAAAAACCTTGTCTTCCGAGTACCACAGCGTGTAAGTCATCTTACGTCCGGGGTTCAAATTTCCAAGTTGTCCTTGCCAGTGAAGTTTTTAAACGCTCAAAGACGTCAGCAAATAGTTCATACATGTGCAATCTTCTTGGAACCAGATCATAACAATGACTTACAACACATTTGTGGCCACATTTTCCTCTCCGGTCTGTTATCTGTGGGAGGAGATTGAATCATACCTTGACAGTTTTTTTTTTGTTTGTTTTTTGTTTTTGGGGGTTTGGGGGTTGGCAGCTTTTCCCGAGGGTGTACAGGAAATTCAACGCAATGCAGGTGAGGTCCAACAATTCTTAGAGTACCGCACTTATTTAATGTATTGTCTGCAGTCTGTAGATGATGATGAATGTGATCCATCACAAGAGCCCATAGGGAACATGCTACTTAGCAACTACTTTAATCAGGAATTGCTAACAATGCAGTTAGCAAACCTGCCAGCAACAACAGCAGATTGTCATTTGTGCTTAACATTAGATGTACACAATATTTGCTGAATGCAGTGTTTGAATCTCAAGTCCAATAGCTCAGTGTTTTTTCACTTTATAGGATACTGAAAGTTATTAGGGATGTAAATTAAACAGGGAAGTCTGCAGATCATCAAAGTCAGACTTAAAAAGAGAAGGGAGTCTGGACAAACCACAATTTGCACTGAGGGCAATTGTCCATGTGGGTAACATAAAAGTATGTTAGGGAGCTGGTGTTTTTGTAGATTTGTTGTAAATTTCACTGATTTTTAATGAGTTTAAGAGACTCAAGCTAAACATGAATACTTCTATGAAAAGGAAGTGTTTCACATAAAGGCAGGAGCAACCTAGATCAAGCACATTTAGGATAAAACTGGAAAGGTATGAGTGATCCCACAGTGATCCAGCCCTCAGAGAATATTGCGTTCTGCTGATGATGACTGTGTGAAGAGAAGAGGGCATCAGATCAGATGGGTCACATTCTGTACATGCCAACACACCCTGCGGAGAAATCTCACAGTGAAGATCATCTTCCATTCTGTGGGCGGCCATATTTTAATGTTACGAGAACACAGACTGAAATGGACCTTTGCCTCAAATGTCACGAGTTTCATCCTGATTTGGCTGACCAAACCGAACATATTTACATTTACTTGTGGCATAAGTTCAAATGTCTGCAATAAGAAACCACTGACCAACTGAATAACAAAATACATAAAAAATGGTGGGGTCAGTGAACGAAAACTTAGCACATAACTGAAATGTCCTGCATGTCAATGTAATACGATGGCAGCAGGTGATGGCTATAGTCATCATGTCTATCTGTGATCAAATACATACATGCATACCTTTAACTGATGGATGCAAATACATGTATACATACACATAATTACTTTTTGTTTGTTTAGAGAAAAGTTATGAGAATAACATTCATAACATTGGTAGCTAAAATAACGATCAATCTGTCTGCCGCCTGCAGTCCGCTCGCTGCCTTTCATGCATTGTTTATTTTTCAATTAAGCTCAAAAGTGATGAAAATAATTCCAAAAGCAGCAGTGTCCACTTTAGCTGCATTCCAGCCGCTCACGTCTCAAGTCCCTGTGAACCCAGCTCCAACTAAAATACACACAAAGAGGCACGCAGACGCTACAGACGCACACAAACATACCAGAATGCCTAGTAGGGCCGAGGCAGCTGCTGCTAATTTTAGAGGGCATGTAACGCCTGCTGAGCCCCAGACCCCATGCTACTCAACGAGACACACCCCCTCTTCCTTTTCTAAATGACTTTGCCCTGAGCGCACTCCCCTCCCCCGTGAGCCAGCGTCCATGAAACAGCCGTCTCAGCCCACATCAGCTCTCTGGGATCCAATTTGCTCAGTTGGTATTTGACAGCACCCACTCCTAAATAAATATCCATTACCTATTATACTAGTTCAGGAAGTCTATTAAGCAACTGTGAGCAGTCTAAACCCTAAGGGCCGGGACACACCGACCCGATGGCCGACCGTCGGCAGAAATGCAGTCGGTCTGAAAGTCGGCTTCCGTCTACCCGAGTTGGTAAAAAAAATACTCCTGAACCCACCAACCTGACGCCGACTGGAACGTACGTTCTGTGTGTGCTCGAGGCGTAATACGTCCCCATAACTGCAGGCGGCGGTAATCTGTGATGTCGCCCAAAAAGAAAAGAAAAGAAGAACAACCGGAAACAACGGATTGCTTTAGTCACGAGTTCTGAACTGAGCCCACTGTCATCAGTCAGTGTTTTCCTTTCTGATCAAAGTCAAGAAGGATCGAAAATTTGATGGCTTATAATGAAAATATTATACAATTAAACACGAGCCAAATTCAAATCGACGTGACAATAGAGTGTAGTGTAGCATCTGTACCATGCAGTGTAGTTAGTATGTTTAGCTTGGTCATGTCCCGTTCACTCTGATTTGCTAGTCAAGGGCTAGCAATCCACCAATCAGATTAATCGTAGAGGTGGACGGATAGTGGCCGATACTACACTTCCAATCGTCAAAATAAATGCTGACTGACTGATGATGGACGACACAGCAACTCAACTCTAGTCACTGACCTCGCCCGACTGCCCGACTGCCAATACTCGGGTTGGTGTTTCCCGGCCTTAACATGTATTATGTTGAAAATGATTGAATAACTTCAGCTGTAGCGTTTTTGGTTGTTTTTTTAAATACAAAGTCAATTCAGCTGATGAACCATCAACCCACTCCATTCTCACTTCAAGGGTGCTTTTATTTGCAGTTTAAAGTTGTATCAATAAGAGCTAAAAGATTATGAGGTTGTAATCTTTTATACAGCCCCAGATCTGTATGATGCAGTTGTCTTGGCCATCCATGCAATTCTTAGTTCAGAAGGTGTTGAGATTAAACCACTTTTACAACGCTGCCTTGGATTTGTTGTTTCTGGTGTCTTGCTCTGTACCTCTCTTTGTATTCACTTCTGTTGCTACTTTCTCCAGTGTCTTAGTTGTCTCTCTAAAGTGATATGTAATTGTTGCAAGAGGAAACTGGGATGGAAGCTCACAATTACTTTTTGCTTATAAAAAAAGATAAAGATGTATTTTATTAATCCCAGGACTGGGAAATAATTGAATAATAATATAATAGTAGAGATGGGAGACTGTGACAGCAGGACGCTACCAAAGAATGATCTAATACTCAAAAAGAAAAAAATGCCTCAGTGCTGCTTTACTGATTTTTTATTGCTAATTCTTGCTTTCACAAGTGACAGCAGAACTGAAAAGTGGAAAGAATTTGACACAGTCAAATCAGATGGGGCCTGAATAAGTGAAAATGTCAAATTATAATAGTGTTTTCAAGGCTTTGGTGCCATCAGCATCTCTAAGTAGGCAAACTACACAAACAGCCGGTAGCCAAGCCCTCCACTTAGTGCAGCCCATTACTACTGGCCCTCCACTACATCCCACAATCACAAATCTCTGTGCATGCCACAGTTCAGCTATAGAACCCCCCACCACTCCTCCCCTCACCCTGTCTGTCAGACTTCCCTAAGTGGATCCAGGGATTTGTCCAGCCTTTACGGCAACTCCACCTACAGAGATCACGCTTGCATCTGAAGAAATCAATCTGAGGTTCAATCCACAAGGAGAACTAGTTAATCGATGCATTAATCTTGCAGGAATCTTAAAAACACTCCTGAGGCAGGAACAGAGACAGCAGGCATCGTGAAGCGGAAAAAGATTTCCGCTTTGATAGTGAGCTTTTTGCAATAAAACCTCTAAACTGCTGTGATAGTTACTGTTAGTTACTGTCTTACTGTTACCAGAAAAGTTTCATATTCTGTCAGGCACATATACACACGCACGCACGCATGCACGCATGCACGCATGCACGCACACACACACACACACACACCACACCACACCACACCATAATCTCAATCATCGTGCGCCAACTCCTGGTTCCCCCTGGGATGCAGCTCCAGTAAATTTGTGGGCTTGGGTGGATTGTGTGTGTGTTTGAGGGGACAGCTAAGAGTCCAGAGGGCTGAGGTCATCTATGAAAACATATACCAGACAGAGGAGAAAGAGTGCACACACACACACACACACACACACCACACAGTTTTGCATGTATTCTGCCATATTGCTTGCGGTTGGACGGCCACATGAGCGTTGGTTATTTGGAAACGTGGAAATGAAGAGGCACTCACCATTCACCATGATGTTAGAACCTCACACATGGCTTTGGTGAACACATTTGGGAAACACACACACACACACCCATAAACACAACTTTTTGTGTGACCAAGCTCCATCTACAGTAACTGCAATAATTACATGGTGATAATATACCAATTGCAGGTCTGAATTTAACAACATGACATCACAACTGTTACTTAATCTGGACAATTAGTAACCATGGAAACCTGCACAGCTGCCAACTGATGGGCTTTAATTGCTATCAGCCTCTGCTTGTGTGAGAGACAAATGACTGTTCAATTAAATGCTCTTTAACTATTACTTTGTATTACCGAATGAAAACTGTACTTTAATTTACAAACTGTTGTTTGAACGATCGTTTAAAAGCCTTTGGGTTCAGGTTGCAAACAATTGCTGTTGTGCAACTTACAACCATTTAACAAACTCTAAAGTTTGAAATAAGCAGCTTTTTCATTGTTTTGAGTAGTCGTGAAGAGGACTAAACCTTCAAGCTATCTCACTTTAAGTATATGCATGCTTTATTCATGAGTCACTGGAAAATGAACATTATAATGACAGCTGTCTGCAGCCTGACACAGACAGTTTTTTTTTTTTTTTCCTTTTTAGTAGGGAATTCGCTGTAAAAGTTGTTACTACTTGACACGGTAACCTGGTTGGCTTCAACACTTATGGCTCTAGATGGCTCAACTATAAATGTCTCATCTTACACAGCTCTGATCTTAGAAAAAAGCTTTCAGTTTGGCTCAGGATGCAGTTAAAGTATTGATGGTGACAGACGCTGATGGGGATGACAAGGAAATCTCAGCATATCAATTATTGATGTGGAGATTAGCATGTCAGCTGCAGAGCGGGGCTACGTGAGTGACCATGAATGTGGCTACTTTACACCTCCAACATGGAATGAAATGAGGACTGCAAAACAGAAAGAAATTCAAAAAACAACAAGAAAACGAATGTTGAAATATTGGGAGAACTAAATAAAGAGTAAATAATTGTGAATATACTCATAAGAAAATATATTGTCTTCTTAACTTTCTTATACTTTATCTTTTAATCATTTTTTGTTCATCTTTTTCTCCATTGCATTTTGTTTTCCTCTAGTTCTATTTTTTGCTATTTTTTCAATTGCTTTTGCCCTATTACTACCTACTATTTTTATTTTTCAATCTCTCGAGCCCCCCCGACCCCCACCCTTACTGAATATTAGGCACTAAAGTTTATCTGTTACTAACTGCTGCTCACGAACCTTTAGTGTCTAACCTTCATGTCAACAAAACATGACCCAGGGTGATATTTAAATTCTTCATTCACCTGACCAGAGCTCGGTACCTCATTCACACAGCTGTTAAGTTCCACTGTACTGTTGAAACTGTACAGCATTTAGTTTTGCTGCTGGTACGCCCTTATTCCACCTCGATTGGTAGTAACAATGGTAAAATGGAAGAGAAAGGAGTGCGGTGTGATTTGGCAATACTGAAAGTCCAAGAAAGGTGTGAGGATGACTATAAACTAGGGGTGTAACAATATATCGTTCTGGAAAAGAAAAAGGTCAAATCATACATGAGAGAAACTATTCAGTTTGTGGCAAAATATTTGTACTTGTATGAAACTGAAGATGCATAATGCAAACCTGACATTTACTTTTAGTTCAGTTTGTGGAAAATGGTTGGCCTGGCTTTCTCTTTAAAACTTAAACAGTTATAAAGCATTACAAACTGTAACAATAGGTCAAACGCACAGCATTGTTTTGTATTTTGTGTCTTTCAAATAAAAGACCATTTTTTCCAGTCATATGTTCCTCATTCAAGGCTGTTAAAAAAATACTGCTATAATATCGTATCGTTATCGTGACCTCAATATCGTGTATCGTACCGTATCGTGAGATTAGTGTATCGTTACACCCCTACTGTAAACAGAAAATCTTTCTGTCATTTCTATGGTGCAAGACGCTCTTTCAGTGGCATTCAGGACGCTGTCAGAATGCTTAGCCGAGTGACAAACAAATACGTTGTCGGGGTGAAAAGTCTGTTTCATTGGGTGGTTTTGATCAGAGTGATCATAGAGGCAGAGACTGACTGGATTTGCAGTATCATGAGCTCTGACTGCCTCCTTGGGCCACCAGCTACTGAGCCTGGCAGAGCCAGCACCAGCCGAGGCTCCAGCTGCCATAAACTCCAGCAGTTATAGAGAACCTGACACCACTACTGCTGTGTGTTTCCTCACAGGTAGAAACATGCTAGGGCTGGGCGATATATCGAGATTTTAATATATATCGATATATTTTCAAACGCGATATGGTACGAGACAATATTGTTTATATCGAGAAAAAAAAAATGTTTTAATGATTTTTATATAGCTTATTTTGTGACAAATTGACTTGAATGTTTTATTTAAGATTTACACAAATGTTTTGTTATTTGCACAACTGTCAACCTCAGTGGAAAAGTCTGCCTGTTACTCTACATTGTATTAATTGCACAGTGTATTTTAATTTAATTGTTATGCAGGAAAGGGATATTTGTTTTATTTTATTCAAGAAGCATTTTTATTCTATATATGCAGGCAGTTTATTTTTATTTCATTTGTTTTATACATTTTGATATTGTGCAGACCTCTGTTAATAAAGGAACCTGTGTGACATTTGGCACGAGGCTTTGACTTAAAACTGACTGTTTTTTTAAGGGTTTGCCTCAGAAAAAATATAATGCTTAGGGGGAAACCCCAATTATGGCACAGAAAAAATATCGATATATATCGAGTATCGCCATTCAGCTAGAAAATATCGAGATATGACTTTTGGTCAGCCCTAAAACGTGCCTCTTATTTTTTTTTTTTTATGTTTTTTTTACCATTGTGTTTCAATCAGGAAAGACTAAATAAAGTGGTCAGTGTCCAGGGACAAGAGGCATTCTGCTGTGAAGTTTTGTGAAAGCATGCACTGGGGATGGGATATTGCGCCTTCAGGGGATCACTGTAAATGCACAGCTGGGAAGTGGAGGCAGAGGGAAAAGGGGATTTACACGGCATCTGGATAAATATTTGTTTACTTTACAGTATGTGTGTACCCCATTTTAATGTAGAAGCAACACAGACTGCAGGAGTGCCATTTCTATAGATCTGTGTTGAACACTGCAGGACAAGATTTACTGGGAGTATCATTAGCTTGCAGAAATTGCAGAAGTGCTTTGGGAATCTTGGACTTGATATCTCTGCTTCTTGGCCTCGTCTGTGACTAACAGAGAGCCTGGCTCCTCTAGAGAGTTGTCAGTTGTACTATAGTGTAATCGTAACCCTGCTCTATTTGAGCGCCTGGTAGGGGTTGAAAGCTATTAGCGCTATTACTGTATTTGAAGTAGTGTTTACAAGCTCGGCTGAGGTGAGACAGATGTAGATTTGGATGAGACAAAAAGGCTTGAATCATTTATTTGTGTTAAATACAAGCTCTTGCTTAAATGCCAGAATACTTGGCACTTAAAGTAAAATCGCTAATACAAGTTTATTACTTAGTGTGAGGTTAGCAACAGCCACGACCACAGCATTTTGTGGCACATGTAGGCCTGTGTTGAAAAAATCGATTCCCCAATTCTAAATCGATTCTCATATTAATTCCTAAAAATCGATTCATATGTCTAAAGATCGATTTTTTAAAATTTTTAAATTTTTTCTTTTTTTTCTTTATGTTTTTTTTTTTTTTTCATCATTACATTACAACTTTGGGTTATTTTTTTGTTTATCCCCAAAAAATGAATGTTTTGTTGGTTATAATTGCATAAATTGTCTATATTTCATTACTTTATATACTGTCTTGGGGTTACATTTGCAAAAAATGCTAAAAACCAAATGCTCAAAAATTAAAAACCAAAATAGACCGAAAATGGAACAAATAAAAACGGAATGTGGGAAAAAATAAAACCGATTTCATCCGTCTCTGTTTGCTGCCCTGGATCTGTTTGGTAATTCTGACCCACGATGTTTCTGAAAGCAGTTCTATCAGCATTCTGGGAGCTGATTGGTCCTTACAGCATCATTAGCTGCAATACTTGCTGTTGATCTCAATATAATACTAGTAGTAATATTTTGCATAACTACAGTCATAAAATTCATGCAACAGCTCAAAAAACAGTTTTAATAACACTAACCCAAATCAATATCGGAATCGAATCGAATCAGATCGAATCAAATCTTGATAATCGATTCTGAATCTTAAGAATCGGAATCGAATCGATTCTTGACATTTGAATCGATCCCCAGCCCTAGGCACATGCACAAGAAACTTCAGCTTTTCTTGGCTCAGCAATAAAAAAATTAAAAAATATATTATATTATATATCAATATTTACTTTTGTAGTAAATATATTGCAAAAATAAACACAATAGTTATGTAAGAAGCATTCATATTTCTTTTGGTCTGTTTAAGCCGTGAGAACTTTCCTCTGCGGATGCCACACTGGTTTACGTGCATCAGCCTGGTACGGCCACCGGGTTTCAACATAGTCCAAAATAGTTTTGCCATCTGCTGCTGCTGTGTAAATGCACACATTCATACAAGCCCAACACACACACACACACACACACACACACACACACACACACACACACACACTCACACACACACACACACACACACACACACACACACACACACGCACACACGTGTGTGCTTGAATATGTGCTCCTGTGCCTCTGTGTGTCCCAAGTGTGTGTGTGTGTGTGTGTGTGAGTGTGTGAGTGTGTGTGTGAGTGTGTGTGTGTGTGTGTGAGTGTGTGTGTGTCTGTGGTATGCTGAGGTTCCTCACTGGCGCCAAATTTAGCCTCAGGCAGCGAACCCCAGTGCAACTGTTGCTCTGTCCTATCAGCATGGAGCCAAACATGGATTCCTCCCTGATCATGAAACCTAACAGTGAGTATCCAAACATATTCCTGTTCACCTTACCGCTGAGCTCATTCCACACAGTGAAGCTGATGTAACTGCAAGCTTCAGACACATCGCCAAAAGACAAAGAAAAAAAACAACCGAACAGATTTTTCCACCAACTTCTCCATAAGTTGGTGGAAAAAAAGGCATGGAAGAAGATGAAAGCTGACATGAACAGCAAGACCAACACAGCAGCGCTGCGATGCACATTACAACAGCTACAACAAAAATTACTTTGTTTAATGGCACGAAAACATGTGTGGGAGACTGTGATGTCATGCCCTAAGGCTCCCAACGCATTTCACTTTTAAATCTGTCAGTTAAGAACCAATCCTTTATGCAACGACCTGACATGTGTTGCATTCATTTGGACTGACCGCACAGAAACAAAGACAAAACTTGTGACTACTTAACATAAAACATACGCTACTGTCAGTATATCGCCTACCACTTTACTGATGGAATTTACCCTCAGATTAAATTGCAAAAAAAAAACGAAACAAAAAAACAACCAACAAACAGATAAAGTAGCCAAGTTGTGTATTTACAGTAAACTTCAGAGAAGAAGAATCAATACAATTGTGAGTACTTTTTCCTCATCTTTTACAGTTGTTTTAATGGGATTACAATGGATCGGGAAAGAGTTGTGTGACAAAGCAGCAAAAGCATGATGAAAAATGTAAGGAAAACCATAGAGAAGGCAGAGAGAGAGACAGGCAGAGTTGTACTTTGGATGACAGACGGGGATGAAGTCAACGTGGGACACAAGCGTCTGACAGATATGAAGGCCCTGGTGTTTCAACGGGCAAACAGACAGTAAAGCAAACAGACAGAAGGTCAAAGAAACAGATAGAGGGGGCGAGCGGGAGTAAAACAGACAGTTTAAGCGCACTGACTTACCGCCAAGGCCTGCAGCCTCTCTTTGTGGAGCTGAGCCTCCTCACACGACATCCTGAGGGGGGGAAGCAGGGGGAGAGGGAGGTGGAAGGAGAACCAGAGGTGAGATTTGGGGAGACGGAGTCCCTCGGAGAGAGAGGTGTAGCAAAACCACAGCGGGGAAGGCAGAGGTGTGAGGTAAGCGGGGTGGAGGAGGAGGAGTGTTCGGTGCTGGTCCTTCCTCAGCAATAATCCAGCCAGACGGAGCAGGGATCTCTCACTCTATGGCCATGTGTGCCTCACACTCAGCCCACTCCTTGCATTTTCTCTTTCTATCTGTTTGTCACTCACTCTTTCTATGGCTCTCCCTGTCTCTCCTCCCATTTGTCCCCTCCTTTCCTCCCCTCCCTCCCTCCCCTCTTTAGGCATGAGCCATGTGTGATTAAACAGCTGGGAGGAGCAGCTGAGGGAGGGAAGAGGGGAGGAAGAGAGAGCGGGGTGCGTGAGAGGAGGGGAGAGAGAAAAAGGAACGAAGGGAAAGAGAGAGGAAGAGCAAAGTAAAACTGCCGAAGTCAGGAAAACTTGAAGCAGAGGTGTAATTTGTCATATCTGAAATATGTAGGTGATCAAAAACAGATGAGGACACAGAAAAAGAATCACTTTAGACTTTTTTTTTACCTGAATCTCTTTGTTTTTCCTCATCTTAACGGGATCTTGAGTGAGAGCTAATGTATCATTCAGATAAATATGAAGATCAATAAACAAACTAATCCCCTTCCCATAATCACCCATGATGCATCAGGCCAAAAAGCTTGCGAGCAACAAAAACTTTAAGAACACTGTTTTCACCCCCAATCTTTACTTTTACATATTTCATATTAGGCCTTTTTGAATTTTCATCCCAAATATATGAAATAAAATAAAATGGAATATTGAAAATTAACTGTTTAGTTTCAAACTCACTTTCAAAGTTGAATTTTGATGAATATTAGGAAAAAAGAAACAAAAAACCAAAAAAGAGGCTAATTGGGACTAATCAATACTTTACCTGCTCAATACACAACATGCATGTGTTTTATCTCTGATATAGAGCAGGACTATCACTCTTGGGATTGAAAAAGGACCAGAATGTGCTGAGTCACTTTGCTTTACAGCCATCCAGATATTCCAAATAATAATTCTTTGAAATGATTTCCGGTTACTCAGCGGCTGTCCCACCCACGCAGAAGCAAGTCACTGCTGACTTTCTGGGCTTCACTTCAGCCTCTCTAGTCACGCTGCACACTCATTCTAGCCCAAATAAAACTGATACAAACATCAGAGGATGAAGTCAAGAAAAAAACGCTTTAAGGGAATTAATTGTTACTGAACTGTGAAGAAAATCAGTGGAACAACCACTCCAAACATCTAAATTCATTGGAAGCAACGGTGCACACATTCCCACACTGTTGTCTCTAGCTATTGTTCTTTTCAGTTTTCATCTGTTCTTCCTCTTCTTCAACCTCTCTGACATCCGCTAAACATGTGCTTTCTTCCTCACCTATTCTTTTTTCACTCCGTTTCCATCTTTCACCTCTTGTCCTCACTTTCCTTTGCTGCTGTCCTGCTTCTTATCCACCTCTTTAACCTGTCATCTTCTATCTCCTGTTCTTCATCTCTGCGACTTTTCTGTCATATCAATCCCTTGATGCCTCTCACCCCTCCGCCACTCCTCACTTTTTACTTCTCATTGCCTTTTCAACCATTGTCCTCTGACTTTCTATCCCCTTCGTCAGGGGCGAGAATCCCGGGGGGGACAGGGGGGACAAGTCCCCCCCATTAGTAAAGCTGTCCCCCCCTAGAATAATTTGAGACAGAATTAATAATTTTGGAACAATGCAGTAGTATTTAGTAGTGATGCACCAAAATGAAAATTTGTGGCCGAAACCGAAATCGAAAATAATAATAAACAGTAAAATCTCATTACACTTAAAACAAGAGTCATCACCAGAAAAATAACTTGTTATTTGACAATTTTCACCTGTTTCAAGTAAATTTTCATTTGAAATAATTAGAAAAATCTGCCAGTGCGACAAGATTTATCTTATAAGCAAAACAATCTTGTTCCACTGGCAGATTTTTCTACTTATTTTAAGTGAAAATCTACTTGAAACAAGTGAAAATTGTTTTTTTTTTCCAGTGATGAGTCTTGTTTTAAGTGTATGAGATTTTTTTTAACTAAAAATGAGACATTTTAACTAGAAATAAGACAAATATTCTTGTTAAGATTTTGGGTTTTTGCAGTGTATTATGTCAGATGTGCTGTATTATTGCCACCTTCCACCTAATACCATTGTTTTGTATTACTCTAAGAAAGGTCTTCTGTCTGTTTGCGAGATAGAGTTGAAAATGTCAAAATGCTGTATTAAAGGAAGGCTAAAACTTTTATTCCTTGTCCCCCCCTGGATTTATTCTTTAAAATTTTACTGTTTATTGTCCCCCCCAACTATGAAACGGGATTTTCGCCCCTGCCCTTCGTCATCCATTTTTCTCGTCTCAGTCCATTCCCATTCTACTCTCCCACCTGCTTCTCCTTCCGTCTATTAAATGTATTAACATTTTCTTCACTTTCTTCCATTCGTCTTCCCTCTCTTTTCTCAACATCCCTCCCTCCACAAGCACACATCCTTATAAGGAGAAACAGCAGCGGTCCCTGCTTACTCTTTTGGGAAAACAGAAGCATGTAACACACGCAGACACACACACACACACATTTGCACACAAACACACTGAGACGTAACAGCCACTGCTTTACTCCGAGACAAGAAAAGTAGTGCACAACAAATGCAGCTGAACAAATCAAGGGTGGCTTATATCCAGGCCTCCGCTACGGTTATACATGTAATGATTCTGAGTGGTTTTAAGGCGTCGGGGTGTGAGTGAGCAGCTGCAGGTCGAGATAACCGTAAAATCATGGTCGTCTTTAAATAATCTTTCGATTCTAACACATACCAACCAACCAAGTCGAATACAAAAACTTTAAACCTGAGGAATTCAGGATTGCTGAGACGTCTCTCCATGTTTTATTGTTGTTTTATTTCAAATATCATCAGACATGATGTCATCCAGAAATCATTGACTCTGCCTAAGTATTATTTAAGAATGTACATTCTTTTTTAATAATAATAATCCTTTCTGCACAGGTTTGGGATATTCTGTATTTTTAGCTAAAAAATGAAAATGCTCCTGCCTCTTCAGAGCCTCCTCCACACACTGTACCTGTAATGTGGGGTATTGGACAGTAAGGTTAAAGGCTGCACACCTGCAAACATACGTGTATTTTTAATTGCAGTCCTTAATTTCCTATCATGTTGGGACTGAATCATTAAGGAAAAAATCTAATATATGACATTGATTTAAGGGGCAACCACAAAATACTGTGAAAAAATGTGTATTCTTGGAATGAGCATCTTGTTATCTATGTTGTTCCCATGCAGGACGACCCATCAGCTGATGTAATCACTTGCAAACGTATCTTTTCAAAGTCATCTATTTTTATGTGCAGGTTAGGAAGGACTTTCTGTCAAACGGAGCTGTTGTAAATATAGATTATCCCACAGATCTCCATACTCCATCCTAGGAAGACAATCGTAGCCCATAAAAATGGGAGTGAAACCTCTAGGACATCTGAGATCCATTCAGCTATACGGCTGTTGTTAAACAGAGTCTCTGTTTGACCTGGATCCATACCAGTTCCTTCATTATGTTCACTATGACTGATGCTTGTTAACATACTCAAAATCATTCATTTTTACTTTCTTCCTAAGAAGTTTTCTAACCTTTACTGTCCGTTTAACTCTCTTCTCGTCCCGTGAAGTACGTCCACCTTTCCTCCCCCTTCAAGGCCTTAATTCTGCCATTAGCAAGGCTGCTCGGTCATCGTTGGAGACAACAGCATCATTGTTCCTCTGCATCGCCGCAACGACGCGATGACCTCACTACACAGCTAGTCCAACACCTCCCCTCCACCCCCTCACCAGCCCCAGCCTGGAGGTAATGGTCTCCAGATGTGGAACCAGAAGCAGGAAAACACACACTCACACAAACACACGCAAAAAATATAAAAATATTACAATAAACCAAGTGTGAGTTGACGGAGGAGGAGGGAATGAACAAATATGGACAAAGAAAGCAAGTGAAGAAAAAGCTGCATGTGCTCCAGTGTATCTGTGTGTGTGTGCTACGTTAATGTGCTTCAGTTCTTTAGCTTTCCTCTCATCAGCGTAGTACTCCCACGTTTCAGTTCTCCTCAAAATAACTGCAACACATGAATGAAGCTGCACATCTGGTACACGCGGGTTTCTGCTGCTGACTTATGTGTGTATATATGTGTGTATGTATTTGTATGTGGATGACTTAGGGATGGGCGGTATGGACTAAAAAATGTATCACGATAATTTCTGGAATTTATCCCGACAACGATAAAAATGACGATAAAAAAATACCAATTCAACTCCATCTTTTTAAATATAAATCTATCACCACATTCAGTCTTTGGAGCCCCCAAAACACTGCTCTAATAGATACTAAATGATACTAAACGTCATTAATGGGAATTTACCGTTCTTTCTTTCTTCCTTCCTTCCTTCCTTCTTTACTCCCTTCCTTCCTTCCTTCTTTACTCCCTTCCTTCCCTCCTTCCTTCCTTCCTTCCTTCCTTCCTTCCTTCCTTCCTTCCTTCCTTCCTTCCTTCCTTCCTTCCTTCCTTCCCTCCCTCCCTCCCTCCCTCCCTCCCTCCCTCCCTCCCTCCTTCCTTCCTTCCTTCCTTCCTTCCTTCCTTCCTTCCTTCCTTCCTTCCTTCCTTCCTTCCTTCCTTACTTCCTTCCTTCCTTCCTTCCTTCCTTCTTTACTCCCTTCCTTCCTTCCTTCCTTCCTTCCTTCCTTCCTTCCTTCCTTCCTTCCTTCCTTCCTTCTTTACTCCCTTCCTTCCCTCCTTCCTTCCTTCCTTCCTTCCTTCCTTCCTTCCTTCCTTCCTTCCTTCCTTCCTTCCTTCCTTCCTTCCTTCCTTCCTTCCTTCCTTCCTTCCTTCCTTCCCTCCCTCCCTCCCTCCCTCCCTCCCTCCCTCCCTCCCTCCTTCCTTCCTTCCTTCCTTCCTTCCTTCCTTCCTTCCTTCCTTCCTTCCTTCCTTCCTTCCTTCCTTCCTTCCTTCCTTCCTTCCTTCATTCCTTCCTTCCTTCTTTACTCCCTTCCTTCCCTCCTTCCTTCCTTCCTTCCTTCCTTCCTTCCTTCCTTCCTTCCTTCCTTCCTTCCCTCCCTCCCTCCCTCCCTCCCTCCCTCCCTCCCTCCTTCCTTCCTTCCTTCCTTCCTTCCTTCCTTCCTTCCTTCCTTCCTTCCTTCCTTCCTTCCTTCCTTCCTTCCTTCCTTCCTTCCTTCCTTCCTTCCTTCCTTCATTCCTTCCTTCCTTCTTTACTCCCTTCCTTCCCTCCTTCCTTCCTTCCTTCCTTCCTTCCTTACTTCCTTCCTTCCTTCATTCCTTCCTTCCTTCTTTACTCCCTTCCTTCCCTCCTTCCTTCCTTACTTCCTTCCTTTACACGTACGTTGTGCGTCAAATTAACGCAGAACCATAAATCATCTTTACACAAAAACATCATCAACGGTAATTTATCATTTTTATCGCGAGATGACAAATTCTTACCGTGAGGAATTTTTTTGACGGTATATCGTGAACGGTAAAATATCACCCATCCCTAGGATGACTACAGTTTGTGTATGTGTACATGCATGGTTATGTGTATGTGTGTAGGTGTAGTATTTGTAGTGTTTGTTGTATTCTTTGTATGTGAATGTGGAAGTATGGTAGGGGTATTACTCATTGCATGCACTTCTGGGGAGAATGAGCAAGTCTCCATATGCCATTAACAACATTTTAAAGCCGCGTTTAATGGTTCAAGGTGAGGGAAGTCACGGTTAAAGCTAAAGCGAGACAGCGAGATGGAGAGAGAAGAAGGGAAGGGGAAGACTTAAAGCAACCTCAACTGACATATTTCTAGGTAAAGGGCTGCCAAACCTTGATTTTGTTCATATTTTATACATCACTAAAGGTCCATTGCTGAACATCCTCCAATTTATTGACCCATTCTATCCCTAATTTAAAATCCCACATTTTTTGATTTTCCTTTACTTCTCTATTCTCTCTCGCTCTTTCTTTTATTTTTATTGGTTTACAAAAACAATTCATGAATTTGGTTTGAAGCATTAACAAGGGTCATTCAAATATAGATAAGCTATATGAACTTTTATGATAGACTCGCATTGGCTAATACTATATGAGCGCCTTTCACAGTGATGAGTCTATTTCAGTAATCAGACTGTTTCCGCTTGGAGGGAATTTTCATTCAGCTTTTTTTCCTCTTTAAAATGCTATGTGTAATATTCATTGTGCAAAAAGGCAGGGAGATGGTAACATGAATAAGTGTCATCATGAGGGAAATAGATGGTCGGTTGCTTTCTGCACTTTTGCTTCTATGTCACTGCACAATAGGCCTGGGCGATAAACCGACATTCACTGCGATGACCAACGTCAGTTTTCCCTTGTGTTTTGATAAAAAAAAGAAAATTCACATCTTTACTAACTTTTTTTCTGTTTTGACTGTGTGCTTATAGGATATTTTCATTCCCCTTTAAGACGGTGTACAGTGTGTGTGTTTAATCACGTGACTCCACCCATCCAGTCTGAACGAGAAGGAAAACCCAATAAAATGGCTGATGGTTCAAACCAAGAAGGGGCTGTCATAGCCAAAGAATAAATAACAGGGCTATCAAGTGTCGCACATTGAGCATGAGACTTGTACATTTCAACAAGTTCACAGGCTCTCACGCCACACGTGGCATTTTTCACGCTGAGAAATTAACTTTACCGCACAGTAATTCCAACAGATCCTCTACAAACAAATGAAGGTAAGCTACTGTGCGCTGTGCTCTCAACTCAGACCAGTTGTCTGGAGTTACCAACCAATCATCCAATCAGAAAATAGATTTGTTTCTGTTGCCGGGTAAGGTCTGAGCATTTGATGAATGCTTAGGTAACCTAAGTTACAACACACATCACTCTTAAACACACACAAACACAAACGGGGACACACAAACCACCACAGTTCAGTGAGCCAATTTGGGGCTAAATGTGTTTTTCTTTATTTCGTTTTTTTTGTTTGTTTGTTTAGAGCAGAATGAGACCACTGCTGTCAATAATAATAATATTAATAATAACAACAACAATAATAATGAATACCTCCCACTGGGAGGGAGACATTCTGCACACAGGGTTTAAACTCCCCATGAAAGTGGCAACAAAAGTTACACCATACCATCGCGTTTATCATGCATTTATCGTTATCGAGGTAAAACCGAGGTATCGCGATATTGATTTGAGGTCATATCGCCCAGCCCTACTGCACAATGCACCTGTGGCTACTTTCAAAGCTACCAGTATTTAGATATCTTAAATGCTCCAAGAAAATGCACACAAAAAACAACCTACAGTACATTAGTGCTGTTTGGGATAGCTGTATATTGTGAATGGAAGGAGAGGCTCTTGTGCTGTTCAAAGTAATAAAAAACAAAATAAGAAAACTCATTAACCTCATTCACACACTATGCACAACTGAATAAATAATAAATAAATAAATAATAAAAGAAGCTGCATATATATATATATATATGTATATATATATATATATATATATATATATATATATATATATATATATATATATATATATATATATATATATATATATATATATATATATATATATATATATATATTATTATATATATATTATTATAGTATTTTACATCATAGGAAGCATCTCAGGAATATTAATTATAATCTCAGGAGTATTAATCTCAATGATTTCTGTTCTTTTCCCCTTCAGTTCTTTCTGTTACACAGACTGTGATGTAAAGCACTGATGTTTATTTGTGTCTTCAAAGGTAGAGCTCTGAACAAAGGTTTTAGGCACCCCTATTGTCGTTATTTTATCAATGTTTAAATCACCATCAAAAAGTGTCTCCTGGATATTGATATACAAACAGAAACCAGTAATAATATTAGGGCTAGACTGATCCATTGATGGGCTGATTATTGGCATTTTTTGCTCCCTGGGATTATTCATTGATATACCATTTCCAGTTGATATCAAGGGTACATGAACGCAACATAAAACTACACAATGGACCCGAGTCATGAAACGTAAGCAGAACAAAATCGTACTTAAACTGTTCGTAATTGTTCATCAATTGCGATCAATTAACGTTCATAAACGTAAACACGTTCTTTCTATCAAATCTGAGTTTTACTCGGCAGTTGTAAATCTGGAGTAGGTTGTTAGTAAGGAGGTGATTCATGCACAAATCTACTCAAGTGATTGAGGCCCAGTGTTCAGAACATAATGTCTCCAGCAGCAAAAGGCAGTACTCAGTGTAAACGTCCTGAGTAGGGTTTTTTGAGGAGACGGTCCCATACAGATGTTTGCAATGATAATTAAGATTCCTTTGTGTTTAGGTTTACTGTGAAAGGTTCCTGTATTTTCTACTTGTATCTTACAGAGACTGGGGACAGGTATGGATGTCATTAAAACTAAAAAGAAACTAAAAAAGACAAAAAGGCCTGGTGTGCCTATAAATTATTGTACATAAATAAATAAATGTGAATAAAACATGCAAGGAAATCGTTTAAATAGATGGAGATGAGAAACAGATGTCTCGTCTCCAGCCTTTACACACCACCACAACCTCTGAGTTTTCTTTCATCTCGTGTTTTGTTTGGATTCATCATTTCGTTTTCCGCATTTGCTTGTATGTGTTCTCTGAGTGTACTTTTTTGAATTTGAGTTATTAATTCTCACATTTTTAAAACACTAAGGGCCTGATTTACTAAAGGTTTGCGTGTGTAAAAACGTGTGCAAACTTGACAGCACCCGCAAACCAAAGTGCAAGCTGATCTACTAACAGCGTGCAAAGAGGACTGCGCCTCTCAAATGAGCAAAATAGCACACGCTATTCATTTAGTACTTTTGCCCTGATGAATAATCAATATGGGGCGTACCCGCCAGAAATCGCTAAATACTGGGAGGGGAAGATGCAAATTGGTCCATTTACCACACGCAATGAGATTTACCAAGCCTGAAAGTAATTGCGTGGATTGTGATTGCATCTGTATTTAATACGTTCGAAAGGAAGGTGCTAATCTCCACATGCAAAAGGAGAAATATTTTATTTGAATGTTAAATCGAGTATTATTCAGCAAAAGGTTGCCACAGGAGGCACCTTCATTTTTTTATTTGTGATAATAAATAAATCACGTGTTTTCATGGAGAAAAAAGTGTTTCTTATTGTGCGCCTACCTTGTTCTGCAGTCATACCCAGGTGTTGTGCCGTATTCAGCACCCCTGCCGTGAAAAGCACCCCCTCGTCTGACAAAAATGATATTCTCATTCTGTGTCACGTTCTGTTTAGCGTCCAGTTTTGTGTTAATGATTCATGTTTAAATGCGCTCATGGATTCCACAATAGTCATACTTTCCCACAATCACAGTCACAGATAACAAAAATCGGGTAAATGGTTATTGATGTCATTAATTAATAGCCTGCTTACTGTGTTGTCTTCCATAACATTTGTAAATATATATAATATAAACTCCTAAGTATGTGTTTGTGTGAGTGTGTATATATAAATATATTGAAGTGTCAGTGTGTTGTTTTTTTTCTTGGTCTACTTATCATTGAATATACGAGGGGGTGCTTTTCACGGCAGGGGTGCTGAATACGGCACAACAATTTGCCTCGTCCACTAATATCTCTAACTCCAACTCTTCAAATTTCATTTTGCGCTTGCGACTATATCCTGCTTTCCATCCAGACTCTCCATGGCGCAAAGTTTGTGCCGCAAACCGTAAGATGCGCAACACCTCATTTAAATACTGAGGTTTGCACCTGTTATCAATTGCGCACACAATCTTAGTTGATCACCCGCAAAACACACAACAACAGCACGTGCAAACTTTTTCAGTGCACACGCAATTTAGTACTCTTTATTTAGGATCTTAGTAAATCGGGCCCTAAGGGGAGTATTGGATTTTTCGTATAGCAGTTTTTAGTTAGTGTTAAACCTGCAAAATCTTGTATTGTTTTATATGTCCACCACAGCAATGAATAAGTTAATAATAATGATTGTCCTGAATTGCTATCTGATTAGGCATGCACATATCATCCCATTAGCACATTGTCCCTTTAATTCTTCTGAGTGAATTTAATAAAAAGCCAGTGGATGAACCATCTGTCACTGTGGTGTCTGCACTCCACAGGATGACAAATACCATCCCGTCTTTCTGCTGAATCAGTTGACAGCCAAAGAGAAGCACATGATGCGGAAGAAAAAGAGTCCAAGTGCAAGAGAGGAAGGGCGTGACAGACAGACTGAAGCGTACCTCATCGCCTCATTTTCCCAATTAAGACATTAACTATTGATGCACCAGCAAAGCATGCCCGCATCATGCCTCACTGCACTTCTCCTGCCTGCTTTGTGGACGTGTTTCTTACAGAGCATGCATGAGAAAAAAAAAGAATAATAAAATCCCGATGAGCTGTCACTCAGACTGCCTGTCAAACTGCTGATTGAAGCTCTTAGCAGGCAGTGAGCCGCTGTATGCCTTGTTGGTGATCAGTCTAGTTATGTGACTGCTCAGCCTCTGCTAATCCAAAACATCTAAAATGATTTCTGGGCGTTCAAATTTAATCCAAACAGCACAGTCTGTGTGATAATAACACTCAGCACATCTTGCCCAACAACAGCAGACTCTGCAACTCACCATATATGGATGAGCCAAGCTGTGTAGACCCACAAAACAGACGGATGTTTATTAGGAAAAGCAGCAGCATGTAATAAGCTATGACGGGGCATTTCTAAGGTGTCTGCAGACCCTGAAAATACTGGGGAGGCTTCTCTGATAAGTTTACATTCAGAATGAATCCATTGCCTCTCTGAGTTTGTATTGGAAGTCTGGACATTGTCCAGGATTCTGCCTGTCACACAAAAACAGGTCGGAGCAATATCATTACTCAAACCACATGCAGATCCATGCAGAAACTATAATATCAGTTGTTTATAATGTGTGTTTTACTGATAAATTAATTGTTTGCCCATACTGACAGAAGTTCCCAAATGTTGTCTCTATAGCAGGACTTTACTTTCCTTCTTTGTCCTTTTCTTATGTATTTTTTCCAGCTTGGTCTACTGCAAAGACTGAGGCTCACCTGAACATTATAAGGACTGTTGATGACAGTGGTAAAGTCTGCATTCATTTTCATTTTTGCACAATGCTTCTCAGAGTGAGGTCTAAGCAAGCTCTGGCCTGCATATCTGAATGCAACATAACACCAGCATCAGAATATAAAACCAGCATGTTAAAGAACAACCCCCACTCTTACAGTCTTACTAGTATCCCTGCCATTACGTCTTCCAAGGCAATTCATAAATTGGCAGGAAGGCAGCTCAGATGCCACAAAAATAACTAAAATCTGGAGATTTTTGTTTAGCTATTGATCAGTTTCCTAAGGTTTTCCTGGGTGTTTGGCTTTCCACAATCCATGAAATTTCTAGTAAAACATTGACGGCTGGGAACAGCTCTTTACTGGATTTGAAGAGGGTTTATCTGAGATAAAGGGTATCGTGGCAGTGGGTCCTCATCCTCAAACTTTTCTAAAAGTTAAGACTTGTGGTTCTCTCTCTGCCTCTCCTTTATCTCTCGTAATTGGCCTTTAAATATTATAAAAACCTGTAAATAGTGGGCTTTTTTTCCTGTTCACGCAATTGCTATAATAACACCTGATTTTGTTGTCTTCTTGCAAAACACTCCAACCAACAGAAAAAAAGAAAGCGTAGTGTTGTATCAGTGTTGTCAGCTTTGGTTGGTATTGTAAATAAATAAGTCCATCCCAGTTTCTTTGGAAGGATTGTTTCATTCATTTAGGAGTTTTTGCAGAGCTCTTATGCCCTCCCATCCCCCAAACAATCCAAAGGAACTTTAGTCTCCTGTCCTGGTCAATTGCAATTGCATTTTGCTTCTTGGCACCATCTGCACTAGTGTCATCGGTGCTGTTACACGTCAATCATGTTGGCACCAGCTCACAGAGAGATGTGGAGATCGTCACAGAAGCAACTAAGGGCCCGATTTACTAAAGGTTTGCGTGTGTTAAAACCTGTGCAAACTTGACAGCACCCGCAAACCAAAGTGCCAGCTGATCTACTAACAGCGTGCAAAGACGACTGCGTCTCTGAAATGCGCAACATTGCACACGCAATCCATTTAGTACTTTTGCCCTGATGAATAATCAATATGGGGCATACCCGCCAGAGAGCGCTAAATACTGGGAGGGGAAGATGCAAATTGCTCCATTTACCACGCGCAATGAGATTTACCAAGCCTGAAAGTAATTGCGCGTATTGTGATTGCGTCTGTATTTAATACGTTCGAAAGGAAGGTGCTAATCTGCTGCTGCTGTTATTGTGGCAAGGAGGCGACATCCAAAATCAAAGAATACGCAGAGAGAGAGTCTTTATTCTGCTGCATGCTATTTTAAAAATGGTTGCACAAGTTTTATTAAAGGCCACTTTTTCTTTAGTTCTCCGCCTTATATCTTGCGACCTCTTATTGTGCCCCCCTCCACTCGCCCACAAGCAGGCCAAGCCTTTGTGCCAAAACTTTGTATTTTATTGATTACTTATCTTATTGAACGTGAAATCATCCTTCGTAAATTACATTTAATTAAAACCCGTGCTTATTAATCACAAAACACAGGTTAAACATCATGACCAAATCCGCTCCGACCCGCTGTGTCAGGATCAGCGCAGAGACTGCAGCTTCGCCTGAATTATGGTTCTGCGTTAAATCGACGGCGACTGGTCGCGGTGCGGTGTGCGTCGCCGCGTAGCCTACGCCGTCGGTTCTGCGTTGGTGTGACGCGGAACCATAAATCAGCCTTTAGTGTGCGCTCTGTGCTGTTCTGAACACTTCTCTTCTTTCGGCCATATGATGGTCCCGTCTGTCACACATTTACTGTCAGTGTTTGCTTTATAATATATAATATTTGCAATATACTGTGGACATCTGAATAAAAACTCATAAATAGATTGAATCAAAGCGCTCTCCAGCTCTGTGTCTGATTGTCTTTTTCTCCTCAGATCATGCCGAGCACGGTCACGCAAACCCGACCAATTAAATATTAAAATCAAATTCGGTCCTGTGACCCGTTTTTCTATTTCGGATTTTTGATCTGTGCCTAAAATTGAAATATGAAAAACCAGACGTTTTTCCGTTTTTTGTGTTACCAACTGCATTTATTCTATCGCAGGTTTTCTCCGATATTGCGTTTCTTTTGGTAATGTTTAAATTTCTTTGCTGTAGTTCATGAATGTGTTTATTTGCCTCTTCCACTAATATCTCTAACTCCAACTCGTTCAATTTCATTTTGCGCTTGTGACTTGTGACTGTGCATTCCATCCAGACTCTCCATGACACAGAGTTTGCGCTCGCAAACCTTAAGACGCGCAACACCTCATTTAAATACTGCTGTTTGCACCTGTTATCAATTGCACACGCAATCTTAGTTGATCACCCGCAAAACACACAACAACAGCACGCGCAAACTTTTTCAGTGCACACGCAATTTAGTACTCTTTATTTAGGATCTTAGTAAATCGGGCCCTAAGAGTCAAGAAAGCTATGATGGAAGAAAGTGAACAGTGGTTGGTCTTGGACACAAAAAAAGATACAAAAATGTATTTCTGATGCACACACAAATATAACCCGATTTACAAACGTTTTTTTGTTTGTGGATTTCGCTGCATTTCTGTGTGAATGTTGAGACTCCCCTGATTTGCCTCAATCCACAAATGTCTTTTTTTAAACAAGGACTGATCTGTAACCAATCAGATATCTTCCTTGTTTCTGCCAATCATAAAAACGTACACCACATGGGGGACAATATACTCATAAGCCAATCACATTAAGCCATTCAAACTGCACTATATCCATCTGAATTTCAGTCAGTTCAACATGGCTTCCAACAAGGACAGCAGGGTGATAAGTCAGACATCTAATTTAATATGTTTGGCTACTTAATCCCCTTTGTTTGCTATGAGAAGTGTTTAGTTATTAATCTCAATCTTGCTTTAATTGTGCAACTCTCAATACAAGCCACATATTATTGTAGGTGGGATGGCGCAGGGACTCATGGGATGCCATATTACTTTAGAGGTTTCCTTCACTAACTGTGGTTTTGTGTGTTTCATATGTGTGGGTTTTGCCGTTTTGTTTTTTATTGTTGTTGTTTGGTCTCCCACTGGCGATAGTTTTCATCGGTGATGTACTCGTTGCTGGTGCACCATGAGTCCTTGCTTGAATTGTTAATACAATCTTACTTGCAGAATTACTTGCCTGTCAACTCAAAGCAGTCAACTAACTCGGTCTGAATGAAGCAGTGCTTCATTCAGTGCTTCATTCAGTGCTTTAGCAGTACTTAATTCAATGCTTCATTCAATGCTTCATTCAGTACTTCAGCAGTGCTTCATTCAATGCTTCATTCAATGCTTCATTCAATGTTTCATTCAGTGCTTCAGCAATGTTTCATTCAGTGCTTCATTCAATGCTTCATTCAGTGCTTCAGCAATGCTTCATTCAATGCTTCAGCAGTGTTTCATTCAGTGCTTCATTCAATGCTTCATTCAGTGCTTCATTCAGTGCTTCATTCAATGCTTCATTCAGTGCTTCAGCAATGCTTCATTCAGTGCTTCAGCAGTGTGTCATTCAGTGATTCATTCAAAGCTTCATTCAGTGCTTCATTCAGTGCTTCAGCAATGCTTCATTCAATGCTTCAGCAGTGCTTCATTCAGTGCTTCATTCAATGCTTCAGCAATGCTTCATTCAGTGCTTCAGCAATGCTTCATTCAGTGCTTCAGCAATTTTTCATTCAGTGCTTCAGCAATGTTTCATTCAGTGCTTCAGCAATGCTTCATTCAGTGCTTCAGCAATGTTTCATTCAGTGCTTCAGCAATGCTTCATTCAGTGCTTCAGCAATGTTTCATTCAGTGCTTCAGCAGTGCTTCAAACGTCATCAGTGACGTCACATGAATCTTCCTGTAACTAAGACGGAGGACAGCTGCTACCTGGGCTCAGGGCAACAGACTCTGTCACCCTTTTCATTGATGAAAAAGTCAGCTTTACAGATAATGTAGCACCAGCAGAACTGAATGTAAATAGATTCAGAAAACTTTATTTATTTGCAAAGAAAATAAAAGTGTATAAAAAACAATTACGGTATATCTAAAAATAATAACGTGTTATAAAATCTAGAGTATTTGGGGCAAAAGCATGGGCAGCACGGTGGCTTAGTGGTTGGCACTGTTGCCTCACAGCAAGAAGATCCCCGGTTTGACTCCCAGGCCCAGCAGGATCTTTCTGTGTGGAGTTTGCATGTTCTCCCTGTGTTTGCGTGGGTTTTCTCTGGGTACTCCGGTTTCCTCCCATAGTCCAAAAACATGCATATTAGGTTAATTGATCATTCTAAATTGCCCGTAGGTGTGAGTGTGTCTGGTTGTTTGTGGGGACTGCGGGTGGAAACTAGCATCTCTGCTAAACCCGGTGTATTCACACTGCTTAATGTAGTGTGCATTAATATGCATTGTCCCGTCTAAATAAACTTTGAACTTTGAATTGTTTGTTAGAGGTGGGTTAAGAATATCGATATATATTGATATTTTATCGAACGATACATAAATGGATACTTGGATACATAAATCCAAGTATTGATTTAAAAAAATATATATATATTTTTTTACAGTTTTTTCTGAAAGCTTAGGCGCTAATTATGTTCTTGTAGCACAATTTCTAAAACTATTAACACACATAGCAAAACCACTCACTGAGTTAGCGAAATTAAAAGCACAAATACTGCTTTGCACTCAGTTTGTAATTTTGTAACACACACTTTTCAAAACTGTAGGCACAATTCAATGCTTACACTCAATTGCCAAATTTCCAAAACACTCCTAGCAAAATTTTACACATGTATGGCTATTATTTACACTATTTTGCCAACTGTCTGGCACACTTTCACATGTGAAAACAATTTTAGAGAATTAGTTCACTTTGCAATCAGCGTAAGCACTATAAATAAGCCACAGGTAAGCTGTCTGTGTGGAGTACAATGGAAGGAGCAAGAAGAGTAAGAATCAGAGGAGTTGGAGGAAGAGGACGTGGAGGTGAAGAAGCAAGAGTTTTAGAGGAAGTTAGAGGAAGAGGACAAGGAGCAGCAAGAGGAGGACGAGGAGGGGGAAGAGGAAGGGCCAGAGCAGACCTGATATGTCATCATATGGGACAATGTTAGTTTCCATAGGGCTGCTTTGGTCCGCAACTGGTTTACCAATCACACACTCTTCATGGCACTCAACCTCCCCCCATACTCTCCATTCTTAGTGTAAATCCAATTGAAGAGTTCTTTTCTGCCCGGCGCTGGAAAGTCCACGACCGCCTTCCCCATCAACACGCAGCCCTTTTACAAGCAATGGAGGAGGCATGTGGAGATATTGAGCAGGCATCATGTCAGGCATGCAAGGAGGTATTTTCCCCGGTGCCTTGGACCGGAGGACATAGCATGCGATGTGGATGAGATTTAGTGGCCGGATCCAGAGAGACGGCATGATGTAGGCTGATTGTCTTTTTTTTGTGAATGTATTATTTTGTGTTCTGTGCTGTGTCTTTGTTTTGACGAGTGTGAATAAACACCAATACTTGAAGTTTGGATCCCTGTGTGTTTACAGAACTATGACAAAAGTATGACCTCAAACTGACCTAGCCTACCTTGTGCACAGAAAAAGAAAAAAGCCAGATGTGTTTTGTATTCATACCATCAGTGTATAGTTGGCACATTATGTGCTTAGTAAATGATGGCATGTGTTTACTGTCTGATATGAAAACACCATTTTTACTAAGGTGTGAAGAGTTAATCAAGCTGTGTTTGATTTTGCAAGAGAACTATAAAGTTTTGATAATTTGGTGAAAGGTTTTCTCATTTGTGTGTAGAGTTTAGCAAAAATAGCCAATGTTGCAAAAAATGTACTTAAGGATTCAGAAAAAACTGTATTATTTTTTTTAAAATCCCGATTTTTTCCCCCAATTTATCACCCAGTGCTTGCTCCCTCTACCAACCCCGGCAGACCCTGCACTGAGCTCAGGTCTCCTCCTTAACCTGAGGAGTGAGCAGGCCGCTTCCCTGATTGAACCCAGGACCTTCTTGCTGGGAGACGGCTGCACTACCAGCTGCACCACTGTGCACCGCGATTTATTTTTATTTTTTTTGAGAATCCCTTCCATTGCCAAATCAAAATTGGTATTGTAACTAGAATATCGTATCGGAATCGTATCGTATCGTGAGGTCAGTGATGATACCCAGCTCTATTGTTTGTACAAAACTCTCCATCCTTTCACTCTGTCTGTTCTGGCACAAGTCTGTTCAGACACTAGCAAAATAGTAAAAATACACAAAAGCAGGAGGATTCATGGCCCCCGCTTCTACAGAGCTGGAACAATATTGACACATTTATGACAAATAAGCAAGTGTCAGAAGCAGAGACCGTCAACTCTCCTCCCTTTGCTGTGCTAATTCTAACTATCGCCTAAGTGGGATGACTTTTGTGATTCTTCTCGGAAGCATCTTGTTTTTATGGAAGAGTATTAGGGCCAGGCAGGATAAAAATAAAAATAATATTTTAAAGGAGGAAGATTTTTTTTTCATTATGCACTTCGAGAAAAAAGTTGAAATGTGGAGATTAATATTGAAGTACAATTTTGAGAAAAAAGTCGAAATGTATTTCAACTTTATTCTCGAAATTTCAAGTTTATTCACGAAGTTTCAACTTTATTCACGGAATTACGACTTTTTTCTCGAAATTGTATTTCAACATTAATCTCGACATTTCAACTTTTTTTCTCGAAGTGCACAATAAAAAAGAAATCTTCCCCTCCCAAATATTTTTTCTCCTGCCTGGCCCTAATACTCTTCCGTATGTTTTAGCTCATTCGCCCCGAGTGTTGACATTTATTACCATTTTGCTGGAAATACATATTCTGTTCTGTATTCAAAAAATTAGATGACCCCCCCCCCCCCCCCCCCCCCCCCAGAATCCCATGAAGAGCTTCATTAAACTTGTTAATTCAGCTTTAGGTGTCTTGAATACTCACTCACATAAAACAGTTTTCTGAGAAAAAAAAGCAAAAATTATTTTGGAAATATGTAAGAATACGGTAACTAAAAAAATAACTAAACTAAAAAAGACTTCTGAAATAGACCCAGGGTATCCCTTGTGTATGAGGGAAGAAACCTCAAATAACTGACTGTCATCATCTGGACCAGCAATTACATTATACAGTTACATTATAATCCTCAAAGCACTCCCTGTGTTTCTTAATGTTTGTCTTCCCTGGATGTTGTGACTACAGACACGTGAGTCAGAAATTGAAATAAAAGCTGCAAACCTTTTTTGTTTGACTTTTTCCTGCACTCAGACACTGCCCAGATATGATCTGTTGGTCTTTGCAAAGCATCTGTTTCTTCTGTATCTTGTGACTATATTCAGACACAGGCACAGACATCACATGCGGGAAGAGGTGGCATGCAGCATGGCGGACTTTGCTGCAGCCTGCAGCCTCCACATTGACTATGCTAGAGCATACCACGTCATACATCACACACATACACCCACGCACACACACACATGCATAGAGTATATACTGCACCATGCTGCAGAAACACTGCACTGGAAAATGAGCAGGACTGAATTCTTTTGGGGGGAGAAATAGAAGACACAAAAGACATGGGCAGAGAAAAACAGGGCAGGAAATATTCTCACAATGTGTGTGTGTGTGTGTGTGTGTGTGTGTGTGTGTGTGTGTGTGTGTGTGTGTGTGTGTGTGTGTGTGTGTGTGTGTGTGTGTGTGTGTGTGTGTGTGACGAGGTGAGATGTTTGTGAGGGGAGCTGCGGGGATGAGTGGAGAAAAGACAGATGCAGTGAGGAGAGGAGAGGGAGGAGTGTACATGGTGTACCGCGTGCCCCCTCTCTAGTCATGACTGAGCAGCAGCTTCTCCATGACGGGGCTCCCGTTCCCATGACAACCCTGGTTGTCAGATGGAAGAGAGACTGTTGTAGGGATGCAAGCTAAGAGAGGCGTGATGGTGCGGTACAGATTGACATATAAAGACAGAGAACATGTACTTACGGTGCTTTTGCTGTGCCGTTTCTTTGCAAAGGTGTGTCTGACATGGCTGCAACACACCGCTTTTCCCCCTCTCCCTTGTCCTCCTCTTGTACTCCTGATGGAGTTGTGTCCTTTTCTCTTCTTCCTTCTTCTCCTCTTCCTCCCTCCTCCTGTCCTCCTTCTTCTCTCCTCCTGCTTTCTAGGTGTGCGTTTGTTACGCCAAGATGTGGCGGAGCAGGTACTGCTACCGCTCCTGCATCACGCTGCTCAGCTAGCAGGAAGGAATGGCTGTAAGTGTGTGTGTGTGTGTGTGTGTGTGTGTGAGAGAGAGAAAGAGTGTGTATGAGAGAGAGGGAGAGAGAGAGAGAGAGAGAGAGAGAGAGAGAGAGAGAGAGAGAGAGAGAGAGAGAGAAAGAGAGAAAGAGAGAGAGAGAGAGAGAGAGAGTTTGATTTGTGTATTTTTATGGTTGAATACATCCTCGGCTGTCATGGACTGTTGGAAATGGGTATAATCAGAACGGCAATTAATAATATAAAGCAAAAAGATGAAAAAAGACAATAAAGAAACAGAAGGACAGAAGGAAAGAGCCATGAGGGAGTTTGTGGTTAATGAAATGTCTGTGGGACTGCAGCCTGACATCAACCTCTCCCCCTCAGAGACTAAGGAAAGATCCATTTAAAGCGGGAGATAAGAGACACAAAAATCTTATTGTAAAAATGAAAAGAAAGAAAGAGGTGAAGTCGTTAAGTGTTTTAAATGACTACAAGCACTGGGTGACAATATCTACTACAAGAAGCAGGTCATGTAACCCCACATGCTCACACAAGCATTAGCAGTCACCAAACTGATTAGTCAATTACATTTTTGTTGCTTGTAGTTAAGCTAAGTTAAGCTAGGCTAAGATAACTTGATTATCTAAATTATTGAGGGTAGGCCTGCGTAGTGAATAGGAACTCTAAAATCAAGTAGCCTATATCGTAAGTCGGCAGGTAAATCTTCAACTTCACTATCGGTCAGTCAAAAAGCCACCTACAGGAGGCTGCTACTCGTAACTGGGAATAATCAAAGCCTCTACTGCACATCCTGCTGTTCCTTCTGATTATTGTTCTTGTTTTGGTTTTTGTTTCTTTGTTTTGTTTTCTGCTTTTGTTTTGATTACCTAGCTTATTCTATTTGTCTCATCACCTTTTTAGTCTCTCTCGGTGCAAAATAACAGTAATTCCCCCCTTTTCTTTTTTTTTACAATCTTCCCTACAAAGTACTGCTTCTTACCTGTATGTCATTCAATGTTATATGAGTTAAAAAAGGTCTCCAATGTAAAAAAGTGTAATGCTTTCTTGGAATAATGCCTTTTAGTTGACTTTGTATCAGCAAATCTGTACTGTCATGAAACTGTACCTGATCCAATGCAATTCTTCTAATAAAATCTTCAATCAATCAATCAATCATCTGATGTTTTTGGAATTGAATATAAAATATTGCCAATATTGCATCACTTCATTAATATTTCATACTGTTTTTGTAAAGGTAGAACTGCTTTTGTGTCACAGGCACAAACAACAATGCATAATATGGAGCAGAGGGGGTTTGGGCTAGATTTACCCCCCCCCCCCCAAAAAAAAAAAAATAATAAAAATAAATAAATAAATAAACCAGTTAATTTACAATTAAGATAAAATATGTAAGATCCCACTTACATCCAGCATGCATCAGTTACGCAATTAAAATGACCATAATGCACATGTTATTAAAATGTGTTAACATCCTATTAATTAAGCATTAACACACTACACATTGTTCAAAAAGCTGTGTCACGTGTAGATTACAAAATGCCATGTCAATGTATATTAGAAGTTATTTAACCCAGCATCTACCAAATGCTATAGGCCTACTAGCAATAAAACCTTCCACAATAAGCACGTCTGTGTGACTTAGCGCTTGAGGTGTTGCAAACACAAACCAGACCAGGTTGTCTGTGGGGAAATTAGTTGCATGACACGATGCCTCAGTCTTTGTAGTTTCTAGTTCTGCATAACTAAAAAACAAACAGTCGTCTTCTGTGGCTAATAGCAACATATTAGCAAGAGGCTTATTAATAAGCTGTATCCTACTGTCACTCACGTCACTCATAGAAATCTGCATAGGCCTACCTTTATCTTTAGCCCCTTTCTCCTCTTCTTCTTTTTCTGAACTGGGCACCTGATGCTTATTCACCAGTCAATCAGCCGGAATCGCTTGAATCACGTAGATGACTGCACATATTCTTTAGATTTTTTTTTCTTTTTCATTTTTTCACCTTACCCAATTAATTACATGTAGTTATATGGCTCTATTTTAATTTTACAATTTATTTGGGAGCAGTTTGTGTTGTGTGGCCTCACTGGCCTGGGATCAGTCAATCCCTCGCCCCCCTCCTCTCCTTTTTGCTTGCAAAAATTTGCCCCCTGGGCGGTTTGTTAATTCCTTTTTTAAGTTAAGTGAAACTAAGACTGCTAATGTCAATTTTTGCACATAAAAAAGCAATAACAAATATTTCCAGCTTCTCCTTTCCAAAGTTCAGTGGAAAGCAACATGATTTGATGTTGAAAGTATGCGTTGATAAAGGTGAGTAGTCTGATTAATTCTTATCTGAGCTGGATCCGTAAGTGATCAAACAATCTGATTGGCTCGCTCGTTACAGATTTTCAGACTTGACCGCAATCAAAGAATTTTTTTTTTCCTGACTTTTTGTGTTTGTTAATTCAGACACCAAAGAATAAAGCATAGCCTATGGTCTGTAGCACAGGCTAAACCCTGAGCAGGTGATCAGCCCACCCAGCACAGATGCAAACAAGACAAACAAACATGCCAATCAACCTGACATGCATGTTTTTGGACCATAGTGGGAAGCTGGAGAATAGAATACCCTGTTGAACGTGGGGAGGACATGCAGATCATTACGTGTAACACAAGTTCTGGTAAGCTGCAACTCTACATGAGACACCAGTAGTTTATGGGTTCTTGCTTTGGATACATGATCAAACAAGAGGTGTAGTCATTTTATCTGGTCTCCTGCTGAATCTGTTTTCTCCTTTTCCTCCTCACATTCTTCTAAATGTTACCATTATCACTTTTTACTCATATCCCTTTATGTATCGTCCTTCAGGAGGGCGAGGATGTAGGACTAGGGCATGTTTTCATAGGAAGTGTCCACATGAAAGAATTCTTTGAATTCTTAAAGACAGGAACTGAATGATCCCAGATACCGGCAACAGTGTTCTTGACCTTTTAAGTATTCATTGTTGTGTACCATCAGAAGAGCAGACAGCATATTCTCTCAGTTCACAGCACAAGCTGAAAGACGCATTTAGGTGCTTACACTTGTGCAGGCTCTTCTCTGCTTATCTACCACTTCTGTGCTCCTTCAGTCTCTCTTTTTGCCCTCCTGACAGTCAGTGTTGAGCCCGTGGTTATCATATTCCCTGGTATGTTAGTTATTCAGAGGCTGCTCTGGATGTTTAAGTAGTGACCTTAAATGGAGATCACACATGCACCCTCTGCTCCCACACTCCCACACACATCAACACTTATTTCCCATTCTGCAAGATATATGTTACAAGGGCGTCAGAGCGCATTAGTCATTTATTTTGCTGAGTGTATGCTGTAGAACAGCATACTTAAGACGGAGACTTCTACACACAAACATCCCGTAGACTTGGGTCTGGATGAGTTCTTGCCCCGGTAAGCAGGAAATGTGCAGGTGTCAAACCTGACTAAATACTGTGAAGAGCCATCCCCAAACCTGTGTTTTGACTAAAGATTTTTCTGTACAACAACAAAAATCCTCAGCACAAATAATTAGCCTGGTTCCTGCACTTTGATTTCCAGGTTACAGTACCAACACATACAACCAATCAAAATGATATGAAGCATGTGACAACAACCATCATGTTTTTGTTGTAGTTTTAGTTTTGTTTTAAATTGTGGCTCTTGGTTGCTCCTGTAAAGTCTTTGCAAAATGCCTGCCTGTGCCCGGTTGCAGTTGGTTCAGTACGTTCTGCACCAGTGTCTGTGAATGTGAGGGGTAGCAGACTTGCTTACCAAGAAAGAGCTTCCAGTAAGTCAATAATTCACATATGCATAGCTTTAAAAGCGTATAGTCATATGTACAAAGGAGGATTGAAAAGTTTTAGTTTTTTTTTTAAATTATGGCTATGTGAAGCTCCTCACAGTAATTATAAATACGTATCTGATTTATACAATAAATTAAAACAACAAACAGACAGAGCAACATGAAGCTACCTCATAAAACAGAAACAAACATGTAGCTACAAACATGGCAGATTTCCTAAGAGTGCAACGTTGCACATTATTGTTGTTGCTATTTTTCAATCTTTGCCCTGTGTGACAGTGGGAAAAAACTGAATGTCAAGGAATTGTTGTATATATTTCTCATACTTTTTCTTGCCCTGTACATTTGTATGAGGACACCAGAACCAGGCAGTTTGTCACGTGGGTTCTTATTACTCTGCCCAAAAAGGTTTTAGTTTAGTTTAACATTTTAGTTTTCTTTTGAGTGAAAACGTTTGGACGACTGATTTTTTTCAGAATTTGAATATGTCTCGCATGCAGAAGCATGCAGGACCATGGGGAATGGGTGATTGATGAAAAAAACAACAAACAAGTTACGGTAAGCCTTAAAACTGATTGAAAATATTTGAAAGCTGAGGGGACATTTTGTCATTTTTATTACAGAGGAATATAAAGGGAAAATCCACAAGTATTAGGCATTTCTTCAGAATAGCTTGCGGTAAACTTCTATAAATTGTATATTTGAACATTAAATCAATAAAAAAAAAAAAATAAATAAAATGAAAACCAGGCCACAGCCAGGGCTGCTGACTGAAGTGGGAAACTAAATGAATCAATTTGTCTGAGTGGATGTAGGAATGCAAAAAATCAAGAATAAGAAGAAGTACAGACAGATGTCGTGCCAGATAACAGTATAATAATTACTTTAATACCTTCCAAAATTCAGGAATATTCTGCCATCTTGTGGACTCCAAAAGCAAGTGAAAATGCTTTTCTTTTTTCATTTTTAATCCAGCTGTATTAAGTTTATCATGTGTAATTCTTCTCTGTAATTCTTCCCAGTGAAAAAGATGGCAAATGAATCAGCCAGTGTTCTCTATTGACATAATCATGAGTCATTATGTCACACTTAGGTTAATTGACAGAATAAATCATGCATTCTGCAAAAGCAGAATATTAAAACATTACATCACAAAATTACAACAGTACATTAATGTGTCTTCCTGTGATGTAATATTTATGAGTAATAAATTATGCTGGCAATTGCAGAACCTTTGCATGAAGTCACTTAACTTGCACTGCCAGAAGACGTCCAGCAGGGATCACTGTATGACTTTAAAGTAAGGATTTATAAGGTGGTGCAGAGCTACCTTTAGACAACAACAATGAGTAGAAAGACATCCTGAAAATGAGAGGATGCTTCCACAGGCAGAGCTCAGTTAATTTTACTTCACTTAACTGTCTCAATTGTCTTCTGACCGGTCGCTGCATGGAGACCACAATGTTTTAAGGAAATTCTGATCAATCTTCTAAGACAAGCAGGTATTTCGATGTCCTCTAAAGATGGTCCATGAGACTTCTCAAATCTTGTATCTTGTTTCCATGACATATGCCCCTCATTTTTTGACTCTTCTGTCAAGTGTAAGATAATAATTCATCGTTATAACATAGCACCTTTAAAGATTTTCACACTACATCATCCTTCTATAATAATTTTTGGGGAAATTACAGTAAACCATAACCTTTAATCCACTACATTTATTTTTAGCTTCTATCTAGTAGGAAAAACGTTTAATAAACACAACTGCCAAGTTGAGAAGCAACATTCAAAAGTTAAACCTTTGCATTAGCATTTAGTACTAAATCTGTTCTCTACAAAACAAACAGTGAAGAAAGAGAAAAATGGGTGTAATTAGTAGTTCTTGTGCTTTTTTCAGAAGAGCTTTTCCCAGAATAGATGAGACTTACAAAGGTTTTTTTTATAAAACAGAGAGACAGAGAGGCCTCTACTCTGATAACATTTGGTAGCTTTTCCATCAGTGTGAAACCAAAAATAAAAAGTGGTCTGGATTGAGAATGTGTTGTACACGGCGATAGTACTCTATAACAACATTATTAGGAGGAACATGACTGAGTTTAACCAGTCAGACTCACACCCTAAATAACCTTGTGTTTGATTCAAAAAGCCATGGTTAGAAATGACTGTACAGTGAAATGACATGCTTTTCTTGGCTGGCTGAACACCTGATGTGTTGCAACATTGTGGGTCATCTGGAGGAGTTTCATTGCTCCAACAGGAGACTAGAATAGCATTGGAGCCGATGTGTTCTTTCTACTATAACACACCAATGAACACATCGGGTCAATGAGGCGGTCATCATTTTGTCCAGTGATACTTCCACACAACCCACTCATCCATGACCGGTATTACAAGTTGGATCTCACAACCTTGGATGAGGACAGAGATGACAGAACAGTTTGTAGACTTAAAGTTTGGGGATGTACCATCTAGGATAACCCCCAGGAAAAAAAAATTAAACCGTATTAAATCACAGTGAGAACTTTATAGGTGAATAACCATCAACTGTCAGCAATGCACCAATCAAGCTTTTGTGGCAGAATTATTCACTAAAAGGCAGACAACATGCCAGTAGTTTGGGAAAAGGCATATATATAACTTCTAGCAAATGAGAGGTAAAATCCACCACTGAGTAGGGCTGGGCAATATGACCTCAAATGAATATCTCGATAAATTGGGCGGTTTTACAACCCATCCCCACCCCCCGGTTAGCGAAAAATAATATACCTTTTGTCCACTGCTTTCATGAGGCGTTTAAACCCCTTGCACGGAATACCTCTATCCCAGTGTCCCATTGACCCCAGCTTCTTTGGAAATAACTATTTTGACTACGGTATATCAAAGAAAGAGACTCAGAGAATGGTCAGATAGAATAGTTAGAAATATGGATGCAGAAAAATATGGAGGGATTCAGAGCAAAAACCATTTCTAGGATTCTCAGGATGGCTTTACGTTGGGGCATAGGTGTGCATTTCAACAAGACGACGCTAAGTAAACTGCCAAGAAAGAACTAGAGTGGCTCTGAGAAAAAAATCAGTGAAACTCCTGGAGTCATCCAATCAGATATCCAAGAGGCCTGAGGATGGCTATGCATTGGTGCTCCTCATCCATCTTGGTTGAGCTTGGACAACTCTGCCAAACATAGCTTTCAAAAGAAAGTTATGGTCAGTGTGTAAAGTCCTTGCAACACTGGTGCAAAATGTGCTTTAACCAAGTGAAGGGTCAGAACACACGGATATGAGCGATGTCATGGTATACTTCTTCATCTTTTTTTAATGCTGGTCTTACTTTGGCATTGAGGGCTATAGAGTGGAAGTTGATACTGAAAGAACTATATAAACTGAATCCATTCCAGCTCATTAAAAGTTTGAAAACCTTCATTAGGCACTGTACTTTAATGAAAGTTGGATTTATCATTCGTCCATCCTCATCAACTTATAAATACGTCTCATATATTACGTTTCTCTTGTCATTACATTAATACTCGTGAATTACGCAGTGATGACATAAATATAACACTATTGGGAGTCCATATGTACACTGTCAAATATGTTATAGTTGCTCTATTTTCAATAACACAGTCCGGTGCCTGGTGTAAAGGCACACATATATTTGTGTTTAAGAATTATTTTGAAACAAAGCAAGAACAAAAGCAGCAGAAACCTACACATAGTGAATGATAGTGACCTGAACAAAGGCAAGCTCTGCTATTTAACTTGGATACAGCCAACAAAGAGTAACACTGTGTGACCCACTTCAGCTGTGGATACAAGTTTATTTCCATAGTGGTGATAAACAATTCATAAACATCCTGGCACAGATTTTAGGGAGGAGGATGGATGCTGACATCTTGAATGTTTGGGAAGAATTCATTAATCCAAATAAAATATTCAACAAAAGAGCTCTGTTCTCTTTGCTGTGTTGCTGCTACGCAGGTACACTAACATGTGAATGCTACTGACTTTCTTGACTCTTAGTTTTAAATATTAGTACCCCCATTTCCCTATAACTGTTTCGTGATTTTCCGGCATAACCAGCATGAGTCAACCATGTACACTGCTGTCTGTCCACATACCATGGATAGATGTTTGGACCGTTTTAGACATTACACAAGGATAAATAGCCTGTTTTTTTTCTATTCCTGGATAAAACACAGATGCACCTGTAAAGGCAACAATGCTCCAAATACCACAAGAACAATTAATAAACCTGCAGAGATTTTGACCCTATTTTCAATCAACAAAGAACGTGTTCATTAAAAGATACCTAAAAGTGAAAGAGCTCATCAATAAAATCTGAAAGAACATACATTTTTCTCTCTCCACTGAGATCGCCTTGTCCCAAATATTGACTGATTATAAATTGGCAAGAAAACTCATTTTACAGCTGTTTGTTTAGAGCAAATGACAAACAATCCGATCCAGGACAAAAACTCCCTCCAAGCTTCTGTGTGAGGACAGCGTTTAAGTTTGTCTTTTTGTGATTTGATCAATATTCCAGTATGTTTTTGTTTCCTTCACTGATTAATTAAGTACTGAACTGAATTAAATTAAATTAAATTAAATTAAATTAAATTAAATTAAATTAAATTAAATTTGCTAAATTTGTATATATATGTTTTTGAATTGTACAGTTTATATTTTAATATTTACATTTGATAAACTATAAAAATGGTTTGTTAAATATGTTTGTCATATCCACAGTAAAAAAAATGTTGTCTTGGGACCATTATACAGTTTTATTTATGACAGCATAAAGCATAAACTAATCATTAATCAGTTGGTGGTCAAATACAGCTTATCACAACTTTTACAAACCAGAAGAACCTGGTTAATAAGATCTTCCTACATGGTAGCACTTTGTATGCAGTTGCTAGAAGGGGGATCATCAAAAACAGATCATGTTATTATTTGTTTTTATTCTGTTTCTTTTGCATCTTGTTCTATGTTATATCTAAAGCACTTTGAACTGCCTTTTTTGTGAAATGAACTTTACAAATAAACTTTCCTTGCCTTGCCATCTGATGTCATTGCAGCCTGCAGCAGATTTATTAGGGAAACAAACTTCTGTGGAGGTCTTTAGCAACAATCTCTGTAAGATCTTTGATGTTTTGATGTGACGCCATTACGCGTCACATCACATGAAAAAAGGTCTGGATCGCTGCCATCTGCAGGGAGCATCTCTTTTACTGAGCTAATTTTAATAGAATAGATTAAAGATAAAGATTTCAATAGAATAGACTCAGCACAGAGGCAAAAGAGCAAAGTGGTTGTTAAATGTTCAACTTCAGACAATGAGCTATCACTTGACTCCACTTTAAGATTATCTTCAGGTGTTTATCTCTTAGCATAAGTGGGGGAAAGTGGGGGAAATACGTTATTTCCTTTAAGGGTAGGATATCATCTGACCTTACAGTCACATTGTCATCAGTCAATTCTTAATAATATTGCCACGCTTCATCTTTTTTTTTTTTGTCTGCACACATATTAATAGTTAATACCATGCTGGTAAGAACCTAAGGCATGTATATGTGCATTTTTAATATAAAATACATATGATATATATATATATATATATATATATATATATATATATATATATATATATATATATATATATATATATATATATATATATATATATATATATATATATATATATACATAAAAACCCAATTTTTTTTTTTTTTCTTGGGAAGGGGGGGGGTGTGACATCCGCTGCTTAACCAGGACGCAAGAGCACATATGGAGGCACACACTGGAAATCTGCAAAAAAACAAAACAGACACGGAACCGGCAGAAACACGAGCAGCAACCGTCCCAGGTCCCGAGACCCAATCACAACTAAGCTAAGCTACCGTGATTAACTAACCCCCAAAACTACAGAGCAAGCAAGCAGGTGTATATGTCGCTGTGTGTGTGTGTGTGTGTGTGTGTGTGTGTGTGTGTGTGTGTGTGTGTGTGTGTGTGTGTGTAATAGTCCTATCAATGCTCGGCCTGAACTATATCTATAGTGGAGGAGGGCCCAAGCCCAGGCCACCAGCAACCCCACAGAGGGCGAGAAGAGGGTGGGATGAAACCCACCGCCAGCGAGGCCCGTCCCCTCCCAGCGGCGGGGCCCCCACGACCATTGGAAGAGACAGCCAGGGAACTCACGGCGGCGACCGGGACCCAGGCGAACCCCGACCACCCGGCCCTGGCCGGACATGTAGCCAGGAGGCCCTCACCCTCCAGGAGGCCCTCACCCCCCAGGCCAAGGACCCCCACCCGGCAAGAGGCCAGCCTGCCCGGAGAGACAGAGCAGCCCTGGCTGCCGACGCGGGCAGGTGCACCCGCCCCCACGAAAGTGGCCCCCAGGACCAAAGGAGCCCCCGCAGACGCAGAGGCACGTGGCCCCCGCCCAGCGAAGACGGACCAAGGCAGCAATGCCCCCCCCAGCACAGACAGCCACCCCCCCACCCAGGCAGAGCAGGGCCATCGAGCGGGACCCCCACGCCCACAGCCCAGCCTACCCGGAATGGACCGTACACGCCCAGGCCATGGCCCCCAGCCGGGCCCTCCCCAGCCACCCCACCCACCGCCACGAGGTAACCCCCCCATAGACCCCCAAGGCCCCCTCCAGTCAGAGACAGGGCCCCACCACGACGACCCTCACCCCCCCCACTCCCCACCCCCAAGGGCCACCACAGGCCCGCACCCCAGCCCCCCAAGCCGACCCCCAACCCCAAGGGCTACGGGATCACCACCCCCCGCCCCCACTAGGTAATGAAGCCTATTATCGGGGACCAGAGAGAATGCAGTTCGGCCGAATGTTGTTCAGTGGAGGCAGACATTATCTCACTAATATGATCTGATAGAAGATTCCTAAAGTGGTTAACACATAAATTGGACTTTTGTTTCCAATTCATTAGAATGGTTTTCTTTGCGATGCATAGGGCAGTGAGAACCAAGTGGACAAAGTTAGGTTCCATGTAAATGTCTCCCAAGTGACCTAGTATGCATATCGTGGGGCACACTGAAATTCTGTAGTTTATCCATGTGGATACTGTACATCCTCAAATCCTCAAAATCGGACAAATCTCCATCCAGAACTTCCGTACTGGTGTACAAAACCATAAAGCATGCATATAATTATCAGGGGTGTTCTCTGTGCTCTGTGAACAGATATTAGAGGTGACAAAACCCATCTGGAACATCCTTTGTCCTGTATAATGTATTCTTTGAAGAACTTTGTACTGTATAAGTTGTAAGTTTGGGTTCTTAGTCATAGTGAAAGTATTTAAACATATTTGTGGCCACGCTTCATCTTAAACAGCTGGTATGGTGATTCAAAACCTTAATCAATGCACGATATGAACACTAAATCAAGAACTGTTGAAGACGGACTCAGCACCTGGGTCAACCTTATGGTAACTGAGGTAAAGGGGATTTAGTCCAAATGATTGCCAGGCTTATTTCAGAGTCCAAGGTGGCAATGATTAGAGCTTGTACCATTGGGCTTCAAGAGCACTGTTTATAAACCTATTGATGATGTTGCTGATGGTTTTGTTTCTTTTTGTTTTTTCCATCAATGTTTCTGACATCAGATCCTACCAATTATTACAGAAATGTAAAGTCACTACTTTACATTTCTGGAAACTGTAATCATTTATCATATGTCAATCCTTCAGTCAAAGGAGTCTTATGTCTGTTTTCTCGAAATAACACAAAGAGACAGCTTGTGAAAGAACAGAGGGATTATTTAAGTATCTAACACCAAACCTTGTTTATCCTCAAAGCAAAAACCCATGTCCTTAACCCTTTAAACCAAGTCCTAACCTTTAAAAAGCTTATGGAAGTGTGATGGCTCAGAATATTAGATGTGCTTTCTTCTCCAGATTAATATGCATACAAGCACAAATGCAGTAGATATGATGCATTAATTGTGATATTGAATTCTGACTGGCTTGCAATATTACACAAATTTTAACAAACCAAACACATCTTTTATGCCAAAACAATAATCCTGGCACGGCTGAACCTTCTAAGTGCTTACTCTTGTTTATCGCTCTTGTTTCTAAGTGCAGAGGTCTTCTGCCCGCTTTGTCTCCATGTGAATTCATTGTGTGGATGTGCAGGCATGCAGTGGTTCACTGCTCTCCATTTTAATGGCAATTCCGACAGAGCCATCTCCCTGTCGTCATGGCAACGGGTATGCGGACACATTTGTCTCGGGGGCCTTGGCCTTCTTTTGCATTCCACAGCTGGGCACAAATGTGCACACACACACACACACACACACACACACACACACACACACACACACACACACACACACACACACACACACACACACACACACACACACACACACACACACACACACACACACACACACATGAACCTGCAGAGATTGCAATTTTGAGTACACTGATCCTAAAAAGCAAACATTTGCTCCTCACACACATATAGCCACTGTACACTCTCACAGCACAACCTATCCACCCTCTGAGCAAAGGGATTTCCACATAATTATCTCTGTCCTCCAAACCAGTGCCTGGGATTTCCCAGTTAAACACTGAAAGGGCTTTCCCCGTCTCTTCCTTTCTCAAATGCTCTATTAAGTCTCATTTATATATACTGTAGATCATCAATACAAAAGTGTGTGTGTGTGTGTGTGTGTGTGTGTGTGTGTGTGTGTGTGTGTGTGTGTTCATTTTGGTATATAGCAACACATTTTGGTTGCATATGTGAGTTAGAAAGACTTTTCTTATCTTGCTTTTTTTTTTGGTTTCCAGTCACTAATGTGAATTTCAGAAAGGACCTTTGGAAGGCTCTTTTCTTGCTTTATCTTATCTGCCAACAGGTTTTGAGTGTGTACACAAACACACAACACTTCTGCAGCTTATACAGTCCTTCTGGTGGATTGAAGTTGTACTGTACGATTCTTCAGTAATCCTTGCACATTGATGGTTGACAGGACAGCAGCACCAGAGGCTCATACTACCACCACCATGGTAGAAAGTTGGTACACAGTTCTAAGGATGCTTCACCTACTGTATAGTCATTTTGACTCCGGGAAGCTTTTCCAGGAACTAAACATTTTGGAGCAACCTTTCACCGGACCTCTATATATGATTTCAATACATTGTGTGTCAAATTAATCAGGTTGCTTCAATGGCTATTTGGTTTAGTCATTAAACTTTTTGGTTTCACTGTCATCTAAATGCAGTGCATGCAAGTGACCTTGGAGGAGTGTAACTCTGTAACCATGACAGTGCTTTAGATGCAAGTTGTTTTGTACTGTGTGGAAGCATGTCATTTCAATGCGATACGCCTCCATGATGTACCGTTTTGTAATTGTCACCAACATTAGTTCATATTTCTGCACCACCTTGTTGCCTCCAGTGCAGTCCCTTCCAAAATGGTAAATGGCACTTAAAGAATATATTTGTGCAAATTCAAATACACCAGCTTGATATGGTACATCCATGGCTTCAGTTTGAAATAGTTTCACACAGCAAACCTTTACAAATGCACTTTCAAACTGCAACATTTTGCCTTGTGGATTATTCTGGTTGTTACATTTTGTGCAGTGAGATTGTATTAGCTACCCTGCAGCATATCCTGGGGTCCGTTTCACAAAGCAGGTTTAGTGAAAACTCTGAGTCTGTTAACCCTGAAATGAGGGAAACTCTGAGTTTTCCGTTTCACAAAGGGAGGTAACTCAAACCAGAGAAAGAGGAGTAACTCTAGCCTGTTTCACAAAGAGAGGTAACTTAAGCTCTCGGTCAGTTACCGTAGTAACAGACGCTCTGAACCTAACCTGGTCGGGACCGGGTTTATATCGTGAAACCTGGAGTTTCTCTGCGTCTCCCCCTCTTTCAGAGCCACACGCACATTTGATTTCCTCATTCATTCAGTCAGCAGGCGAGTTTTGGCGAAGTTCTGCCGTCTGTCATTAAAAACAGAGTCAGTATATATATTAGAAGTCCATTGTCACGAACACGGCATGTCCTTTTGATGAAGACACAATTGATGAAGGTGCAGCATTAATGCGCAGAGAATTAAATATTCGTCGGGAGATGGTTATCAGACCGCTTAATACATGTTTATTACATAGTCTCATTACAGGCAAAGCAATATATGTTAATCCTTTATTTGTTATAATTTTGATGATTGAATTGTTTAATGATTTCATAATATATTCAATTTTTTTTTATTTTTATTTTTTTTTTATGGCTCATAACCTGTGAGCCATAATCATCAAAATTATAACAAATAAAGGCTTGAAATGTCTCACTTTGCATGTAGTGGGAAATAATATTTGTTTCACCTTAAGTTGAATTTACTGAATGAAGTTTTGCAATATATTCAAATTTTCCGACCTCCACATGTATATTATTACATAAGAGCATAATATGTTGCTCATGGTGAATCGTTGTTTCAGGGTTCCATTAATGCTGGCTTTTGATAGTTGTGGCGCACGCGCTCAACTCCAGGTGAAACTACTTAGGCCGTTTTCGAATTCAGACACTACCGCACTATATGCTACATACTGCAAAGTATGCACTGAATACTGCCTACTGAATGAAGGATTCAGTACGCTGCTCCAGCAGACCGTTCACACAGCAGTGTGCTACAGTGTATCCCAGAATGCATCTCGCACCAAAACGTCAGCGAAAGATGAGATTTAAAAGCAGACTAGAGTGTTTCTCAATCCTGGTCCTCGTGTTCCCTGTCCTGCATGTTTTAGATGTTTCCCTGCACCAACACACCTGATTCTAATTAAAGGTCCTAATTAGCTGTCACCAAGGTCTGCACAACTGTGTTGATGACACACGTACTTTTATCACGGTGCGCTGAAGCAGGGAAACATCTAAAACATGCAGGAGGACCAGGATTGAGAAACACTGGACTAGAAGCTGTTGTAATTCCAGCTGTAGCGCTGTTAATATGCCACTTTATTACGTTTTAACATCTTTTAACATTCAGGCGTAAAAGTAAGGCGTAGAAATTTGATCCGATGTTTCGGGGATCAAAAGAGCCGCCGGTCCGGCCGCATCAGCAGCAGCTGTTACCATGGTAACAGCAGCAGCTCACGGCCGGAGAACAGACGCGATCGCCGGGTCAACCCACGGCCTCGTCCCGGGGAGAAACCTGCAGCCCTGTGGAGAATTGTCGCCGGCTGAAATAAATCATTTAGGAAATAAATGTTGGTTTAATAGATGAAATCTAATTGTTGTAGCTGTCACGTTAGTTTGTGTGAATATAAAGTGAAGCTGTACAGAGCTGTATATCTTATAGCTCAATGGGTTGATTAGTGACTTTCGTACAGCTAACGGGGGTTTGATTCCAGTTGGGCCATATTTTGCAAATTTCCCCGATGCGGGACTAATAAAGGATTATCTTATCTTAAATGTTGAAATAGCAGTAAAACCAAATTCATTGATGAAATGACATAAGGGATGGAAATGGATTTTAATAAATGTATTGAAATGAACATATCAGTCTATTGAAGTTAATTTTATTTTATTTATCTTCTCCTCTCTGTCGGGTAGCTCTCTCTCCATCTTCTCCTCCTTGTCCAAACCCTCTCTCTGCATCTATTTATTTCAGCTCCCGGACAAATTCTCTGTCAAAACACAGCAATGAAAAGTAGTTATTTCATGAAAATACAACAAACTACCGATATATAACGTTGTCATAACACTTAGTTCACTTTTATTTACGTAGAAAGCACGCTAAGATAACTAACAAAAACCTAACATACTATTAAAAACCCACAATTTTTAATCGTTGTCCTTACACTAACTTGAATTAAAAAGGTTATATATTAAAGTTACTTACATTTATATTCCTCCTTCTCCCTCTCCACAGTGCAATTAGTCCTTTCTGCCTTCACATCACATCACTGTCCGATTGCAGCTGTTTTCTCAATAAAGTTTTGAGAAAAAAAAGAAAAAAGCGCTGCCCGGCCGAGGCCGCATTGCATTCTGGGATATCGTAGGCAAGGTAGCTGGTTTGAAGCATGCTGCGGATTTTTTTCCAGATCAGTACAACATCCGAGTATTTTTCGCACACTGCAGATTTCCTTCTGTTCACATACAGCATACTACTTACTACACTTTGCCCAAATCAGTGTATACTTGTAGTACAGTATGCAAATTCGAAAACGGCCTTAGAGTTGAGTAAATTAGCTCAAATCCGCTGTTCTGGAACCGAAAACTCAGAGTTTCCGATCTCAGAGTACATCAACTAAGAGTTCAGGATTAGACTCAAAGTTTGTTGAACCTGCTTTGTGAAACGGACCCCTGCTGTTTTCAAATTACACTAATTATATTTACTCAGAGCTAGATATTTGACGAGGCCTTTGAACCTTCGAAATGAAGCAGTGATTGGCTGTGATATGCCAGTTACTACTGATTCTTTTCACCAAGAGCTGGCATATCATAGCCATTTAACTGCTGTTCACTTAACTTACTGTTATCAGAAAACGTGCAACACAATTTGTTCATGTTTTTTTCTTTTTTACAACAAATGTCATGAGAACTAGTTTAAATATGTACCTCTGGCTGTGAACAGTTTCATTGGCAGCTCAGTCGCTCATCATGTGAGGTTTTATCTCAATGTTTAGAAAAACTTAAGTGTTGAAATATCTTAATTTTTATATTCACATAAGGGTTTTAACACTTTTTTCTTTTCCATCCCAAGGAAACAGGGAGTAAAAATGAGAGTAAGTGAATGCCTTTCATTATATGATAACTGAAAAAAGCTCTTTAATATAAAAGATTGAGTCAGTTTATTGGACTATCATAAAAAATATATATCCTTTTATATAAAGCTTACATGTTAGCTGCATAAATCCCTCAGAAAAATGCATGCAGTGACCTGGCTGTGAGTGTATCCCTGAACCGAGGTTTTAAATGTTGTTCGTGCACAACTGAAACATGAGTCACGGCTGCATGACACTGGTGGTTTCTTGTGCCTGACAGAGGAAAAACAATGCCCAGTTTTGGTCGTCAGCAGCTGCTGCCCTGCATGCTTGAAATGTTTCTCTTTTCCAACACACTCAGTTTAAATGAACGTGCCATTAACAGCTTTGTGCACCAAATTGTTTATAATGCGTGTCAGTTTATTTCTTTGGTTATTGTGCATGTTAGATCCAGCAGATTCACTTTGTCTTGGCTGTAGCTAAAGAAGCACAGTTTCATAAGACTCCTGCGTTTGCTGCCTACATAATCTCTTTTTCACCAGTCCCAGATCCCTCTGCCTTTATCTTTTCTTCTTGGAACCTCTCTCCCTAATTTTGGCTGCACTTCCCACTCTTTTATCTCATTGTCATAAATTCTCACAGCAAAGGAAAATGTCTTTATTGTACGACCGCCCTTCACTTCAGATATCTTTTCAATAAGATAACAGCTTTTCTGCCTGATATTTAAACTCAATGTTGACACTGTTTCAATTGTATTTATCTAATTAGCAATAATTTGACATGAAGCTCTTTCCTATATCTCACATTCATTTGACTAAAATTGACTCTCAACAGCATTGATATTAGGGTAAAGGACATATTTTGCATACACAGCACCTGCAGAAAGACGTGGTGATACTGTTGCCGGTATTCCACCCTTCTATGCTGAGCCGGTACTAATACAGCATTAAGGTGGTCTGTCTGAAAGAGTTAAAAAAACATTGACTCATGATCCAGTTGTAGGATGAACGGTAGTTCCTTAAAGCAGCACAACGTAACTTTCAGCTTTTCTGAGTTTGGCGGCATCTTGTGGACAAAATCGGTAGTGTTTTACCAGAAAGAACACTACGTTTCCCATGAGCACCAGCGCGTACTGCCGGAAAACTCCTGTCCCGTCGCTGCATTTGTTTTGATGAGAGAAGACAGGACGCTTTTCTGTTTCACCAAGTGAACAGAAGGAACGCAAAAAAAGATGTTAAACTGCTGGAAAGGAACTGGAATTTACCGGGATACGTTAAACAAGGAAGCCAGGGAGCAGTATATGGAGAAAATAATGATTATTAACGGTCTGGATCCATATGAAATCCCTAAGAGATCCCTGAATCCCTGAAGAGCCATGTGTTTCAATAAATTAGTATAATAGTACAACATACAGTACATGTTTTGTATCCCTCTTACTTCTCTTTTTTTTTGACTGCTATATTATGTTGAAGAGGCGTGAGCAATATTTTTGTTTTCCTCGTGAGATTATTTTTTTCCTCTGCAGCTACAAATAGAGTTAATATTTTTTCCTCAACAAACTAGTTTTATCTGAAGATTGGGGTTAATTGCACCGCAGAGAGCTGGCCAGCAACTGCGTTTAGCTGGCGAAGTGGGGAATAAAACCCGTGTTTTGATCCGACGCCCGTCTGTGTGAGTGTTTGTGGTTTAAGGCTGTTTATGGTTCTGCGTTAAATCGACGCAGAGCCTACGGCGGAGGGTACGCGGCGACGCGCGCCGTACGTTGCGCGTCGCCACGTACCCTACGCCGTGGGTCTGCGTCGATTTAACGCAGAACCATAAATCATGCTTTACTGTGTGTTTGGTCGTTACAACCGCGATCCAAAGCGAGCCGACGGCTCTTTCACTCTTTTACTTTGTTATATCAGATACTTGGCCTGCGTGGTTCTGCCTCCGAGCAGGAAACCGTTGAAAAGTTAAACCATTAGGGTCTTTTCCCCACGTCTGTTATGTGGAGCTGCTGCAGCCACAACGCAGCAACAGCTTCTGCGGAGCGCTGAGCTCCACGCCCCGCCCATTTTCGTCTCGACTGCGAATCGGGAAGGAGGGGGAAGTGACGTATGCCGTAAAGCAGTCAAAGTCGTAACGATTTGTAGTTTTTTAGTGTGGCAGGGTTCCTACCATGCTCCTCAAAGTTACATAGTGCCAGTGAAGGTGATACAGACCCCCTCAGACCATGACAGAGGTGTCATTAAACCTGTTGGAAGTTGATGTACCATCACAATGACTCTGGAAATATGATATTAAGGTGGAAAAGTTACGTAGTGTCGCTTTAAAGCGCGCTGAATCTGAAACAGAGTAGCCTAGATAGATGGTTTACAGCGTTGTGACTGGATGGCGTTTAGTGTAAATAATGACAATCACTGTGTGACGTATCACTGAAAGAGTGCCACGATCCATCTGAGGGCTTACTCACCTACAGAAAATACCAGAAAACTGGAATGAGAGTGAAATAAAGTACATTTCCTCAAAAGAAAAACATTGCTTGAACACCGGGGGCAGACTCGGGTTGTGCTTTCCCCTTTGGGGTCATGGTTCTGTCCTGGCCGTAAAACACCGGACCAGCTCTGTACCCTTGCAAGGCTCCCGGAGGGAGCGTGAGAGTTTGTCCGAAGAGCCTACATGAGCTTGGCAGACTTAGAGAAGGCATTCAACCGTGTGTGTCGAGGCTGCTATGGCAGTTTGGGCTACAAGGTCAGTTGATCAGGACCATCCAGCCCCTATACAAATACACAAACAGAGTGAGACTTTGGTCCACATTCCTGCCTGCCTTTTATCAGAATCTGTTCTGTTCGTAATAAGTGTGAAGCTGTGGGGATGAGAGTGAGCGCGTCCAGATCTGAGAGCATGGTTCTCAGTCAGAAAACGGTCTGAAAAAGGGCCTGCTTCAGGTTGGGAATGAGGTGCTGCGCAGGGGCGTCAATTGGGTATGGCAAAGGTATGGCAGCCGCCACACCTTGGCTTCAAGGGAAAATGTAAATGTTTGTTTTTTAAATACATTCATGGAATTACTCTGTCTATTTGTATTGATTATTCTATTATTTAATACATATAAAATAACTACAAATGCAAATCAGAACAACATGATCGATTTCACAAGTTATTACACTGCAAAAACTCAAAATCTTAACAAGAATATTTGTCTTATTTCTAGTTAAAATGTCTAATTTTTAGTCAAAAAAATCTCATTACATTTAAGATAAGACTCAAAAACTCAAAAAACAAACAATTTTCACCTGTTTCAAGTAGATTTTCACTTAAAATAAGTAGAACATTTTTTTTGCTTGTAATGAGAAGATAAATCTTGTCCCACTGGCAGATTTTTGTACTTATTTCAATTGAAAATTTACTTGAAACAGGTGAAAATGGTCAAATAAGTTACTTTTCTGGCGATTACTCTTGTTTTAAGTGTAATGAGACTAAAAATGACTAAAAATGAGACATTTTAACTAGAAATAAGACAAATATTCCTGGTAAGATTTTGAGTTTTTGCAGTGAGCAAGACTGCATTTGAAAAAGTTCCAATGTTCTTGCCCACACAGATCAGCTACATAGCAGACTTCTGTGATGAGTATTTGCTGGACGTGTTGATTGATACTCTAGTTAAGTTCTGTGACTCGTAACCTTGCCATACCTTAGCTTTGACTGAATTGACGCCACTGGTGCTGCGTCAAGCCCCCAAAAATGGGAAGAAAAGAGCAGGAAGTTGACAGGTGTATGGATGAGGCATCTGCAGAATTGTGGACTCAGTACTATTCTGCTGTAGTGAAGAGTGACAGAGAGAGCTGAGCCTAACAGAAGATTCTCTATTTACCCAGTGATCAGTGTTCCTACCGTCACCTATGGCCAGCAACGGCAGAGAGAGGCTGAAGGAACGAGGGTGAAGACCGAAGCTCAAATTAGTTTCCTCCTCAGGGTGGCTGGGCTCTCAATTAGAGATAGGATGAGAGGTTCTGGTATTTGGAGATACACTATCAAGACATTTTAAAAATAATCATGTGTGCCACATTCAGATTTATTAGTAGTAAAATCTACTTTAGAGCTTCCAGGCACTGGAAGCTGTGTGACTGCTCTTGTCACCCATTTTTTGCATTCCATATTCAAATGACCCACTAGATCAGGGGTCGGCAACCCGCGGCTCTAGAGCCGCATGCGGCTCTTTAGCGCCGCCCTAGTGGCTCCCTGGAGCTTTTTCAAAATTGTTTGACCTTTTTTTTCTTTTTTTCCCCTTTTTTCTCTTTTTTTCTTTTTTTTCCCTTTTTTCTCTTTTGTTCTTCCTTTTTCCTTTCTTTTTTAATCTTGACATTTTGACTTTTTTCTCGACATTTTGACTTTTTTCTCAACATTTCGACTTTTTTCTCAATATTTTGACTTTTTTTCGAGATTGTCCTTCAACATTAATCTCAACTTTTTTAATCTTGACATTTTGACTTTTTTTCTCGAAATTTTGACTTTTTTCCTCGACATTTTGACTGTTTTCTCGAAATTTTGACTTTTCTCAACATTTCAGATTTTTTCTCAAGATTGTACTTCAACATTAATCTTGACTTTTCGACTTTTTTCTCGACATTTCGACTTTTTTCTTGTGAAAAAAAAATCTTCCCCCAGTTCTAACTAATATAGAAACATGCAGCATGTGTTGCCTTCATTTTAAGGCTGATACAAGACTTTTAATTTTTTGCGGCTCCAGATATATTTGTTTTTTTGTGTTTTTGGTCCAATATGGCTCTTTCAACATTTTGGGTTGCCGACCCCTGCACTAGACTCACTGACCAGCTGTTGGCCTGAGTGGAAGTGCATGTCTCCTATAAAACATGCCCAGCTTTCTCCCCTACTGCTCCTTTGGTGAGATCATTATGATTACCGCCCTAATCTTTTTAAAGTAATGTAAGTCTATCAGTTACTTAGGAATTGCTTCTGTAGACACATCTTTAATGAAACGTTTCAATACTTTCATGATAGATGACTGCAGAGGAAGTCTGTCCTCAGAACAAGCAGCTAGAAGTTTATTGATTTTGTTGTCATTCCAGTCCCCCCCGCCCCCCATTGTAACTTCTCCATGTCTCCGCATGTGTGCTCTGTTGGACTGTGATGCTCTTATGTGACACAGCAACTTCTTTCACATTACTGCTCCATCCAGCCTCCGCCTTTCAGCATGCTTTAAAGCATTTTCTTTTATTGTATCAAGGGCTCTCAGGTCATGAGCTGCTGGCCTCTTAAATGTTTTGTATGCGTTTGGGTAAAGAACCTTAGTGCTATACGAAGAGTTTGCAGTCTGCCTGAAAGGATTCATCCGAAATGTTCACTTACGCACAATGTTTTTTGTTTCTATTCATATTTTGCTGTCCGTTTACATCATATAATGTGTTTTCATATCATTTTAAAATATGCCAGATTACGGTAGGAAACTTAAAATCATTCTTCACTTTATATCCTTTTTTTCTTTACCTTGTCTGCACACATATTAATGATTGGTAGAAACCAAAGGTATATATATGTGCATTATTACTATATTTAATATATATACATATATATACGCATACATACACATACATAAATATACACATACAAACCCAGTGTTTTTTATTATTTTTATTTTTTTTTGGGGTGGGGGGGGGTGACGACATCCACTGCCAATCCAGGAAGCAGGAACACACGGAGACACACGTCAAGCACTGGAAATCTGCAACAAAAAACCACAAACAAAACACGAAATCGGCACGGAGCCAACCAAAACAATAACAGCAATCGACCCAAATCTTGAGATCTGATCGCAGTCTGAGCTAAGCTACCGCTACCGCTACCTAACCCCAAAAACTACAGAGCCAGCATGCAGGTGAACAAGCCGGTGTATGTCTATGTGTGTATGCGTGTATGTATATGATCATGCGTGTGTGTGTGTGTGTTCACTTTATATCCTAAACACTGTTGAAAAATTAAAACTGACATCTCGAGGCTTTCGTGTCTGCAATTATGCAAGGACAATTGTGTTTTATTGTTTTGTTCGGCAGCAGATGAGTCAGTTCAGCAGCATCAGTGGAATAGTGATGTCACACCATAAATCCAATGTTTGACCATGCTCTGATGACATTTAAACAGAACAAATAATTTACTGTTGCAGGAAAGCATTTCATTTATATCAGTGCACTGGTGTATGATGACAAAGTCATGGTGGAGCAACACTGACCTTTGCTGAGCAGGCCTGAATCACTGCGAATGGAAACACAAGCTGTCTTCTAGCAGGGGATGTTTTCATGTACCGAACAGTGGCTAATCACATTCCACCTTGTTCTGTGATCACTGATCCATGTCACCCTAAGAGGTGACAACACACGAGGAAAGGTTAGGAAGAAAGAAAACTCCTGATGCATAAGAGAAAGAACAGGTGGAACAGATGATTTGTTGCTGTATTATTAATCTCCTGAAGATGTTAGTCTGCATTATTCAAACACACGGGAAAGACATTCGTGGCTTGGCCGGTAGTAAATCATTTCTTTAGTTTTATCATAGGTCAAATCATCTGTGTTGAACTTCAATGACTCCTGTGTACTTATGGTGCTCAATTTAATGGCGCCAGCTCCTCAAACTATGAACTCTTTAGGCATTTGGTTATATCAACATTTTCATATCCCCGTGGACAAGTCAGTGCCTCAGGCAAACTTTGCTACCAATGCATTTGTCTGTCGTCATTTGTCCTTGTGTTAGCTTGTTTCCATGTGTGTGTTGAGTCATAGTGTTTCCATGAGCCTTCTGCTCTCTGAATCTAATGGAGGTGAAAGCTGCCTCTTCTAGCTCACAACAGTGATTTAATCACACAAATAGGCATAACAACTCACCTTTGTCTGCCTGGGTACCGTATGAGTCTGTATGTGTTTGCATGAGTCCTTGGGCATGTTTCGTTTAGACCAGAAGTTGCAGAGTTTCTGAGAATATCCTAAGGTCTTGGCATGTTTTTGTCTCCTTTTCATTCCCGAGAAGACAGTGTCCCCACAAGGGTTGATGACCTGAAAGCAACCTGTGTGTTGAAACCCCTTCTATCCCTCAACTTTTTGGGTCACACTTTGGATTTGCAAATGAGATTATAATAATAATTAATTTGCCTGAGGTTGGTTTAAGCATGGGATGTGAGAGTTGGGTTTTAAATGAAAATATGAGGCTTACATGGGACTAGGATTCATATTCAGCCTGAAGGGCCACATAATTCAGAGAATCAGTCTTTGAGTTTGTGTGTGTCTGTCAGCATGTTTAAAACTCAAAGTGTATAGCTTAATTACTGTTGCCTCAGTAACCATTTAAACCCATCCTCTGCTGACATCATAACCCCATTTATGCATCTTGGGAACATCTGCTTCTATTCAATTCAAACGATTTACCTCAAGACATGTGATCATCTTCACTGCTCAGACCTAGACTCAGGGTGATTTAGAAGTGCTAGCAGGAGAACAAAGATGTGAAAGCTTCTCCAGTGTTGCTGATATACTAGATGAATGTAGAAGGAAGGGGGTGGGGGCACAGAAAGGGGGTCCCTCTGCAGCACTGGGCTTTTGTCTTGCCCCACTAATCCTTCCCAAACACCCTGCCTCTCTCTTCTTTAAGCCCACATCTCCACATCTCTATCTCTCTCACACACACACACACACACACACACACACACACACACACACACACACACACACACACACACACACACACACACACACACACACACACACACACACACACTTCCCTGCTGCTATTTCCCCTCAAACACACATTAGTTGGTCCGTATCTCTTTGACCCATCCTTCTCACAGATAGTGGCCCCTCCCACATCGGTCCTGCCCCACCACAAGCTCCGGCTTCCCAGCTGGATCCAGCTCTGCTTCCCTCCCTGAGATCAACATCAACATCTGTCTTTCCTGGTCACAGGAGTGAGGAAGAGTCTGTGTCTTTGTACAAGCAGTTTGTGCGCTGAAATGTCAATTAATATATCATACACACACACTTAACCTTCAAACCTTATTGATCATATATAAAGCACATCATAATCTCCTCCCAAGATGTTCTCAGAGGCTGTTCCAAATCCACAACAGTAAATATGAACTAAGGAACACAGGTATGTTTAAGAAGGCATGGGGAAGAACCAAAAGTAAAGAAAACTGTGTACCCGTGAAAGGTGTGAAATTGTGGAATTGCTGTGATGAGGATTTAAGAATGTGTACCTCAATTTATGTTTTCAAAAAAATGTTTAAATATAAAATGATAAACAGTTATAAAGAATTTTTTTAATTATGTTGGTATAGCTTATTATAGATTACAGTTTTTCTCTATTGCCAAAACACAAAACCCAGTACTCTAAACCAAATGACCAGTTGCCTAAACACATTTAGTAAAACTACCCCCCTTTTGCCACAACCACAAACACAATTCACCTGTAGACACTTTTCACAAAACCCATCCCCTTTTTCTCAAAACTCTAAACACATTTTGCCGTGCTAAAACACATTTTGCATATAACTCTGCTCCAATATCCATTGTGAAGCTCATGTGATGCAAAATGCTACCCACAATCAGCAAAACTTGAACACAATGAACATACCTGGTGTCAATCAGTAAACACAACGACTCATAATTGAAAACACCTATTGCAAATGATGTGACCACACCTATATAAGTCAGTGCAGTTTGCTGAAGCCTCAAAAACAAAAATAGATGATCAAGACAGGAGAAGAGGAGTTCGTGTCAGATGTGTTTGGCATTTGAGAAGGAAATACCATTTAGTGAAGAGTTACTGTAACACTGTTTTGAGGGTAGAGTGTGCTTTTGCAAGAGAAGTGTAGGATTTTGCATTTTGTGTGTGAGTTTTGTAATTTGTGTTTAGAGTTTTGAGAAAGTGAGGTAGTCTATCAGGAAATGTGTTTAAACAATTGTGAAAAACTGTAACATCAATCAGCAATTCATTAGTGTATGTCTGCCACCCTACTCTCCGTTCCTAAACCCAATAGAGGAGTTCTTCTCATCATGGCGGTGGAAGGTCTATGACCGCCAACCTTACACCAGAGAGAACCTTCTCTGGGCTATGGACCTGGCCTGTGATGATGTGGCTGTGGAGGTGTTCCAATGCTGGTTGTGGCATGCCAGGGCATTCTTCCCACGTTGTTTGGCTATGGACAATATTGCCTGTGACGTTGATGAGGTCCTGTGGCCCCACCCAGCCCAACGTGATGCCGCCCCATGATTTCGGTGTCAACATACTGTGTCAATTTTCAAACGTACTGTAATAAAAGAAATACCACCCTGAACATTGTGTTCTCAATTGTTACTGTACTGTATCTATTGTGTGTAATGGATCCTCTATGGAGTTTACGGTACTAATTTTTGCATTGAGTTGTGATATTACTGCATTTTCTGCATTATGTAACTATTCCCATGAAATGCACAAATCTATAGTAAATGCCCAAAACATATTTGAGAATAAATAAGGGTTGCTCAAATGCATCCTGGCAGTTGTGAAACTGTAAAAAGAACAGTCTCACACTGTGAACATTGTGTTTTAAATTTTGTTTGGTAATGTGGTTAATGATGCTCAGTAGTGTTTACATTTTCACAGGCCTTGAGTGGTATTTTGGTGTCAGAGTTTGCTTTTGAGCATATGAGCAACTGTTTTGGTGTGATGGGTTGGTTTTTGTGCATATGAGCAACTGTTTTGGTGTGATGGGTTGGTTTTTGAGCATATGAGCATCTGTTTTGGTGTGATGGGTTGATTTTTGAGCATATGAGCATCTGTTTTGGTGTGATGGGTTGGTTTTTGAGCATATGAGCATCTGTTTTGGTGTGATGGGTTGGATTTTGAGCATATGAGCATCTGTTTTGGTGTGATGGGTTGGATTTTGAGCATATGAGCATCTGTTTTGGTGTGATGGGTTGGTTTTGAAAAGAAACTGTGAGGTTTAGTGTACGTAGCTTTAGAAAAGTGTTTTGTGTTTAGAGTTTTGTGAAAAGTGAGGGCAGTATCGTGAAATGTGTTTAAGCAATAGTGAAAAACTGTAACATGAAAATAGCACCACTATATACCCCTTTTTGCAATATTGGTTTTACTATTTTTATATAATATAATGCAATGACAGTTTCTCTTTGTTTTCTTTTTATATATTTCTTTTCTTATTTGTGTATTATCATCCACCGAATGATACACACTGCACAGGATAGGCTATAATAAGCCCTTGGCTTCAGCCTACTCCTTTTTCGGACATTTCTATTTACCTTTTTTTTTATTTGCGAAACTAACATGTAAATGTTTCAATGTATTCTGTCCGAAATAAACCATTCATTCATTCATTCATTCATTCATTCATTCATTCATTCATTCATTCATTCATTCATTCATTCATTCATTCATACAGATTTCAAAGAAATGATTTTTGGATGTGCCTTGTAGAGGGAGTACACTTACACCACTTGTCCATTCAGGCATGCCCTTCAAGTGGCAAAATATTCAACATGAGAATGGGAGTTTAAATAAATGTCCTTTTAAACTAAAAGCTGTTGTTCTCGATGTGGACCCGTTATTGTCACTCTAATGCCCCCAACAGCAGCTAACATCTGTCTACGGTTAGTCACGATACTCGAAAGTCTAAATTAATGGATTTAAAACATTCACTTTGAATCTGATTTTGCAAAGCTTGTATCCCAGTTGTCTCTATGAAATTCTAAAAACTCTTCAGGTCTCCTGTTTTTACTTTTAGGATGTTTGTAAAAGGAAAACGCTGACTTATTAAGCTTTCAACACTGTTTCCCAAACATGGGCACAATGAGCTTTCAGACATATTCCTGCAGGATTTATTTAATGATTCATTTTCACAATATTCTCTGTCAAATATTGTTGAGCCTCAAATATGGATGTTTGAAAAAAAGAACTGACAGTTTAGTTCTTCTTACGGGAAATTAACCTAACTTGGTGAAAAAAGAAGAAACTTTGCATACCCTTATATTTTGTTGAACAAAAAAAGGGTATTGGCTGCAAAATATGGACTGAATCAGATCAGAAATTGACAATGTTTGATTAGAAGTGAACTGTGATTGGTCACTTATTTAGCTTGTCCTGCCCCTGTCGGTATCGATAAGAATAGTAGTATACAGTTCTGATTCTTTAAAGCAGTGCTGAGTTGGAACAGGTTTTTGATTCGTACCTCTACTCCTGGAGAATATGAATGCAGAATCGTACAACTTGCAGGAAACAAAATGTTTGCTGTTAGTAGGGGTATTTTCATTTTTTTTCATTAATAACTGTAATCTCTTCATTTGGGTATGTAAAAAAACCTTGCATAACTCCACATAACAGAGGATCCCACAGTATGTGACAGTGATTCGTGGCTTGTTGGAAGGCTCTCAGATTTTTTTCAATCATATTTACACATTTACACAGCTTGAATACTAGCATGTCTTTTGTTCGATTTTCTGATTTTCATATGAGACGTCTTATAGACGAACTTCCCTTTAAGCAATTATTTCCTTCCCTTTCCTCAACCTCCTCACTTTCTTTTTTTCTCCTCCCCATCCCAGTTCTGTGGTTTCAACCTTGATCTTCTTCCAGTCCTATTTCTCATCCCACTTTTCTTCCTTCTCTTCAAAAGCCTCCTTTATATTCTATTCATTTGCTTTGCTTGCACATTATCACCCTGCCTTTTCTTCTTTTGCCACCCCACCTTCTCCATGCATTCAAAGGCTTCCGTATCTGCTCTTCTGCTTATGTGCACATTTACTTCTCCACGTGTGCCACAACTCCCCTTCCTTTGTACCTCATCCCCATACTAAATGCACTTCTCTCTTTTAGGAACGGAGCGTTCCCACCCTGGCATCAGTTTGTTGGTTGTTATGACAACCTCTTGAGCCAAGTTATTTTTAGCAGTGGATCAGCATGAACCATATCCAATACAGGGTGTGTATGGACACACTTTGTTTCTCTCAAATATTTATTCATTTACATTTGTGCCCATTTAGGATCTTGTCTTTCAGAAAATACCATTGCATAAATGTTAAACCCATGTGCTAGAATTATACTAGTTTATAAAGGACACTAGATTCTGCATTCTAGCATCCTTTTATGAAAAAAAATTAAAATGACTTTTTCAACATGAATTGAATATTATGCATTTGTTAATGAGGACCTGTTTCAAGAACAAAAGTAAGAAAAAAAAAATACATTTTGATGAATGAAGCCCACTTGTTCTTCATGTTTCAGATCTGTAAATGAGCTGTTGCTGTTTATCATAGTATTTGCTACATCCGCTTTACAAAAATGAAGGTTTTTGTTTTGCCTCAATGTCAAAAACATTAATATATCTTCAGTGATCCTTGACAACACAAACCATAGTTGAGTTCAGTCTTTGTTGTGATCTATTTAAGCATAGCCAGGCAAATATTGGTTACACTGTTTGTCATCCAAAGTCTAATTGCACAAAACAAGAAAGACAGGTTACAAAAGTAAAAAGCAAGCTTTACTGATGAATGACTTGTTCAGGGGGTACGCATTTGTGTATTTTAAAGTATCAAATCACAGAGCTAAATAACAAGGCACATTAACAATCCCACCGAGTAATGGAGACTTACAGAGTACAGAACTGGGCGAGTGGAGTGATCAGATAATAAATCAGGTGGACGAGGAAATGATGGGAGGTGATGGGCTGAAGGGAGCTGGCTATTTCCTTAAAATTCATGATCAGGATCAAGATCAAGATTCTTTATTTTCATATAACAACAAACATCTTTACTAGTAATTAATTTTTTTTTGCTCAGCGCCAACTCAGCTTTGCACAGTTAAATATGAATGAGCAAATTAGAAACGTAAAATATTTACAATAAATATAATGAAAAAAAATTGACAAAATAGGATTACATTATTGCTGGAAAATAAAAAACTGATACAGTTCTCATGGGATGAATTTCCTCTAAAACAAGCTACTGTGCTTATAGAAGTGTAATTGCTGTCAAATCAAAAGCCTATGTAGTTACTGTAAGGGGATACTCTATGAATTTATTTACTGTGTTGCTTTGGAAACAGACAGCATCTCATTTAAAATCTCCTCATTGTCTGGTCTTTAGGATGTGTGCACATGTCTGTGTGCATGTATGTGTGAGTAGCCCCTTCTCTCCAACATTGATTGCAGCCAAGGCTGCCGTTTCACGACCAGGCTGTTCTGTTACCACGGAAACGAGCCTCACCGCTTGGGAGCCACCGAGAAACCAAACACCCTTCGATCAATAAATGTCTTTAATGATGGTGCGGCAGACACACATGCAAAATGCAGACACCCAGCAATCTCAAAGCATCTCTGAAGCTCCATCAACAAGTGTAGTTGCACAAATGCAGTCCTTTAATAGGATGAGATAGTGGAGTGACTAGAAAATAGCAGGAGTTTTTCGAAACCCACTGAGACACTTTACTGTGTGTTGAAAGAGAAGTTGTGGCAGCTGGTATAGTGGTGGAGAGGGAGTTACCACCATTAGTCAAACAAATGTTGCACAGAGCAGAGACTTGAAAATACAAAACACACTCCAGACATTTGAAAAGAAGAAATAGGAGTTTTCATCCTCTATTACAGTTATATGTACAGTTATATATAAGTAAAGGATATGACACTTAAAAGCTTGAAAGGTTTGAATGTGATTGTCTTATAAGTAGACTGTTGAAGGTACAAGAGAGACGATTCATGGATACTGTTCAACAACTCAAGGTAAATGTGTGTGTGTGTGTGTGTGTGTGTGTGTGTGTGTGTGTGTGTGTGTGTGTGTGTGTGTGTGTGTGTGTGTGTGTGTGTGTGTGTGTGTGTGTGTGTGTGTGTGTGTGTGTGTGTGTTTTATAGGAACTAAGCCAAAATTACGGAGGCGGAGCACAAGTCTTTCCCCGACCCTGCACCCCAACCTGGGACTTGCTGATTGGGCCGGAGCTTCAGGAGCTGCGTGCTGGCCTGCGGTCCCCACCCCTGGTCATCCCGTTGCTGGCCCCCCCTTCTCCTCCCTTTTCTCTCTTTTGTCCTGCAGGTGGTCGTGGGTGGCTTGTAGCTTGCATTACGGAGCACAAGTCTTTTCCTGACCCTGCACCCCAACCTGGGACTTGCTGATTGGGCCGGAGCTTCGGGAGCTGCGTGCTGGCCTGCGGTCCCCACCCCCGGTCATCCCGTTGCTGCTTCCACCTGCCTGCTGTGCTGTTGCCGTCCCTGACCCACCAGTCTGGCCCTCGGCAGGAGGGTCCCCCCTTATGAGCCTGGTCCTGCTCAAGGTTTCTTCCCTCCTAAAGGGGAGTTTTTCCTTGCCACTGTTTGGCTTAAGGTTTTTCTCCCACTAGGGGAGTTTTTACCTGCCATTGTTTATGTAATAACTGCTCGGGGGTCATGTTCTGGGTATGGGTCTCTGTAAAGCGTCTAGAGACAACTCTGTTGTATTAGACGCTATATAAATAAAATTGAATTGAATTGAAAAAAATTGATTTGAGCTGATTATGTAAGGAGCTGTTTAGCTGTCTTTTAAGCAGGCATCCAGATTGTGTCTACTAAACACATTAATCTCAATCTTAATCTTTCAAATGTATCTGTATTTATTTACCTCTGCAATAAGTAGTACAAAGCCATTATACTGATTTCTAAAAAGACACACCCCATAAAAGATGGAGTAAAGAAGACTTTCTAACTTCACTTAAACCAGCTGCTATAAATGTAACTATTAAGCTGATGTTGGAGAGGGTGCTTTTCTATAGTATCTCAGTGGTATAGTATAGTATAGTATAGTATAGTATAGTATAGTATAGTATAGTATAGTATAGTATAGTATAGTATAGTATAGTATAGTATAGTGGTGATGATGTATTTCTATGCAAAATAAACAGTATGTCAGTGTTTCACAAACTTTTAATTGCAATATTTCTTTTTACATGTCAGCAGCAATGTGCCTTTGCCCGTCTTTGAGAACTATCTTTAATTTCCATCTTGTTTTCTTCAGGTTCCTCCTCATGTACATTCCACTAGGAATGGGGAGTGACTTTCATTTAAACTTTGGATAAGTACACTAAATATTTCAACAATATAAATTGACTCATCGAGCATGAATAGGTTTAATATAAAACAATTAATTTCTCGAGTGCAACTCAAACTATCTTTCCGCTTTGTCATACTAGTGAAAGACTGCACTCTATTACTGGCCATGTGTGACGTTTCTTTGCCAGATGGAGAGGCTACATGAGATGACAAGCATAAAGACTGTGTGATGCCGTGAAAGCTGATATCCCTTATGCATGTGTCCCCAAAGCAAAGCCTGCATATGGATCCAAAACACATGCCTGACAATTAGGTTGTTCCTGATACAGCTGGGACATATCACATATGATGGACCAACATTTAATGTATATGAACATGAAACAAAAAAATCATTTTATATGTTAAAGTGTGTTGGGGTTTGAATACTGTTGTGTTGTTGGGTCATTCTTCAATCCCTGGCTAGTTGGTGCCCAGCAAACAATGTGGCGTACATAGCTAACCTGCAAACCCGGGTCTGATTAGCTGAGCATCTTATCGTACTTTGGACGAAACAGCACTCTAATCTAGAAATATGACCACATTTATTAGTCATCCTAAAACCTGGCAATCCAGGGTTAACACCATGCAGGCACAGAGTCATAGTTGGACACACCTTTCTGCAGCCCCCTACATGCTGCCTATACTCCTGCACAGCTGGATTATCTTGTTGATAGAACCATGGCTTCAGTGTGTACAATGTTGGACAATGTCACCCATCTGAAAAACAAAGTAATCAGTCAGAGGAAGTTGGCACCATAGTTTAATTCACAGCTGTGGGTTTTGAAGCAGACCTCAAGAAAGCTGGAAAGGTGTTGTTCCATCAATTTAGACGAATGTTGCTTAGTTTAGAAAGACAGTCTGATGGTATATGAGAAAATAAAAACTATTAGAGATACCATTTCTAACTGCATAACTGTGGGTGCCGCTTGATCCGCCCATTAATCTCCTATTCCATTCTTCCCTCACTTGTAAACAAGACCCCTAGTCAATGAACTCCTCCACTTGGGGCAGTATCTGATCCCTGACTCAGAGAGGGCACTGGGGACCATGGTCTTGGATTTAGAGGTGCTGATTCTCATCCCAGCTGCTTCACATTCAGCTACAAACCTGCTCCAATACAATTTGTGGCCTGATGGAGCCAACTTAACCACATGATCTCCAAAAAGCAGAGACCCATTTCTGAGGTCAAAACAAGACCATCTCCACTGCTCGGCTGCGCCTAGAAATTCTGTCCATAAAGGTATTGAACAGAATCGGTGGCAAAGGGCAACCTTGGCGGAGTGCAACCCTCATGGGAACCGAGTTTGTCTTAAGGCTGACAATCCAGTGTAAATTAGTATTTCCCCAAAATGACAGAAAAGACTCTTTGCCTCTGAGAGCCAAAACAATGTATGTGACAGTTTGCAAACATAAAATGAAAAAGTCTCAGAATCAGAATCAGAATCAGAAATAAGTTTATTGCCAAGTCGTTTAACACACACAAGTAATTTGTTGTGGTGATTGGTGCAATACAAAAGAACAAATAATATTAAAAGAGAAAATGTACATCAACATGTTGGTTTTAAAGTGCCGGATTAATGAGTTTGTGCAAAGATGACCTAGGTTAATGTGACACATACGATGGGGGGGCAGTCTGTGGTAGACGGGGGGAGAGGGGGGACCGGGGCCTTGTTGATGAGGACAGCTGCAGTTGGGAAAAACTGTTCTTGTGGCGTGAGGTTTTGGTCCTGATGGACCGCAGCCTCCTGCCAGAGGGAAGAGTCTGAAACAGTTTGTGTCCGGGGTGGGAGGGATCTGCTGCAATCTTTCCTGCACGCTTCAGGGTCCTGCAGGCGTGCAGGTCCTGGAGAGATGGAAGATTGCAGCCAATCACCTTCTCCGCAGAGCGGATGATACGCTGCAGCTGCTCCTGTCCTTTACAGTGGCAGCAGCGTACCAGATGGTGATGGAGGAGGTGAGGATGGACTCCATGAAGGCAGTGCAGAACTGCATCATCATTTTCTTTGGCATGTTGAACTTCTTCAGCTGTTGCAGGAAGTACATCCTCTGCTGGGCTTTTTTAATGAGGGAGGTGATGTTCAGATGGTCTGTATCTGACATTGGGACTATGGGTTAAACACAAGACCTTCACCAGTGAGGTTGGTTTCCTGTGTGGTGAAATTTTTTTTAATGTTTTTATAATAATCCTAAATGTATTTATTTTGCTTGATGCAGCCAAACAACTTGGTGAGGATGCTTTGTATCAAATTAGTTCCTTCCTGTGGTCAATGTATAATCACTAATAAACCTAGCACATGATCAACCTATGGCCTGGGGGGAGGGCCAGAGCACTGAAGGTAGAGGTGGGTTTTCCCGGGGTTTTCCCTCATGCATTGAGGCAGCAGCATAACTACTACACCACCATGCTGCCTGAGATGACAGGTGAATCCACAACAGAGAACAACATGAGAATATTGAGTTTAGTCTCCATAGAACAGTGCACGACACAAAAGTCAAAATATTAAAGGGACCTTGAAATTTAAAAACAAAAAACAAAAAATGCTGTTAAAAAAAATACTTAATTTGAAAGGTGACAGTGATCTGATCTTCTGCAGTCACTCGAGCTCAGCTCTCAGTTGTACATAAAGCAATACAACCATTCTCTTTCAAACTAAAGAACTTCTGAAGTAAATTTTTATACCATTTCATCAATAATACTTTACAAAACACCCATAAACAGTCAATTTTCAAAGTTGTGGATCTTGTTCTCTTTTCATGTTATTTCATATTTAAATTATATATCCTTTTTCCACATTGAGATTAATCCATAAATTATACATTAATTAATATATTCTTATGTAACTAATCTTAATGTGTTTACTTTGCTACAAAGAAACAATTGTTTATGCAGTCTGCAGTTTGAAACTAAACTTACTTCAACATTTCATTTTGTATTTGAGTGCAAGAAGCAGACTGAAGATGGGGAAAATTATGAATTATTCACAAGTGCAAAAATAGGTTGCATGGAGGAACAGCAACAATAGTTGTAACAACTCCATTTAACTAACTTGAACTGAAGGTTACTCCTAAACATTACCTCTGCACTGCCTCACTGCTGGAAGTGTACAGAGCCCAGTCCTCCATGAACCCAGACAGTACTGGTTCCACAATGCCTGACTTCGGCCTAGGGCCATGGGTGACATCTTCTGCTGCCACAATCAGAAGGTTCGTGCCCACAAGAAACACGTTTAAGGAGATGGTACATCCTGTTGGAAAGCCCCTTTGGAGATCCAGGTATAGTGAACTGGCCAGATGTGAATCTGAGCTGGATTCCACCCAGGTAGCTGGTGATTTTGTTACAGACAGCTGCTGGGATGTAATAGTGCTCCACTCCTTTGTGGATCAGTTCACATGGAATTGACCCATAGAACTTTTCTAGGTCAAGCTATGCAACTGTTGCCTTTCTTCTGCTTAGCCTCTTGGATCAGCCAGGCGGCCTGATGTGTGTTCAAAACATCCTGAAAGACCTGGGATACCTCCTTTCTGTATGAATGTATTGATTCTGTGTTAAGTATGAGGTCAATTTTCTTGCAAACACAGAAAAAAAAATCTTACATTCCACATTTAACAAAGTAATTGTACTAAACTCATCAATTGTGATAGCACGGTTTTTTTGGAGGAATGAAGCATACCTCTACCAACTTCCAGCTTGATGAAAAGGCACCTTTGGACCAAATCTTCCTCAAAATATTCCACAAAGACAATTTAGGCTTTTTTTGTATACCGTATATGGTATACCACTTGAGCCTGCTGCAGGAGCTTTGGGTTTCTGGATGATGTCTTGAATTTCCTGCCATGTTGGTTCCTTCTTGTTTAGCTCTGTTGTTAGCTTCTCAGGCTTGTGAATGGTGTGGTTGGCTTCTAGGTCATGCTTCCTATGGGGATGGCTATGTGCATCCCACAGACGCTCCTCTGTGTCAGATTTGGGACTACACAGTGTGCCAGATTTTTGTTGGCAGAGAAGATTCCTGGTAAAGCTTTATGGGTCTCTTATGAACTGTGCTTGCCTCTTTTCCTTCTTCCTCCTCTGCTTACAAAGATACTCTGCTGTCCGAATTTGCACAGTTGTCCCCACAGACTGCTTGTTAGGTCCTCAATGCCTTCTCTTGCCCAGTGAGACTCTTAACTTCACATCTCAATCAGTGAATTTCCCATTCTCTCCTATTTGGTTGCTAAGGTGGCTGAGGTTCCCTTCTCCACTGAATTGTACACTATGGTTCAGTGAGCTGATCTTCCTGTGCACAGGGCCAGCTAAAGAGCCTTCCAGAATGCTGTCTGTGTCATTATCCAACTGTGTCCATGCCATATTATCTGTTGACGTGGGGCACTTGATTCTGTCCTTCTTGGGCAAGCAGATTTGGGTAACTATAGGGGAACTCACTTGGTCCATTATATGAAGACGGGGATCCTCAAGTACAAAGAGACCTTCAGCGCTGTTGGATAATTCCTGGCTGTAGCTCTCCTGTATCTTGAGCCCTTGGATGCTTTTGCAGAGTTTTTCCACAGTGACACCTTGTAGTGAATTCCTTTCCAGTTAGCTTTGTTTGTTTCAGCTTACTTCATATTATATATCTGTTATGCGCTCCCTCCCCCTCCTTGTTCTTGTCTTCCTTCAGGTGCTCCACATCAGGCGATTGTCTGGCCCCGCCTGTATTTAAGAGGGATGGGAGGAGCAGGCTTTGAGGATGGGTGTCTGTCAGTTTGGTTTTCTTTCCTCAGTTTTTCTTTCGTAAGGTTCAACACATTCTCACTCCCAGCTCGTCAAAAACCGACGCTTGGTCAGGGCCCTTCGGTGTCAGTTTCTGACTCACAAGGTCGCCCTCAGCGTCATGCACCGACGCAGTGGGCTCTCAACAGATTCTAATGTAATTCCACCCAACCCGGCCGCGTCGTTTCAAGCCGCTGAGAGCATCATTCCCATTGGATAACTGAGGATCAGACACACGGAAGTATTCTAATTACTGTCCGTTTTGACGTTAACGGCCGGGTTGGGTGGAATTACATTAGAATCTGTTGAGAGCCCGCTGTGTCTGTGCTTGGACGCTGAGGGCGACTTTGTGAGTCAGAAACTGACGCCGAAGGGCCCTGACCAAGCGTTGGTTTCTGACGAGCTGGGAGTGAGAATGTGTTGTAAGGTTAGGTTCCTGTTCTTGTCAGGTTAAGGAGGGAGGTTCTGGGTCCGACGGCCTACTGCGTGGTTGGCTCAGGCTTCCCTCATGGTCTTTTCCTTTGTTTATTATTTTGTTTGGTCAGGCCTCCAGACTCTTGTTAAGTTATGGTGTTTTTTCTTTGGTTTGTGAAATAAACCTGTTTTATATATACGCAACTTGAACTTGAGTGTGGTGTTCCTTTAGATATGTTCTGGTTACAGAGTTGAGCCGGGTGTTCCAACTTGTGATCGTAACAATATCATAGTCATATTTCCTTTTCTGGCTGTTACTGGTTTATCTATCCTATTGAGTCTCCCAATGCCCTCATTTATACATGTATATATGTGTAACAATTTACATATAATATTGTGCCAGTGAACAGTTTGGACATGCATATTCATTCAAGTAAGATGCGTGTACAAATTTCTGATTGGTACTTTTGTAAATAAATAGTTAATACCGAAATAAGATTTATTAGTTCCCTTTGACCCTAAATAGCTTAAAAAAATCTAAAATCGAAGTAAAACCAAAGCTTGGGTCCCAAGAAGTTAAAGGAAGTTTAATTTGCAAAGAATGTAGGTCAATAAAAACTGATAAAATTAATTTTTTTATTGCTGCAGTTTTCAGAAATGTTTTGTGTCTCACCAGTAACTCAGAAGTTTCCAAGATGTTGCCTTAAATTCCTCTGAGGCCTTGGATTACTTTGACAAATGGTCCCCATCTCCTAGGTGAATGTGGATCGCATGGGAGGTAGCAGAACAAGACAACCCCAACACTCCAGAGACCACCCCTTGAGGTGTCATACAAGAAACATGAAGCTTTCAGTCCTGTATCCACACCTGTCTACAAAGACTGGCCTTTTAAAGGATGATGCGTCCGAATTGAAGTGTTGGGCTAGATGTTTTTGTCTTGAGTAAACTGACACGTCCTGTGAGCCATTAGACATGGAAATTAAGTTCTGCTGTTCATCTTTAGCCAATTTTCCTCAAAATAATCTGGGAGTTTACCCCCAGAAAAAAACCCTCTGGTCACATGGTTAATTGTCTTCCTTTAGGCTGCTCTTGTCCCAATTTCATCCCTAAAACAGGATCCAATTTTAGTACGACAATTACCCATCACATTTCCCAACCTCTACTGCTCATCAAAATGTGTGGTTACAGCACATTTCTTGGTTTTACAGTAATATCTGTTTTTCTGCTCAGTTTGTTTAATTGGACAGACGGCAGAAGAGAGATACGGGGCGTAGCGAGAGATCTGGGCTTAAAAAGCACATGATCGGAAAAGGGGAGCCTGAGCGTGGAGAGTAATGTACCATGCACGCTGAATCTAGATCACTGAACACACTAGTGTTTCTTCTTTAATTTCTAGTAGCAGAGATGGGGACAGTGATTATACTTCAATGTTTCTGTCCCAGTTATGGCAGCAGTGCATTAACAGTGCTAATGTTACATGTAACCAGGTCATAGAGGTGGGAGTTTTGTCTTTCCTTTGAGAGGATATAATTATCTATCAATGGAGAGAGACAACACAGACGTAGAAAACAGCTTTAGTTTCACAAGGACTTAGGATTACTTTCTTCTATCGATGTGCAACACTAGAATCTTTTTTCTTCATCTGAAATTATAAAAACTCAACTAAATCTGTATGTCTGAAGTGCTATGTAATTAGATAATAATGTTGATTTAAACACACCTGAAAAGCTAACGTGACATCACAAATTAGCTCTATTTATGTAACAGATGTCTGGGTGCACCTGAAAAACTAATAAAATAATGATAAGAAACTTGCAAACCAAGATTATGCTTCTATAATTCTAATTCTCCGTAAGTGGAACTGCCCTGCAGGTAACTGTGTGTGTTATTGTCTGACCAAAATCTAGGTTTTTATAAGCTGTTAAAAATAATCTGTAAACAAACAATGATGCATGAATACACTGCAAAAGTCTTAGCCTTGATGTCCTTAACCTGTTTACCTGTTGTTTGGATATAGTTGGCTTTTATGAGAGTGTAGATGGGATCTACATTTAGTGATAATTTAATATGGTAATTTCAATATCATTTCAGGTTTTTATTATTTGTTTGTTTTGGGGTTTTTGGGGGTCTTTTTGGCTTTTTAACCTCTTCTGCCCAACAAGAAAGAAATAGGCTACTACAAATATCTGCCTCTATTAAATTTAAAACAATTCTGTAGTGGCCTCTAATTCACCTGTAACCAATCAGATCTTTAAATGCTCCAATGTTCCAATCAGTAGAATCAGCTCACTCAGCTCTATGACATAGAGGGGATTTATGAAAGTAGACCTGTCTACTTTCATAAATCCCCTCTATGTGTCAGCTATGTGTCAGCTATAGAAAACAAAGGTAGTGCCGAAAAACAATATATATCCCCCCTCACAAAAATAAGAAAAATAGAGAAACATATTATCTCATTAACAAAGCATATTTTACATCTTTACACATTACATTACATTTTATTGTTATTGTTATTTTATTGTCTGAAAAATGGTTCAAATATGTTATTTTGTTATTTGAATTTTTTTTTATTTGTTTTGTTGATAAAAAAATATGTCTCTATTTTTGTGAGGGGGGATATATAGTTTTTCGGCAGTACCTTGTTCTTCTATAGCTGATATAACATGAATTACTCCTATGTAGGATCAATAAAGTTCTTATTTTTGCCGTCTGAGAAAATTAAATATATTATATTTGGTGCCTAACTGTTTCCCAAGTATATTAGTGCGTGTGTGAATGAATAAATGAGACGTAAAACGTAAATTTCTTTGTAGAAAGGTGCTTTATGAAAATAAGTCCATTTACTTGTATTAGTTTGCAGCCCAGTCTTGCCACATCCAATATGGCGGCGACGTCAGTAGGCGATGCAATGATCTGATTGGCTATCCAGAAACCCTTTGAAACCCGTGCCAAAGATCGCTGATTGGCTCTTAGTTTTGGCACGTCAAAACACTGCCATAACTCGTAGTTGTAAAAAAAAGTTCGTAGCTTTTGAAAAAAAGTTTGTAGCTTTTGTAAAAAAAAGTTTGTAGCTTTTGTAAAAAAAGTTTGTAGCTTTGTAAAAAAAAGTTTGTAGCTTTGTAAAAAGTTTGTAGCTTTGTAAAAAGTTTGTAGCTTTGTATCTAGAAGTACAAATATGTTTTGCAAGTACAAATATTTTTTGCACACGCACAAAATATTTCTACAAGTACAAAGTTTTTTTACAGATACAAAATACTTATGGGATTAATTTGAGCCCATAGACATGGTCCTCTGTCCAAGCATTTTGGAAAACCTACAATTTTACAGACATTCTGTCAAACTTTGCATTTATGTCTCAGTATTCGCAAGGCAAGTTTGTTTGTATAGCACAATTCAACAACAAGATTATTTAAAGAGCTTTACAGAGACATTATAACATCACATAAATAAAAAGCATGATTTAAAATGCAAACAAAAAAAGAAAAAAAAAGAACAATAAATAGATTTGGAGCTTTATCAAATGCAGCTATGAATAGGTGTGTCTCCAACCTGGATTTAAATAAACTAAGTGTTTCGGATGATCAGAGGCATTCTGGGAGTTTGTTCCAGCCATGTGGAGCATAGAAGCTGAAAGCAACTTCTCCATGTCTGGTTCTGAGTTTGGGAACTGACTCCGGATCTGGATATAGGAGAAAATCCCCAAAGTGATTGTGATCATAAAGCAACAAATCTTATTGTCTGTCCTTTCATGGAGCTTTTGAGTCTATAATCCAACAAAGAACAAGGAGCTATTGATGTGCATACATATACAAGTCACTTATAGTCTGGATTTTAGATAATATGTTTGGCCTCCACAAGTGTTAAGAGTGAAAGTGATTTTAATGCCTGAACAAACATCATTGGGAGTGTTATCTGTCCATATAGATCAAACCCATGAGGAGATACCTCATAATTGTAGAGCTGTCAATGATTTATTTTGTATATGTCTGGGTGTGTCACACCTCACAGCAGGCACAGCCTTAAGGGGTTAAGCTGCAACTTTCTTTGGCATATGGATTAGTTCAAATGAAGCTATTTTTGATTTCCCTTTTTCTTGTTCATTTACAGCAACACATTTCTGCCATAACTAAAAATAAGGTAAAATGAGGAAACAAGGCATTAAAGCAGCACAATGTAACTTTCAGCTTTTGTTGAGTTTGGCGGCTCCTTTGGACAAAAGCGGTAGTGCTTTACCAGTAGTGTGGCAGGGTTCCTACCATGCTCCTCAAAGTTACATAGTGCCAGTGAAGGTGATACAGACCCCTCAGACCATGACAGAGGTTCATTAAACCTGTTGGAAGTTGATGTACCATCACAATGATGATGATGAAATATTATATTAAGGTGGAAAAGTTACGTAGTGTCGCTTTAAAGTTGGATATGCCACATTTCACATTTTCACATCTGACTATATCGATGCAAGCTAACCCCTCATATATTCAAAGCTCATGGGCTCATATTATCCCAAATGTATAAAGTTATATTTACTTTACCTTAGTTATATTTACCAGGGTTACCAGTGCTCTTCTGCTCTTTTTCACTTCCGAACTACCTAAATCCTTGAACCAGGTGGTTGTGTTGCTGGCAAAGTTCTCTTCCCGAGAGCGTCGTCCACCCTTGCTGTTTATGCTATGTTGCTACCGCCACACATGGCAGAGACTGATATACAAGCCTAGATGGACCGAAGCTAGTTGTTTAGCATTCCTACCTCAGCAGCCAAATACATAGTCATCATTTTTGTGACATGGCTGCAATTATTGTTCCTCATTCCCTTGCCGTTTCTAGGTTATGTTGGGACATTTTAACTTACAATCTTACAAATTTCTACCTTAAGTCAAACATAATAATAAGACAATAATATGACTAAAAGTAGATACTTTGAATATTGCATTTTTCATTCTTTCTGTTTGGGATAAAGCAAGATACAGTTCTTGTCATCTGATCAAGGTGCCAATTACTGTAGTCTGCAGTTCTGAATCCTGAATAGCAAAGACCTGGTGCTATTGGAGGAAACAAAGGCTGAAACAAATCAATTTTAACAATAAGTCTGGCCCATCAGTTCCAAAACAAATTTTAATAATCGCGTTTAAGACCTGTTTTTTTTTTCTTTTTTGTGAACAACTCATATGCGTTTGTCTCTGTTTGAAAATAAAAAAAACACGCAAGGAAGTCTTGTTTTGTATACGTTGCATCACTTGGCTGCTTAAAGAAGAATTTCACAGCAAGGAGGGGTGAGATATATTGTATCTTACATCACTTTAAAAAAAATTGTTTTTACTTAAAAATATAAAAAAGTGGCGAAATCCTGCAGCAGCCCCACTGTGTAAATGCAACTGCTTCATTCTGTGTCATTCTGTGAAGGCATTCATAAAAACAACAAGCATGTTGCCTGGAGTTTCAGGTTGAGACCCACAGGCAGATTGAATGACATATGCCAGCACAGGTACACCAGGAAAATATATAATATATAATATATAATGTACGTAGCCTACAGGCATGCTGCTCTTTTTTTTTAATAGTGATTGAAATTGATGGAAATTTGTAAAATAACCTCTTCATGACCTTTCAACAACAGACAAAGCCTCACATGTTTTATTGTGCTTTTATTTTATCAAAAATACTGTAACAAAAATAAACATAATCTAGAAATCTAGAAACTAGAACTAGAACTAGAAATCAGACCTGGACACCTGCTGAATTTACTATCTAAGTACACACGTTACAGTGCCGTCCACAAATGAAGATTAGAGCTCATCAAACAAAGAAGAATATGTGTGAACATGATCCAGAAACATTACCGCATTCTCTGGATCAAAGCTCATGTAAAATGGGCAGAGGCAAAGTGGAAAATGACCCTGTGGTCCGTTTTTGTTGTTGGGAACTGTGGGTGCCCTGTCCTCCAGGCTAAAGAGTAGTAACTCAGTGCTCAGTTGAAAAACCTGTGTCTCTGATGCTGTGAGTCTGCATTAGTGCCTGTGAAATGGACAATTCCTGCATCTGGACAGGACACATCAATGCTTAATGGTATATTCAGGTTTTCGAGCAACACTAGGCTCCAGACAACATCTTTTTCAGGGAAGTCTTTGCAGCTTTCAGCAAGATGATTTGAAATTCTACACACACGAATCTGGTGCATCACAAAATGGAAAGATATGAAGAAAAGCCAGAACTGTTCTAAACAGGACTATTTAACTTATTCTGTTATATATATTTTGTATTCCTGGAGATAGTCCATTTCTTGAGTTTAAAATTTTATTTTATTTTAGGTTATACGCATATTTGTTTATTTAAAATTGATATGCTTACATTTTTATTATTGTTGCATCGAAACATCTCAGTAATCTTCTCACTGAATGACATTAAGATATCCCAGAAAAACAAATACATCTTAAAATGAATATATAAAGCATCAATCTTTTTCTTTTTTTTTTTAAATCTCTTTTTATTAAACACAAAACAGAGTTACATACTTGGCTTAAGACAGATCCCCCCTCCCTTTTTTACACGTCCAATTACCCCCACCCCTCAGAACCTCTGTGCGTCTTCCCATATAGTCAATCAGCAATAAATAAATCTTACACCAAAAGAGGGGAGACAAAAATAATAGTTATAGTGACAAATAAAAATACTACCATTAAAGAGTAACAAAACAACCATAACAAATGTATAAGCATATATGTACACAGATTCCTACCATATGGAGAAGAAAGAAAAAAAAAGAAGGCTAACACGATTTATGTGCTTTACTTCTGTAGGTCTTAGCCATCAGATCTCAACGCTTTACCTTTAGGGACTCTCAGGGAGTGTCTTGAGCTTTTCAAAATATGCATTAATCTTTTTTCTGTGGACAACATACTGGTATAGATTGTGAGAATCCAATCACCAGAAGCAGCAACCACTGCTCAGTCAAACATCTCACCTGTGCACCTGTGACACTGTGTGAATGAATGAATGAATGAATGTATGAATGAGTTTTATTTTTGTGTCATGTCCGAAGACCCATCCCTTACAGGATTATAAGACACCAGAAACTGAAAATCATCAATATACAATATCACACTCACTTAATTGAAGAAAAACAAAATGAATTTCAAATTCAAATTCAAAAATAAATAAATAAAATAAAAATATTTAATATTTCTTTCTCCCCAACAAAAACCAGAATGGATATTTTCACATATATGTTACTTTTATTCATTTATCCCACGCTTTATCTAAATAGTAAGCAAGTGCAAATACTTTATAATCAGAAATCCATTTGAGCCTCTCAGCATCACTTACCCACATCAAATCCAAATTCTTACACCTATCAAATAATTCCTGACGCAACTCATGACACAGAGGACAATAAAATACAAAATGGAACTCATTTTCAATATCATTAATATCACCGTGTGCATATTAAGCAGAACTGATCACTTTATTTCGAGAAGCTATAGTCTGGAGGGCTGGCTGGCGGGGAATGCGAGGGTCTAGCAGTCTGCCTGCTTGTAACACAAGGTTCCTTCACATAATTACACACGCTCGGCTGGAGCCGCTTGTCCCCGCCCCCCCCAGACCAGACAGCATCCTCCTCACGCGCTCTCACGCTGCGGGATCCGCATCACAAACCAGCAGCCGCGCACAGCCCATGGAGTAGTAGAAGTAGTAGTAGTGGGGGGGGTTGGAGCTGCCTTTCCGTCACCTTTTTCCTCCTTTGTCTCGAATGGAGTCGCCTTTTCTCTGGGATATCGCCTCATCACATCGCGGTAAGTGTGTTGTTTGCGGGGGGATAAACGAGAGGAAGCCTGGACTGTGAAGCTATTGTCTCTCGCAGCTGCAAGTTCGGACCTTAATTAATCAAGTCGCGGCGATGGGAGGCGCTTTCAATCAGAGCATCCTCGAGCTGGAGAGGGAAGCGGCCGGGGATGTTGATCGACACATTTTTGTCTCTGCCGGATGTAATTGGAAACGCTGCGTTTTGATTAAGGGTCGGTGTCGCTATTTCTGACGGACACCTGTCTCTGTCAAAGCAACAGTCGCCTCCCTGGTTTGCGTTCACACATGATGGACGGGATGCTTGGACGGATCCATCACGTGTCTGCGCGGCCCGCATTCATCAGCCGTGACTTTAGGATTCGTGCAAACCCCTTGCCCATCCGTTGCTGAGCAAAATGTGTTCAGTCCAGCTGGGGGGGGTTGAGAGAAAGTGGCCCATGGTCTCCCCGCCCCCCAACATCACAGGCATGTTTCCTGAAGCAGCGCCCCCCCACCTCCAACCCCAGCCTTGCAGGGCGCCGTTGACACCTCCCGGGTCGCTGAAAGAAGGAGATTTCTCATTAGAAGCTTTTATGATCAGAGAAGGTTAACCTTGAAATGAATCCAGGGATGTTTGTGTCATCATCTGTTCCTGATTGCCTCCTCTGTCATCACATCCTGAATAAGGTGCTATAGATTTACAACACTGCTCTGAGCAGGGGCGAAAATCCCCCCTAGAATAATTTAAGACATAATTAATAATTTTGGAACAATGCAGTAGTATTTAGTAGTGATGCACCAAAATGAAAATTTGTGGCCGAAACCGAAATCGAAAATAATAATAAACAGTAAAATCTCATTACACTTAAAACAAGAGTCATCACCAGAAAAATAACTTGTTATTTGACAATTTTCACCTGTTTCAAGTAAATTTTCACTTGAAATAATTAGAAAAATCTGCCAGTGCGACAAGATTTATCTTATAAGCAAAACAATCTTGTTCCACTGGCAGATTTTTCTACTTATTTTAAGTGAAAATCTACTTGAAACAGGTGAAAATTGTTGTTTTTTTCCAGTGATGAGTCTTGTTTTAAGTGTATGAGATTTTTTTTAACTAAAAATGAGACATTTTAACTAGAAATAAGACAAATATTCTTGTTAAGATTTGGGGTTTTTGCAGTGTATTATGTCAGATGTGCTGTATTATTGCCACCTTCCACCTAATACCATTGTTTTGTATTACTCTAAGAAAGGTCTTCTGCCTGTTTGCGAGATAGAGATGAAAATGTCAAAATGCTGTATTAAAGGAAGGCTAAAACTTTTATTCCTTGTCCCCCCCTGGATTTATTCTCTTAAATTTTACTGTTTATTGTCCCCCCCAACTATGAAACGGGATTTTTGCCCCTGGCTCTGAGCTTGATTAATTGACAAGTCTATACCTTATTTGACCCTTAAATAGACTTGATTTGCTTTGAATGCTTGAAAATTGCAGCTTTTGTTGAGCTACCTGCAGAAACATTGGAATAACTGTTTATTTCATGTCTGCATATATTTCTAGAGGCAAACATTTGCTCCTCTGAAGTGAATGTGTCCATGCTGCCGTTTGTACTGATCCTTCCTTTTACCTCCCTCGGCTGAGCACTGAGAACAAGAGAGAATAACCCACCCAGAGAGGCACTTATTTCTCCCAGCTTTTTGTGGTTTTTGTGTGTGTATTACTGTAGTTTTACATCTCCATCCCTTTCCGTCCCTGTTGTAGTCTTATAGACTAGCGGGCAAATTGTATCATTAAGCAGACAGATGGCAGGTGGCCGGACATCAGGTGAGCCTTTTTCTTGGCTGTCAAGCAGTACTGAGTACTAGACACCTTTTGGAGTGCAGCCACACACAGCACAAGTGTGCTCTTATCTGTCTGTCTGCATGCTGTAGTGTTGCATACTTAGTCCATGCAGAGATGTGGAAACACTGCATATGTTGAACATCCCAGTCTGTTGTATATGAAAGGCCTAATTTGGAGGCATGTATGAGAATTTTTAATTTTTTTTTTGTTTTTAAACACAGATAAGAGATCAGGGTAATGTCACAATGACATCACTTGCCTCTAACTATAAGTGATATTTGTCCATGACATCATGACCAGCAAAAATGACTGATGTGGTGTTATCAGGATCTATCACGACTGTGGTTAACGTTTTTTTTATCATTTTCCATCAGTTTAGTTTAACTATGCTTAATTACACATTACTGAAGTAACCCTCAGCTTGAATAGTTTTTTCATATTGTAATTAACTGTTCATTGTCCCATTTTATTACCACAAGGTTTAGATCTGATGTACACTAATGCATTCCTAAGAACCTTTTTTAAAAAAAATACTATTTTGTTTTCACAGTGAGTGGTTTACTCTGATTGATTTAGTCACGGCCATGTTGTGCATTGCTGAGATGCGGTTTGGCCTTGTTCGGCTCTTCAATAGAGCTGCAGCAGGCAAGATTTTATGGCTAAAATATGCTCAGTTTATCATCCTGAATCTGCAGGTGAAGGACACAGAGGGGGCGGGGGTGTTGCTTGCAGGATACTGGAGCATCCAATGAGATTCATTAAAATGGAATTCACCTGCAGTGTAAGATTTATTACAGTAGTGTTGAATCAATATGTAAATATATATGTTAAATTAAATATACATGCATTTAAACAACGCACAGTGTTGGTTCACTCTCTTCACTCTGTCATTATGTAATAGTCACTTAGTATGTGAGAAAAACATAGTGTGGCAGGATGATGTTGAAAAATAAGCTTCAAATTGCCAAAAGCCCAACGTTAAAAAGAAAAAAAAACACTGGGCAGACATATTGGAGTGAAGCTGCAAAAAAATGTGACCTTTGAACTCATGTCTGATATCTAGAGTGTCTTCTTCTTCTTCAGTGCTGGAGACGAGTTATTGATTCCATCCAATCACACCCATGAGGACACACACACACACACACACACACACACACACACACACACACACACACACACACACACACACACACACACACACACACACACACACACACACACACACACACACACACACACACACACACACACACACACACACACACACACACACACTTTCCTTGGTCCAATGCTTGCAAAAATTGGATTAAATGTATGTTGGAGGGGGGCGGGTTAGTGTTATTAGTGCAATGGGAATGTCTTGATTGGGTAATAGATCTGTCAGCGTGATGCCTCCTGGGAATGATCTCCATATGTGGTGTGATAAGGCCTGCCTCTGAAGATTGAACGATCAACTCTTTATCAGCAAAGGGTCGATACATACAGGTGATAAGTATGAGGAATATCAACGCTTTATGAATCTTTTTGCAGTTTTGGCAAACAGCAGGGCTTGTACGAGTGAGATAGTTATTGAATGATGAATTATGACGATAAAATGATGATAAACCTTAAAGGAGCTTGAGGCAAGAATAAGAAATGAGACTCATTAGCGCCACGACGACCGTCAGGGGTACTGCAGCCAACAGCGAAGCCGGCACGGGAGAACGTGCATGCAGCATCATTTGACGTCACATCCGCGGGAAATTCGGGCCCAGAATTGCAGCACATTTTGCAGCACACAGCCTGTTCAAGGCAACGGAGAGATACGCTAGAGGGCTCATTCTTTTTGGTTTGGAACGCTTCATCTGACATTATTACTAGAAAACTTAAAACGTATACACATTTTTTTCATAAATCCTGCCTCAAGCTCCTTTAAGAGTTCAAGTAAAGCGAATTCAGATATTTTGATGGAAACATATTATCTGTATTTGACAAGAATTTCCAGAAATGTCTTTCAAATCTCTCAGTTAGACATATTTCCGTTAATTTTTATGTTCAACATTTTAAATGCAGGTTTGAAATCAGGGCTTCTGGAAAAAGTCAAGGAGGGTGTCTGCATGCATGCATGCATATTCCAGTTGCAGGGGATTTACAGCTCTCAGATTCTCTGGCAAGGTTCTGTGCAGGGGCATCGGAGAAGAGATTCTGGTTTCTAGTCAATTTATTTGGAACAATTTGCGCTGACTTCCTAGGGTCCTAGATGGAGCATGGAAGTTTACTGATTCACATGTACTTCATGGCTTTGGAGAAGGCGTCTGACCCTTTCCCTTGGGGTATTTTGTGGATAAGGCTCTCAGAGTATGGGCCGTTGGATATGTTGCAAGCGTTTAGTCGGATTCATCGTGGTTCGGTGCCGACCTTGGTCAGTGGCACCAATTGTGTTCATAACTTCTATGTAAAGATTATCTCCAGACAGCTAAGGGGCAGAATAAATCCAGTTTGGTGACCTCAGGTTTCCATGTCTGCTTTTTTGAGATGATGTGGTCCTGTTGGCATCATCTTGCTCTCACCGGAGTGGTTTAGAGACAAGTGTAAATCAGCACCTCCAAATCTAAGGCCACACTTCTCTATATTGGTGGTAATGTTCTGCTTCAAGTGGAATGATTTTACGTGTCTTGGGGTCTTGCTAATGGGTGGAGGAGAAGAGGGAGGGAGGAGAAGAAGGACGATGAAGAAAATCACAGAAACATACAGATGAGAGAATTTTCCTCAAAAGGCTGCCTGGAGGAGATAAATCCAGTGAAACAGAAGGGACTAGGAATGAACTTGTAGACCTCTTCCACATGAAGAAGTGCCAGATGAGGTGGTTCAAGGTAGATGCCTAATGGTTAGGATGTCTCCTGGATTCTATTTTATTTAATCTTTATTTAACTAGGCAAGAACATTAAGAACGGATTCTTACTTACATTTACAATGTTGGCCTGGCAAACAAACAAACAAAACAAAAACACTTGAGGGGCAAGAAAGATGACAAAACACACAAAGCAACACAATACAAATGTTAACACGCACACACGTGGATTAAAACTTTGCTTAAAACAGTGTAGGTTCAAGTAAAACATTTATAAATTCCCCTCAAAAATTACCTTTAGATAAGTTGCAGACATCTAATGCTGCAAATGAAATAGATCCTTATCCAGGAAGACTTAGCAAGACTTTGTTTTAGGGATTTGTAGCGCTATGAACGGCGAAGACCATACATTGACTGCAGTTGCTGGATTCAGCAGTTGGCTTAAACCCAGAGTTGAGTGTCCTTTACAACAGGTGTGCAAGCAGGAGAATTACACCTGAGAGTAAAGCTGACAGTGGTGACTTCTGAATGGAGCATCAGATGGAGGCCTTCCTGAGGAGATATTTTGGGTACAACTGGGAGGAGGCCCCAAGGCAGACCTAGAACGAAATTGATAAATTATGTCTCTTGGAAGGGGAGTTTTCCCTTGCTACTGTTTGGCTTAACGTTTTTCTTCCACTAGGGGAGTTTTTACCTGCCATTGTTTATTTAATAATTGCTCGCTGGTCATGTTCTGGGTCTCTGGAAAGAACCTACAGAAAACTCCTGTTGTAATAGACGCTATATAAATAAAATTGAATTGAATTGAATAGGGATGTTAAAAATTAATCGATTTTCGATTAATTGCCGTTATGAAATTACCCGATTAAAATTAACGATTACAATTAATCTATTTATTTATTTATTTTTTTCGTTTAATTTCACCAGCTGGTATTACGCCCGGACCACATTTAATGCGACACAACTCGCTGCGCCGCACATAAAGTTAGAAAGAGACGGCGGATATGTTTGGTTTTAGTAACATGCTCAGGCAATGAGTCTGCAATGGCCCAGACGGGAGACACATGTAGCTCAGTGCTTAACTTTTATTTTTAATCCACTCTATATTCTTCTGGTTGTGCTCCGATATGCTCCCCTAAAGCCTGAAGGTTCCGCCTTAAATCGACGCAGAGCCGCCGCCGTAGCCTACGGCGTAGGCTCTGCGTTGTTGTAACGCGGAACCATAAATCAGCCTTCACCCGGTACATACATAGGTTTCTCTAAACATCTGTCCCCGCTACAGTTTTAACTAAAAGAAAATGTGCTCCAATACAGCAGGTCTCATAATTTTATTTTGAACACTGCCCAAACTCTAACTTAAAACGTAACTAGAACTTAAAATTTGCTTGACACAAATTACACTATTATGGCTGCTGCTACTACTAATAGCCTTGAAGTGCACTTTATATTATATTCCTTGTGGTACAAAAATGTCTTTTTGTTACTTTTGTATCAAATAAATATTTGATTAAGGAATACATTAAAATGTCCTTTGTATTTTATATAAGCAAAAAAAATTATGTTTGTATCTCAGATGGGGGAAAAACGCAGCTTATCAACTAATCGATGATCGATCGATAAGGTTATCAACTGTCAATTAATGAAATAATCGATAATTTGCATCCCTAGAATTGAATTGAATTGGAAGGGTTAGAAACACCCCAGTATTGTTTTTGAAGAGGTCTATAAAGTTGGCAGGGAGAGGGAGGTTTGGGCCTTGCTTAGGCTGCTCTGCCACCTGAACTCGAGTAAGCAGACATTAATGGATGGATGGATATATACTTTTAGCCACAATAATGGCATCTAATTGTGTATCTGATAACGAGTTACCTAACTGTTGTGCTTTTGTTACAAAAAACTATCTTTTCTGAATCCCAGAATGTTTAGAATGGAAGAGAAATAATAGCAGTAATGGCGTGCTGAGGTCCAAGTGAAAGTCTCATACTGCCCTTCTTTCGGACATTCATTTGCCAGCTGAGTTACAGGAGGGAGTGGGAACTGGTTTGTTTCAGCTGAGGAACTCTGCCAACACTCACCTCATTTTTCACCGGTTAGTTTTACAAAACCTTCGCTTGAGACAGATTAGATTAAAAGACAGAACCACTGCAGCAATTTATTATAACGCTGTTTGCTCTCTTGCTGGCCCCACTGATAGCTCGGCTGCGTCATTGGCAGCAGATTTCCACACCATCAAAGAGTAAAATGTGCTGGTAAGATGGTCAGATGTTGGTAACATAGTCCAGAGCTGTAAAATGACAAAAAACGTAGTATGCAGTATGCATTTCTCATTTCATATCTAAGCAGTTTAGTTTGCTAAAAATAAACTTTTGTTCATTTGAGGTTGTATGAAACCTTTCAGTGTCTTCAGTGGAGCCACTCCAGCATTTTAGAGACTACTGCTCCTTTTTCTGTGATTTTGAGATGTAATTTTATACAATTTGGGTGTCTTTCAATCATTTATGGTTTACTTGGTGGTTGATATTCTTATCTGTAATCAACAAAGACGTTGCATATTTATTCCAGCTTTAAATAAGACATTTTTAGCCCTTTTTACTTCTAAGGTACAGCAAAAGCAGCGAGATGCCAAAAAAAGATGGTGAAGATGGATAATTATCATCTGATCTGGGGGTGTGATGTAACAGTACCTTTTAAATTTGATCGGTAAAGCACTGCTGCAAACGAAGGAACTGGGTTGACTTGTGTTGGACTTGGTAAAAGCTTCAGGGACCCAAATTTATCCACTCAAGTCCAGATTTTTCACCATATATATCACCATTAACAGAGTGCTCCACTTGTTTTCTTTTGTGATCATTGTGTTTACGGGTGCCCGGAATGTACTTTGTAAATTTAAAGTAAAATGGTAAGAGGACAAAGCAAGACTCTGTAATGAAAGCCAAACATAAAGGAAACTGTTAATGTACTGTACTGAGGCAGATGCTGTGCAAGCTTTGCCATGTTGGCTCATGTGGAATATATTTAACTGTTACACACAAATGAACTTAAATGTCAGCATGAACTGTTGTCTTCTTAACTCATTGTGAAGAACTCCTCCACCATGTCAAGTTGTAGTTATGCCTGTGATTTTACTTTATGCGTCACTGGCTTCGTGCCATCCAAATGAACTGTTTAGTTCACATACAGTATATAAATTCAAGAGGCTCAGAATTGTCAGCATCAGAGGTTAAAAGGTAATTTAAGCTTGAAAACAGTCGGATTCTGCATGCCAGTCAGTATGTTTTCATGTAAAGCTTAGTCGAACTACGGCTACAGTTTGAAGCCGTTTAAATGGGCTCCTTTCTTTAAGGTATACTGTACATGCAAGTGAAGGGAATCAAACCAAAGTATGTTACTCATCTGTAATCTGTAGCCTTAGCACTTACTTTAATCTTGTTAGTACTGGGCTTTTCCAGTTGACATATCATGTCACACGTCAAAAACAACAGAATTGGAAAAATGGTGAACAGTATCAGCTTCCTCCAGTACTTCCAGGTTGAAGTGCCAGATGGTAACTGTGGAGTATGTTAGTATTAGTCCAACTATGAGGTTCAGTCTAGCTCAGCTTTAAACAGACTAAGAATGCAATCATTTGATTCTTCTTCTTGTAACATGTAAACAAACACAGGATACTATGTTCTAAAATATTCAGACTTTTCCTGGATCTCAAGTTATTTGTGAACTGGTCAGCAAATGTGGATTTTTCTTGGGGTTGTTCGTATCTTTTATAGCTAGACTATACATAACACTGGAGAGGGCTTTTGCAAACCAGCTCCGTCTATGTTGCAGCCTTCTCTTGAATTCCGTGTGATTGATCTTTCCTGAACAAAACATCCAACCACCTTGTTACATTAAAGCTGTTCATCCTTAAGAAAGCAGAATGTCACAGAGATGTCACTGACTTTATTTTGAATGATTTTCACCCAATAGTCTGAACTTGGTTATTGCCTTCTCCAGTAAATGCTTGCTAATAAATAACTAAGATGTATGAATGTTGTATTATGGGATCATGTGTGTTGCCTATGATTAATATTTTTGAACAGCGAGAGCATGGATTTTTTAGGAATACTTTTTTGCACTTTATGTAAGGTCCAGGTTTGCTTTCCTGCGAAGGAAGTCAAGCAAGTGTAAGGAGAAGCTGCGGCAGACAGTGGAAGTTTAATTTTCTTCATCTGCAGGAATGCAGACAACGCTGGGATGGAGATGGGAGATCACAAGCTCGTTTGATCTAAACATAGACTGAAAACAATGATACAATGCAGCGTGAGAAAAACTTTGCTGCATCACTAAGCACTTAAATGTTAGGCACTCCTGGGAAGATGTTCTTTTTCCTGTTTTAGGAATTTAAGTCTATACATATGCAAATGACTTCATGCATTGTTCAGTAATTATGCCTTTTTTGGGGGGGTAATGCAATGGCCACTACTCCACGTCTACTGTTCATTAAGCTGTAGCACAATGTTTTTTTCCTTCTTTTTTAAATTTATGAGTGATAAGTAGATGATAATTAAATTTGACTTAAGAGCTAGTTGTCTAAGAAATAATCTTGATCAGAGTAGATGGAAGGCCCCCCGGCACACAGGGCCTCCACCCCTCCTACACAAGAGGGAGGACATATTCTTTTTGTGGATTTCTCACAGTTTTATGTATCATTTACAGTGAATTTGTCATGTTGAGACACATTCTTTTTTTCTCTTTAAGTATTTTTGTCTATTTGAGACAGAAAATAATTACAAAGAAAGGGACAGAAAATGCATGAAAATTATAGTAAAGAAAAGATGAAGTATGTGTTTGAATAATATTATATGAGCCACATCTTCATTAAATATAAAGTTATTACTCTTGAAAACCTATTTAAGTAGGTATAAAAGTAAAAGTAAGTATAAAACATTGGAGTTACTGACATAAATAAGACAAAGGCAGCACAAATAACTATTTTCTCCAAATTATATGCTTACCCAAAAATATTTTTTTATTAAACTTTGTTTTTATTTGTTCTGCTGTCTGATATTTAGGTCTGTAGGCAGATTAAATTAAAAAGATCAATAAAATAAAAAAAAAACAGTACAGTGATGGTATCTGCTTTCTTGGGCATGTTAGAGCAAGAACATTTGCAGTACCTTTTATCCAAAACCTTGAAAAATATGAGAAATACAAGCCTTGGGACTGTCCTGGGATAACGTTTTGAGTTATTTTTTTTTCAAGGTGTATTACATATATGCACGATTTTTTTATAAAGTGAAAAAAAAGAGTTTTATTGGGGAAGCTTTGAAGAAAGCTACAAGGGAAGACTGAAGGCTATTAATAGCAACAAATATGCTCTGTTGGCAAGAGTGTTAGCCATGGGACATCTCTGTTTCCTTGTCTGTGCACTGTGCAGTCAGCACATGAGCAGGGAGAGGTGAGGCAAAATGAGATCTGGGTACTTTGGTGACCATGAACATCTTCCCAGAAACTAAATTCATGTATTTTTTTATTTGTGGGAAAGCAACTTATAGGATGCACTACAAAGTCAACTGGAACATATTTACATCCCAAAAATTTGAATCTCTTTTTAGATGATCAAATACAAACATACAATCCATACAATCATATTATGAGTTTTTATGAGCATAAAAACCTTCGTGTTGAATTTAGATGTTCCCATGCAATTGTTTTTCTCAGTTTTATGCTACACCAACACCTAGCTAGTTAACAATGTGTTCTTGTTCCATCATAACAATCAGGGAGCTTTTTCCCCCACAATTTTACAAAGTTTGTACAGTTAAAGCAGGGTGTAGCACGGCGAGGGCCACGGGGCCCGACCGACAGGATAGAGAGGACACAGAGTTTAGTGCAGAATCCCTTTTATTAGCAAACACCCACACGTGCACAAGCACTGCATCACCTAGCCGCTTCAGCTTCAGTCTGACCCTCTTATAAGGCTGGCAGGGTGGAGAGGTTGACGGGCCACACCTGTGTCCCGTCAGCCTGAGTGGCTGCAGCTCCTCCACTCTGCCACACACCCCCAACGCCAAACTCGCGCCGGGGTCACTCCGGCCGAGCCTACTACCCCCCCCCGCCCTCCCCGGAGCGGGAGAGGAAGCCGTCTGCGCCCCCGGACCTTCCGGGTTCAGACGGCCGCCGAGCCCCGTCGGGAGGTCGGCGTCGGGCCGACCAGCGGGAACGGTCAGGCGGCCGTCCTCGGCGACAGGCCGACCGCCGAGAAAGCCGCTCTCGGTATCGGGCCCATGGTGGCCTCGGGTCAGACGGTGCGTCCAGGACCATACCCTCCTCCGTGACGCGGACCCGCGCCGGCCGCTGGTCAGCCTCCAGGACCGCCTCCTCCAGGGCGCAGCCCTGGTCTGGAGCTGGTGTGTCCAGGACCGCCTCCTCCGGCATGCAGCCCTGCTCTGGCCGCGGGTCCGCCTCCGTCTCTGCGGGTCCCGCCGTCGCTAGCGCCGCCGCCTCCTCCGTAGCCGCCTCCTCCGTAGCCGCCACTGTCTCAGGAGCCGTCGCCTGGCGGCCAGCAGCCTCTGCCTCCCGGCCTGTGGGCTGCTGCGCCGCCAGCGCTGCCGCGGCGAACCTCAGGCGTGGCGCGGCGGTGGGCCGCTCCTGGGGTCCCGCCGCCTCGGGAGCCGTCGCTTGACGGCCCGCAGCTTCTGCCTCCCGACCTCTCAGCTGCGGCGCCGCCAGCTCCTCCCGCACTGCTGCAGCGAACCTCGAGCGTGGCGCAGGGGTGGGTCGCTCCGCGGCCACCAGCGCTTCTAGCGCCGCGAGCTGCCGCTCCCCCTGGCTCTGAAGCACGGCTGCCAGGTCCGCCATGGCATGGGCGAGCGCCTCCAGGGCCCACTCCGTGCCTCCCTTCTCCATCCCGTCGGGCCCCACGTTGGGCGCCAGTGTAGCACGGCGAGGGCCACGGGGCCGACCGACCGACAGGATAGAGAGGACACGGAGTTTAGTGCAGAATCCCTTTTATTAGCAAACACCCACACATGCACAAGCACCGCATCACCCAGCCGCTTCAGCTTCAGTCTGACCCTCTTATAAGGCTGGAAGGGGGGAGAGGTTGACGGGCCACACCTGTGTCCCATCAGCCTGAGTGGCTGCAGCTCCTCCACCCTGCCACAAAGGGGTATTCAACTAAAACTTTAAGAGGTCCATTTAGAGAAAATGTACTCAAGCGAAGGTCCAGAACATCATAATATATATATATATATATGAAATGAAATGAAATGTGTGTGTATATATTCAAGTAGCCTCATAGTTGTATCAACATCTGCATCTGACTGTTATATTAAACAAAGTACATTTCAAAAATATTTGCCACTTAACATGTGTAACTTGAATTACACATAATATTTTTTTCTCTTATTAGGTTAAAGAAGAACTGCAATAAAAAATAAAATAGATTTTATTTTATTTTTCAAATGCTATCTTATTTTATTTCTCTACCAGCAGTTTGAATTTCCCCTTTTCTTTGTTAATTGCCTCAACACATTTTTGAATAAATTAATATAAACACATCTTAACAATCGAACAGTTTTGCAGTTTCCTTTTCTTCCCCTCTTATAATCTTATGCCCCCACTTTCTGTCGTTCAGTGAGAGAACTGAGCTCTAATTTCTCCTGCCAGAACTTTAAAGGGGACCTATTATGGCATTTAATGTATATTTTAAACAGGCCTTGAATGTCTTAAAAACAATTTAAAGCTTGTTTTTCTACATGAAACAGAAATTCAGCCCGTGGGCCATGTCTCTAGTTTTACCGCTTCTAAGCTCATTTTCTGTGCTGGATTCTAAGGGGAGGGGAGGCTATGATAATGAGGCTCTGTGCTGATTGGCTGCTTGAATGACGTGTAGCAGGGGAGGGAACAAAGCCTCGCTCCGGGCAGAAGAGCAGCGGCTGCGTACACAAAGCGTGTCCCATGTCAGGGAGCTTCAGCGACAAAATAAATTCCATTGCTTTATTTTTTTTGTATTGGACTGTCCTAACTGACCGTGAGTTTAACGGTTTCAGTGTGGACAGAGAGCGTCCGATGTCACGCAGCTCGACGCGATAGTCGGACGCTCGAATGCAGTTACGCGGTTTAAACGGATCTTACAGCCTGATTTACGGTTCTGCGTTAAATCTACGCGTACCCTACGCCGTAGGCTCTGCGTTGGTGTAACGCAGAACCATAAATCAGCCTTTAGTTCCCTGACCGGGTCACCTCGTCTTCACACTAATTCACACAGGAAGATTTAATTGAATTCTAAGCAGGTACACCACAGTTATTTACTCAGATTCCTCATCATTTCACTTCTTATGTTACAAGACAAATTAATCATGTTAACTGTAAATAAATCACAACACTGAATTTTCACAAATGGCAACTTTATTGTTAAAAAAATAAAACATAAGTTGTATATAAATAACATTATGCACTATTGCTGGCTCGAGGAAGGACTGTGCGTCTTCTGAAGGCGTCGTTGAACAGCTTCAGGTGCATTGCTTGGAAGATCTGAAACCATGAACAGAAGAAAAATGTATTACGGTACTAATAGAGCAGCCACAGCTGCTGAACAATGGCGGAAGCTCCAGCCGGCGGAGAGAGCTGGTTGTGGGCGTGGTTTCAGCAGCGGAGGACGACTTATGGAAATCTGCTCCCGTCCTGACTCACGACGGGAGCAGATTCTGAACGGCTCGTAGAAGTCACATGACACTGGAATATTCAGCAGGGCGGGGTGAACAGACCCTGTAGAATTTCATGGGATTTCATGTTTTCTGTGTTGGCAGGGTGAGGGGAGACCACTTTATATATGTTAAAACAAGAAAAAATGTGTGTTTCATAATAGGTCCCCTTTAAATCTGGGCTGGATGGTGTCAGGTTCTCATACACATGTGAAGGTGCTCATTGGTGAGCCTGGAACGATATTTAGTTTTAATTATGTTCACTGTGGAGAAAGCTGCCTCACAGCTGTATGTGGACCCAAACATGGGCAGGATGTTTTAAGATGGTCAGCTTATTTTCTGTGACTTCAGTTCAGACTTGAGGAATATGTTGTATGAAAAACTTTGTGTTTTGTTTCAGTGGCGTTTCACTTTTGCACTTTGAAAGCCACAGTCTCTGAACGTATGAGACACACTGGTTTTGTGTCCCAGTGGGAAGATTGAACAGGGAGGAATCTGTCCATTCCGGGTTGAAAGCTTTATTTTCACTCTACTTTTCTCTATTTAGAGAGCGCCATTACTTGTCTCTCTGTCTTTCTTATTGCCGACCGAGCCGCCGACCGAGCCGCCGAACGAGCGGCAGCCGGCCTCCCCGCCCGCGGGGACGTGTCGGCTGCCGCTCCGTGGGGCAGTTCCTCCGGCCTTAGGGCCCGCCTCCGCGGCGCAGCTCCCCTGGGAGCCGCGTCTCCTTCTCGGTAGCGAGCCCGAGTCTCCCGTCTGCCTCAGGTGTCCCGTCACATAGCCGCCGCCGGGCCATCACGGGTAATTCACGCGCCCCCCTTCCCCATTAACTTCTCATGGTGGCCTCAATTACGTCTGCCATAAGCCTGAATTATGGTTCAGCGTTAAATCGACGCAGAGCCTACGGCGTAGGGTACGGCGTAGGGTACGGCGTAGGGTACGGCGTAGTCTACAGCGTAGGGTACGCGGCAACGCGCATCGTAGGCTCTGCGTTGGTGCGGAGAACCTTAAATCAACCTTTACAATAATACAATGGGCGCATTGCGTCATTAGGCGCGCGACACATTTAAAAAAAAAATGATTTGATTGGCTGAGCAGCATCATGTGGGATGGCTTAACTCGTATGCAATTGGTCTGTAAGGTCTGCTAAACAAATGCCATAAAGAATAGTAAAGCTGCGCTGGTTAAAATAGAAGTGCCCCGTCAAAATATAGAATCCCTCGGTAATTTATTGATTACAGGTCTGGGTCCGTGCAGGACGGCGTCTGGGTCCGGACCCGGACCGCGGTCCGCCTATTAGTGACCTCCTTTTTTTTTTTTTTTCTCTTTCTCCCTTGTCTGCACACATATTAATGATTGATACCATGACGGTAGAAACCAAAAGCATACACATGTGCATTATTACTATATTTAATATATATACATATATATACGCATACATATGCGTACACATACATAAATATACACATACAAACCCAGTGATTTTTTTTTTTTTTTTTGGGGGGGGGGGGGGGGTGACGACATCCACTGCCAATCCAGGAAGCAGGAACACATGGAAACACGCACTGGAAATCTGCAACAAAAAACCACAAACAAAACACGAAACCGGCACAGAGCCAACCAAAACAACAACAGCAATCGACCTAAATCTTGAGATCTGATCGCAGTCTGAGCTAAGCTACCGCTACCGCTACCTGACCCCAAAAACTAGAGAGCCAGCATGCAGGTGAACAAGCCAGTGTGTATGTCTATGTGTGTGTGTGTGTATGTATATGATCATGCGTATGTGTGTGTGTGTGTGTGTGTGTGTGTGTGTGTGTGTGTATGTATATGTTTGTGTGGCTGTGTATGTTTGTGTATATGCATGTGACTAAGTGGCTATATGTATGTGTGTGTGTGTGTGTGTGTGTGTGTGTGTGTGTGTGTGTGTGTGTGTGTGTGTGTGTGTGTGTGTGTGTGTGTGTGTGTGTGTGTGTGTGTAATAAACCAAACAAAGCTCTACCTGAAGTGTATCTATCTGTTAGTGACCTCTGAGTTAAAGGATCCTGATGCCCTGTTGCACTGCACAATGCTAATTACTCAGAATTGTAAAAAGCTTATATCTTTAGAAAGAGCAGCAAATCGAAGAATTACAGATTGCTGTTACGATCTTATTGTTTAATTACTCACCTTGGTTCACAAAGTAAACCTAAAAGCAAGACAGCCATCCTCTTAATTTCTCCTCTGCCTTTGGCCTCACAGAATCATAGTTATAGAAAAAACGTTTATTTTGTTAGCAATCTTGGAATTTACACCCTTGTCACAACAATAATAACATTATTATGCCAGCACCTGAATCACAGCAGAAACAAAAATATTGAAAGGCCCAAATAAGGTTGTCCTCAAAGATTTGTGTCTCCTCATGCTGGTCCCTGCAGAGTACAGGTGGCTAGCAGACTGCTAAGCAGCTGAACAGAATAATGTTGCTGGATGTGTCACCATTCAACGTCTTGCTTTAATAGCTGTATCCATTTGATGTACATAATGCTTAAAACAAACAAATCCACCACACGTTTTGAGAGTCCAAATCAACCTTGTATGATTTATAGAATAAATATATACATTTAATTTGTGGTAAATATAAGTGGGTAAATATTTGCTCTGAATTATCATAAGACAGCTAAGTAAGGCTTTAGCAGCCCACCTCCGTTCACACTGCAATCTCCTGGACCATGTTGAAGGAAGTCCAACTCATTTAACATGCAGTTATGGAAGCGGCAGGGTTTTTATAGGGATTTATTTATTTGGTCCAATAAATATTTGATTGCTAAGGGTAGGGCTGCACGATTAATCGTTAAAAAATCGCGATCTCGATTCATGCTTGAACGCGATCTCATTTCCAAATGACGACGATTTAAAAAAAAAAAAAAAAAAAAAAAAAAAAAAAAAAAAAATTAAAGATGGCTGCATAAAAAAAGGACTAGGCCTATGTTCTAGGTTGTTGTAGTCCTGTCATGGCCAACTATCATGTTGTCATGTTTGTTATATTTTGTTAATGATTGTGGATTACATTTGGAGAAACATCTACCTTTCTCATCACCTGACACATATTGCACATAAATATTGTTAAAATTGTTATTGTTAAAATTATTTAAAGACAAGAGAGATGTTTATTGTTTTTATGTTCAATGTCAGCTATTACAGCAAAAAGCAGCCAGAGGAATAATTTGTTGCCTCAGAACTACAGGATCTGTTACAAGTCCCCTTTCTGAAAGGGTGTTCAACTCAGGGAGGAACAAATATTGTTCAAAATTGTTATTATTGTTTAAATTATTCAAAGGTTTGTGTAAAGAAGACAAGAGATGTTTATTGTTATATTTTTGTTCAGCTGTTGCAAAGTTAAAGTAATAAGTGCAATACATTTTATATTGAAAAAAAATCGTGAGAGAATCGTGATCTCAATTCTAAGCAAAAAAATCGTGATTCTCATTTTGTCCAGAATCGTGCAGCCCTAGCTAAGGGTGACTGAAAATGCATGTGGAGATACTGTTTTATGCCAGATGTGAACTGACATACTTGGAGCTGTCCAGCAAGACCCGAGTTTGGTTGATGTCATAATATGTCACCCCAGCTAGATTTGTTTTGTAAAAAAATTCTGTCTTTTAGCAAAACCATTTAACATTTGCTCCAATTTGAAAACACCATCGATAAGAGTTTTGAGTTAGTTCATGTACCGTATTTTCGCGACCATAAGGCGCACATTTTTTTTTTTTTTTTTTTTTTTAATGTGCCGGGCGCCTTAAGAAACGGTGCGCCGTGTCTATTACCTGAATTACGGTAATGTGAGGCCGGCCACCATGAGAACGGTAAAGGGAGAAGGGGGCGGGTGAAGCCCCCGTGAGTTGCGACGTGAATGAGACTCCACTGAGCTGTTTAATGCGAAACAGATGATGAAAACTTTTAAGGATTTGCTTGATGTGTAAAGTGAAATAAAATACAATCAAACTAAGTTTTGCTCCGCTCTATTTAAATAAGCACACGTTAAAGATTAAAGCCTCGTGATGCGCGCTGCTGCAGCCGACTTCCTGGTTCCCAAAGCGGTCCGATCGACCTGGTTCCCGGCAGCTTTGCGAGCAGAGATTTCTGGGGTCTGTCTTAGGTCAGATCAGCTTCACACTCCGAGATTTGCAGCCAAATCTGTCGGTTACAAACCCGGTACCGGATCCCGACATGCGCGGGTGTGTATTCGCGGCGCGACACACACAGATTCTCATGTATGTGGTGCTGGACTGGCGCAGCTGATGGACAGAAACCTATGGGGATTTTTAAAAGAAAAACTTTGCATAAGACGTTTCCAGCCGGAGTCATTATAAGGACGAATGAAAAGGGGGGGCTGGATGAAGGGATGATGATCAAGAAGCTGATTCCAGGTCTGGAAATTCGGACTGGCGCAGCTGAATCAGCGGAGCTCGTGTCGGATACAAACCCCGGTACCGGCTCCCCGACAGCGCGTGTGTGAGCGGGTCCAGCGCGGCGGAGCGGAGGAGGACCAGCGCGGCGGTCCCGGGACGCGGGACCCGGGACCGCCGCGGGACCAGCGCGGGGTGGGGGGGGCGGACCGGGACCGGGACCCGGTCCAGCGCGAGGGAGCAGACGGGGAGCGGACCCGGTCCAGCGCGGGGGCGGAGCGGAGCGGAGCGGAGCGGGACCGGGGACCGCCGCGGTCGGGATCCGCAGCACAACGGGGTATGAAAAGTTTATTTAGTCTTGTGCTTGGCTGCCACGCTGATGGACAGAAACTGCCGGCTATGGTGATATGGTGCCAGAGTGAAATGAAAAGGGCTGGATGGATGAGGAGATGATCGGGTGGCTGAGACAGGTTTATGTGCAGCGCCCCGATGGTTTTTTTTAATTCTTTAATGCAGAAACAGAATAAGAACCTTTTGAAGGGTTTGATTGATGTGAAAAGTGAAATAAAATATCAAACTAAGTTTTGCTTCCGCTCTGTTTTTAGCGCGTGTGTGTTCTGCAGCGGGCGTGTGTGCAGCTCCGTCTACAGAGACGGCGCCTTTTGGGTCGGTGCGCCATATGTGTGTTTTAAAACCAAAAATTACACACAAAACTGAGGGTGCGCCTTTCCACACAGTGCGCCATATGGTCGCGAAAATACGGTACATGAGGAAAGGTCACATCAAGGCACATCAACGGCATACCTGCAATGAAAAGGTGTGAAAAATTCATTTTTTCACGCCAGACGTCTGAGTCCCATCTCTGTCTTGTGATTGGTCATTGTGACAAGCAATTCACATGCAGTCACTCATTATAATCAGTAAGAACAACTGAGCTGGAAACCAGGGGATGTTCGCGAGATATATTACTGGGTTCAATATTTCATAGCCAACTCCTGCTGTCTCCACGAGGAGAAAAAGTTATCACAGTTGAGTGGCAGAGTGGAAGAGATACTGATGGATCCTGACAAGGCCTGTGGGCCGCTACTGTGAGTTTGCCTTTAGGGGACAATCTTATCACCTTTCACTGACTGTAATTAACTGGCTTAAAGAACTGCAATACAATTGGTTGTGATTTTTTTTAGACTTTTTATTTAAAACGGCAATGTCCTGAGGCAGCAGAAAAAGAGAGTCTAATTGATCAAAGCTGTGAGGTAATTCTGGCGAGTAGGAAATTAATATTTGTGGTGCAATTAACTCACACATTGACTGTGGTCCTCTTTTTTTTCTTTTTCTCTTTATCTGAATCGTCTGTCATGGTGCCCTCAGTAAAACCATCAGGCTCAGTCAAACTGTTACATTTCCACTTTTTATTAACCTACTCCATCAGTGACACTGCCCTTGAACTTGCATGTAAGAAAAGCTTAGATTGCGTAGTTTTAAAATATAGGGTTGGATCGTTGTGTTGGTATTGAATGACAGAATAGATTAAAATAAAAACCTGTTCAAATTTAAATCTTTATGTTTTTATTGTTTGTTAGTAGCCCGATTTGATCCCTGCTCAGATAAAGTACTATTGTTTCGGAGTTATGTAAATGTTCATGGCTTTTGCACTTTTATTGCAAATATTCAATTTAAAATAAAACAAAAAAACAACCCAGCTTTGATATCGGTATCACCCATTAGAAAATATATATCTTAAGAAAAGTGGATCAGCGCATCTCTACTTAGCACTTGTTCGTAGCACATTACAGATATTGATGAATTTTCACTTGTATCACTGACTCATTGATCATTAGTCTGTGACAGGCAAGAATACATGCCATTCCTAATGTTTAACTTAACTGCAGCTTTGTCATAGTTGTCCAATTGTAAGGCATTGGGTACCATTAAATGTTTGCAAGGTTGACATTTTGAAAGGACACTTTCTAAACAAAGACAGGATCTTCGGGTTTGTGTCAAACTCTGATAATATAGTTATTGCCGAGACAGAAACATTTTATTAGCAATGCAAACTAAAGGATACACTTAGAGCTTTTAAAGGATATTAACAAAGTTAATAGTTTAAAAATTAAAAGTCAAAAGTTTTTTTGTATTGCAAAGTAATGCTATTTAGTCCACATCTTCCCTCTTTCTACATCACCGTGTCCTCGGCTATCTCCTGCCATGTTTGTGACATGGGTCCATCAGTCCTGCAGTGCACTGCATTTTGAGGTGGGCAGTTTTTTCTTTGGCTATTATTCATGTGCATGAAGTATCGTCAGTGTTTTCCAAAGTTTTGCGTGGTACTATTTGTTTTTTTTTTTGGTCTATTTGTAAACCCTATTTCAAGCTCACCTCTTTCTGTGGACGGGTGCTCTTTGACCAGCGTGTCCCACACATAGACTCTACTAGGGTAATTTACTCAGGTACATCACTACAGCTGAGGACAGGTGAATTTTTTTTTTTCCTGACTGGACCACTTTATGCCTCTTGTTGCTCATATTTCTTTTGAAGTGTACTTCAAAAAATGTATAAGTATGCTTTCTTGTTTTAGTTTTCTGGGGCTACCAGTGTATATAGGTTTAACCTGCTGAGTGACCTGGACTTCTGTTTTAAAGTACTTTTGTGTCCCTTAAAATTATGCTGTGCTACAACACAAAGTGGAGAATATTCAGTGAGAAACTAAAACTCAAATCAAAATCGCCACAGACATTGAGAATGATCACAGCATGCAGCGTTAAGTGTTTCCATTTGACGTATATATAATCAGTTTTACCCATCAAATGTGGTTAGTATGTTAATGTCTGTTTATTTCCTGGTTTATAAGATTTTTGCTGGCATGCACAATGTTTTGGGTAGGTGCCTGCAGTTTCCAAGCAATGTGGAATGTGGAAAGCTCAGTTCAACCTCAGCTGACAGCTTTCCACTGAGCCCAAATGTCTTTGAACAGCAGAGAGAGTTTCTTTCAGCTCTGTAACGACACTGAGTTAAAGTGCAATTATCATGTTATCCAGTGACTTTAACTGTAGAAATATGTAGTGATAACACGGTATTAAAGTATCACCCCACTCGCCTATGTTAAAGAACGAGGTCCTTGAAATTTAAAAAAATGATGGATCATATCATCTGTGCACCCAATGACCAGTTCACTTGTAACTGTAGCACATGGTTCACGATCCATGTTAAACATTATGGAGCTTAGGACCATGTAATTAAATATCTTATCAGAGTGAAGGGGTCTTTTAAATAGTCTGTTAAGATAATGTTGTTTCTTTAGGTGACATCATATAAACCTCAATTTACCACTCTATGAACTGCATGGAGTATCAGGTCCATATTTTGCATAAGAGAAATTGTTCAATGTTGACTAGTTTAGTATAAGGATGCACTTATTCATATATTAATCTAATAATTGTTGAACACTTAAAGGAGCTTGAGGCAGGATTGAGGCAGGATTTATGAAAAGAATTCGTATACGTTTTAAAGGGGACCTATTATGAAAAACACGTTTTTCTTGTTTTAACATATATAAAGTGGTCTCCCCTCACCCTGCCAGCACAGGGGAGACAAAATACCATGAATTTCTGCAAGCTCTCTGACCCCCGCCGGACAGAGTCCCCCAGTGTCACGTGGTTTTTTTTGAGCCGATTAGAATCTGCTCCTGTCGTTACGTAACGACAGGAGCAGATTTCCATAGGTTCAGCCTCCGCTGCTGAAACCACGGCCACAACCAGCTCTCTCCCCGGGTGGAGCGGCGCTTCCTTCAGCCAGTCGGACGCGGCGCCGCGGCGGAGCGGATCCGGGTTGAATCATCCAGGTTCCCGGGTGGTTTGGGAGCTGGGTCCTTGGGGATCTGTCCCAGGCTGGACCAGCTTCACCCTCCGAGATATTCAGGCAAATCTGTCGGTTTGATCCCCGGTAACGGGCGATGCGCCGCGGATGCGCTCCGGAGCCGATCTGTGCGTCCGCCGTGCGGTTGCAGCGCCCGTCGCGCAGAACCCGCTGGGCAGATCCGGCTGAAATTCCGCTGGTCAGTCCCCGGGAGTCCCTGCTACCAGCGGCGCTTCCTTCAGCCAGTCGGACGCGGCGCCGCGGCGGAGCGGATCCGGGTTGAATCATCCAGGTTCCCGGGTGGTTTGGGAGCTGGGTCCTTGGGGATCTGTCCCAGGCTGGACCAGCTTCACCCTCCGAGATATTCAGGCAAATCTGTCGGTTTGATCCCCGGTAACGGGCGATGCGCCGCGGATGCGCTCCGGAGCCGATCTGTGCGTCCGCCGTGCGGTTGCAGCGCCCGTCGCGCAGAACCCGCTGGGCAGATCCGGCTGAAATTCCGCTGGTCAGTCCCCGGGAGTCCCTGCTACCAGCGGCGCTTCCTTCAGCCAGTCGGACGCGGCGCCGCGGCGGAGCGGATCCGGGTTGAATCATCCAGGTTCCCGGGTGGTTTGGGAGCTGGGTCCTTGGGGATCTGTCCCAGGCTGGACCAGCTTCACCCTCCGAGATATTCAGGCAAATCTGTCGGTTTGATCCCCGGTAACGGGCGATGCGCCGCGGATGCGCTCCGGAGCCGATCTGTGCGTCCGCCGTGCGGTTGCAGCGCCCGTCGCGCAGAACCCGCTGGGCAGATCCGGCTGAAATTCCGCTGGTCGGTCCCCGGGAGTCCCTGCTACCAGTCCAGGCCGGTTCCTGCGGTCCCGGCCGGTCGGAACCGGTCAGATTCCCCCGTTAAAGCCGCAGTGATGCGCGCTGCTCCAGCAGCGCTGCTCCCGGGCGCCCGGCGTGGCTCCGGGGCCAGCGTTCAGCATCCGCCGGGTAGATCCGGCTTAAATAGTGCATAAATGTTATTTATATACAACTCATATTTTATTTTTTTAACAATAAAGTTTCCATTTGTGAAAATTCAGTGTTGTGATAATTTACAGGCTCAGGCTGCTCTGGCGGAGCAGGTTTATCCTCCTCCCCTGCTACACGTCATTCAGGGAGCCAATCAGCGCAGAGCCTCATTATCATACCCCCCCCTTCCCTAAAAATGAGGCGCAGAAAAAGAGGTTAGAAGCGGTAAAACTAATGACAGGGCCCACAGGCTGGATTTATGATTTATGTAGAAAAAACAAGCTTTAGATTGTTTTTAAGACATTCAAGGCCTGTTTAAAATATACATTAAATGCCATAATAGGTCACCTTTAAGTTTTCTAGTAATAATGTCAGATGAAGCGTTCCAAACCCAAAAGAATGAGCCCTCTAGTGTATCTCTCCTTCGCCTTGAACAGGCTGTGTGCTGCAAAATGTGCTGCAATTCGGGTCCCGAATTTCCCGCGCTGTCCTGCGGATGTGACGTCACATGACACTGCATGTGCGTTCTCCCTGTTCTCCTGTGCCGGCATCGCTGTTGGCTGCAGTACCCCCAACGGCCGTCGTGGTGCTAGAGAGTCTCATTTCTTTAAAGGAGCCTCATGCTCCTTTAAACAAATATGATGTTTAATGTTTAAAAGTGCTTTTGTATTAATTTTAAATCTATATGTTCCAATTAAGATAAATAAGTTGCTAACAGTTGTTCCTGTTACTGACTACCAAGTTTTATTTAAAAGGAACCCTCGTTATTAAGACTTGTAGTCCCTAATTAGCCACAATTGTTCTCTTATACTAAAATATGTTGTTAGAAACACATAAAATAATCTAATTGCTTTAAAAATCTACAATGTTTATCACATATTTTGACCTGCGGGAGGCGCCATGTTCTACCTGCGCAATGCATTCTGGGGGCGATGACGTAGAGCGGTGGCTCTGGGAAGATAAGCCCCGTTAGTTTAACTGGGACAGGTATCTAAAACATAGATGAGCAGCACTCTCCCGGCCGTGGAGGCTGACAAGGGAGCCCATAAGACGTCTCGGTTCAGGCAAACTGGATCAAAGTTCTCGTGTGCTGTGATGCACGGGAGATCTGCAAAAATGATCAAAGTCGTGCGCATCTTACCAGTGGATTAGGCTACGGCGTAGGCTACGGCGTAGCCGTGGCTCTAGAGCCTGCAGCGCACCGCCATCCATTCTCTGCTCTCGCCGGGATGGAGACGCCGGTGGGCAGGACGCACGTTTGAAACCGTAAAACCCTAAACCCTTTTTGACCCTAAAACCGGCCTCGGTGCAGGGTCCACCGTTTGATGACAGACCAGACGCTGAGGGGACTGGCCCGGGACTTTGACGAAACGGGAGGCGCAGACTTCGCGTCAAATAGACAAGAACATCTTTATTTAATTTAATGACGCCAGATCTGGCTGGGGTTTTTATTGTAGCATCGGCTATCTGCTAGTAGTTGAAACGTGTGGTCGGTTAGTCTATCTGAGTTTTATGGTGTTTTTATAGCTCATGCTTTATGGTGCTGTACTTTTTTTTTTTTTTTTTTACTTTTTTGTAGGTGCGCCGTCACCTTAATGTTTTTAGCTGCATTTTCATCTGTGTTTCTGGTGCGCCGTCACCTGTTTAGCTGTGTTTTCATCTGTTTCTGGGTGTCAAAACAGTGTACGGGGGCTAGCAGGTGCCACCGTCTGACGTCACTACCCAGAATGCATTGCGGTGTAAACAACAATGGCGACCTACGAGTTAAATTATATTTTCAAATTTTATAAAAACGAAGACATCAAAAAGGTTTTTTATATCACATTGTTATAATTGATACCAACATTTATCTTTTAAGACCTACATGTACAATAGCCAGGGTTCCCTTTAAAGCAAACTTGAACTCCTGACAAAGCTTTATGTAACGGCCGTGGTGGATGACTGTGATAAGTAATGATTCTGTACAGATATTTGAGTAAAATTTTTTTGCTGCAGAAATCTTTGCTTGATGTTCAGGAAATCCTCTTATTTTTGGGCCTTAAATTTACCAGACAAAAGCAGGAAAAAAAAGGTCTTCAGTATTTGTTTTCACAAAGCAGTGGATCTGCAACAACAATGACACACACATAGGTTTGTAGAGGGGAGGGGTTTAAATGGCTATCCTCTGAGTAGCTTACCAGCTTTAAACAGTAACGTTTTACTAGGGTTCTGGAGCATGATATTGGACAGGAAATGGGACACGCTACTACTACTACTACTACTACTACTACTACTACTACTACTACTACTACTACTACTACTACTATTGCTACTACTGTCATTTATCAGACGCTTTTATCCAAAGCGACTTACATCTGAGAGAACAACATAAGCAAGAAATCACATAGGAAGGTCCAGCATGGATACATACGTGCTGGTCAGACTGCTGAGAGTCCAGTTGGACACAGGTGCTGCCATGCTAGTGCTAGATTATTTTGTTTTTTGTTTTCTGATTAGGTTGAGTGTGCATCACTAGGTCAATGGCGATGCGCAAAAATGTTACCAGTGGTTTTTTAAAAAAAAGAAGCAGGTTTGAACCCAGATGATGTGAAGTGACCAAACAACTCTTTCTTTTCATGCAAAATTGGACAACGTTGTTGTTGACACAATTTCCTTAATGATACATGCTTTGATTAAAATACAGCAGAGATGCAGTACAAAATATCATTTTTTTATCATGTTTGTACACCTGTGTTCATGGATACTGATATTAGAGGGTGGGGTCAAAGACTAACTCCACCCCATCCTCCAACATGATGTAAAGATGAGTGAAAATAAAGGTGGAAAGGCTTGATGAAGCTACTCTAATCTGGGTCTGTGATGTCACAATTATATGCAAATCGGATCTGCTCAGTGAATGAACACTAAACCACCCCAAAGAAAAGGGGCAAGGTTGTGTGTTTTTCCAGCTGGCAGTGACTTTAGGAAAGCAAATAAATGCAATCATTTATTCATTAATATCTATAATGAATTAGTCTAATTAATCGCTTTTTTAATCACACCTAAAAATTGCTGGGAAAAGCCCTCAATTTGAGGTGTTTTCCTTTGAATTCATTACATTATTGTGGCAGATGAAAACATTGATATATAACAACAAAAAAAGTGGCTTTATAAAGTTGTTTTTTAATTTTTTTAACAGACTTGAACAGATGCAGTCCTAGCTATTTATATCCACTTGACAAGAACATTGGCCAGCCTCTCAGTTGGAGACGTGTGCATGCGCAGGGTGCTCTCCTCCAGTCTAGTTTGGCGAAGAGCCTTGCTGGGGCTCGATAAATAGATAACATCGTTGCTGCTAACGTTAGCTGTGGCTGCACTCGCGACTGGATGCTTTGCGTTTATGTGGCTAAACTTCAGCTGTTTCTGTGGTAAGCAAAGTTCTTTCCACAAAGAAAAGATATCACTCTCCCTTTATCAAAGGTGCCGTCGGGGCGTTTTAAGAACGTAAATTCCCTATTCACTGGACTGACTACTTTCACATGGTCCTCCATGTTCACTTCTCTTCTCCGCTACTCACCGCCCCCCCATACCTGTCCAGCTACAATGGGAGTCTACCAGCATTTGCTAAACAAGCCCAAACAGAGTGACAGCCGATCAATGTCCACTTCAAGGTGTGACTGATCATTGTTTTCCACCCCTATTTCATAATAAAGGCAACTGGCAAACAGCAAACAGAAAAATTTAAGTTAGAGATTAAAAGATAGATTAAACGATTAAAAAAAATAACGGGCTAAATATGCCTGTAATTAATGAATCACAAATAATGCGCTAATTTGACACCCCTAGGCTGTTTTTCTAAAATCACTAACAGCTCACATCATGAACAAACCTCCAACAAACCTCCCTACACTCCTTCATGCTCATTGCCTTCATTATTCAGGACTGCTCAGTAAGCAGAAGAAGTTCAAATTAGGAATTGTATTCTCTAATGGGGAATTAAGGGCTATTACAGCCCCATAACAAATTTATTACAGTTGAATATTGGCAGATGGTCAGCGCTTTGATTAATGCCAATAAGCTTAAAGTTTCTACCGCAGGTGCTGATATTTAGGTTTGTCCTCAAACATATTTTAAACCTTCCTACTCCAATCTCCGGCCAGTGAAACTGAGACACATCTTGATTGTATAGTCAGATATTTAACAGTGTTAAAAGTAAGTGATTTACAATCTCACTTTTTTTAAATCAGAAAATGAAATAACATTTTTTTTTCTAGTATTTTATGCTGGTCATCTTATTCATTAACAAGTTAGCTGCTCTCAGAGGGGAGTTGTTCTTCATCCTGCTCCCGCTGAATTTCTGACCATTACCTCCCGCACCCGCAATGTGTGTGTTTCACTCCCGCCCGCATCTGAAAAACTCTGAGAATTTATGCCCGCACAATAATAGAGATGCATTGATTTTGTGTCTTCTCCTGTCCCGCGAAAGAAATGTTGTCCTAGACAGATCTCTCTGATTTAATGTTAACATGATAATTGTGGAGATTGATGGATAATTGACAGTTCATAGGCACCTAACCGAAAGTTAGATGCAAATCCATCATTGTCATCATCGCACAAGATATTTTGCCTTTCGCGCACGCATCAATTATGTAATTGAGGTTACGGTGTCTTTTCTAAGAGAGACCTGAATAAGAAACACGATAGTGATAACACAGACAAACAACACAACACAATACATTTAAATATGACTTAGTTTTATCAAAAACTTTGCAAATTGAACATACAAATATACTGCTTTGCAAAATATCCAATATAATAAACAGCATGAAAAACAGCTGTTTTAAAAGTATTAGCCAGATGTTGCAGGTATTCTGTTTGAAAAAAATAAAATAAATAAACTGCAAACAGTGATGAACGGGCCTTCGCACCCTTGTGCACGTTCAGGCGTGCTGCAGTGGAAGCGCTTGTATGACTTGCATGTAGATTCTTCAGGCCTGGACATTTAGCGGATGACACCAGCCACGACTCTTTATATCAAACCATTCAAAAGTTATGGCAGAAAGTAGGAGCTATCATATATTGACCAATCAGATGAAGGGGTGGGGCTAGTTTGCACCAATTAAGGTGAAGGAGTCAAAACTGGGTCCGATGACGCCACCCCCGAGTCTTTATGTCAAACCATTCAAAAGTTATTGCAGAAAATCGGAACAAAAGTAATGCGCGTCGTCGCAGGATGGAGACGCACATTTTGATGTATAACACACCTGGGTGCACGTTACGGTTCGGGCCGCATTAACTGCCGAAGGAATGGCATAAATTGCGCCAAAATTACACGATTAATTCAAAATGGCCGACTTCCTGTTCGGTTTCGGCCATGGCGCCAAGAGACTTTTCTTTAAGTTGCGACATGATACAGGTGTTTACCGATTTTCGTGCATGTACGTCAAACCGTATTGTGGGGCTTGAGGCAAGTTTTCTAGGGGGCGCTGTTAAGCCATTTTGCCACGCCCATGAATGCAAACCATTAAATATCAAATTTTTCGCCAGGCCTGGCTTACGTGCAAAATTTGGTGACTTTTGGGGCACGTTTAGGGGGGCAAAAAGGCCCTTCTTTTGTCGGAAAAATAAAAAAGAAAGAAAAATTCCTACAGATACAATAGGGCCTTCGCACTTTAAGTGCTCGGGCCCTAATAAGAATGAGAACATTCAATAACACTCGCAAGGCATCATCACTGCTCTCTAGGACCTAGCCTAATTAACAAATAGCAACAACAGGCTGTGAGTGGTTCAAATAACACTAATACATAACATAAAATAAACAAAGTTATGAATTATATAAAAAAAAGAATCACTTGGCCATTACATTTCTGTGTAGGAGGAGAATGTTGCTGTCTGACTGCGGTCCCAATCCAATGCGTCTCTCTTCCAACATGCGACCACAGACACTAAACGCAGTTTCTCCAAATATCTGACTTGCCTTGCTTTGTCTTTGTTTTATAAAGACCTTGTTTGAGGTTATTTTCCACCACATTGATTTCCATCTTGTTGCTAGACTACATCCCAATCCCGCAGTGTTTTTTTTAGCCGCCCATTCCCGCCCGCAGCAAAGTTCAAAGATTTGCGTTGGGTCCTGCAGGACCCAATCCCAATGCAGCCCTCTAGTTTCTACTACTACTACTACTACGACTACTATTGTCATTTAGCAGACGCTTTTTTCCAAATCGACTTACATACGGGAGAACAAACACACCATTTCACCCGGGGAGCAATTATGGTTAAGGCCTTGCTCAGGGGCCAAAGGTGGTTCATCTTGGTTGCCATTTCGGGGCTTGAACCTCCAGACCCAAGTCCACCTCTGTAGCCACTAGACTACTGCTCCTCTCTCTAATACATAGATGAGACACAAATGCATATCCGTGGGGATCAGGTACTAAAATTTTACAATATTTCTGTATCTTTGCAGAGTGAGCTGCTGTGAACCGTGAGAGCACAAGTCTCCAGACAGGAGACAAGATGGCGTCCAACAACACCCTCCGCAGCTACTCCATCATCCCGTGCTTTATTTTTGTGGAGGTGAGAGACTGTGTGATTGTATTTTATATGCAATGTAACGTCCGTGCATATGTGAATGGTCTGTGGAGTGTACTTGAGGAGTTTGCATGCTCATTACTAGTCAAAATGATCTCCTGTCTCCATCCGGGAGAGTTCTCCCACACTTTTAAGTTTTGGGGTGGCGTCCCTTTGGAAGGATTAAGTAAGAAGCCAGAGAATGCTTTGTTTCAGTGAAGTATCCACATAAGATTAGAGAAAGAGACGTCTGTGTGTGAGATGTAATTTAACCATCAGCAAATTACCTCTCCTGGTAAATTATACACAGCCAACCAGAGCATCAAGTGTTGGAGTGAGTGAAGATCAGAGTGTCTAAAAGCTCTGCAGCGTCTCCATATTTAATTACAATGGCAGCTGAAAGTCCTTAATCAAAAAGATGTCTCAGGACACTTAGTATTCTTCTCCTCTATCACTATTGGTGTTTAAAGGCTGTGTGGTTTCATCACCGTCTTATTAGACAGCTACAAGCTGCTCTGTGCATTACACACAATGTCATAACCACCTTGTACACGTGCCTGGGACGGACTTAATAATAAAGATACTTGTTGAATTGTAGCATGCGGGTCAAACAAGCGCGTCATACTCATAAAGTAGCTTTATTAGCTAACGGACTGAAAAATGACTGGGCTGTTTGCTACTTTGTGTTGATATCAGTGGCGTAGGGATAGTCAGTGCAGCACGTGCAACCGCACTGGGGCCCGTGCTGAGGTTGCTACGCTGCTGGTTGATATGTTAGTTTATAGGGACTTGAGTTCCACTGTTGTTCTTTTTCATGTTGTGTCCTTCTGTTGTGTCCTTCTCAGGTTGCTGGTGGTGTGTATAAGGAGGTTTCTGTGTATTCAGAACAACTGAACTTGAAATTATTTCTTTGTTCATTTATTGAAGTTTGCCTTTTCCATCTTCAGTTTTTCTTTCTGATCCACCAAGTCAGTCTTCTCCTTCTCACTTTCTCGTTTGACTTCTTCAATCTCTCTTGTCGTCTCTTCCAGGATCTTATCCAACTGATCTGCTAGGTGTTCCTTCTCTTTCTGGAGCTCTCTGTTCTTGTCTTCAACTTTTCTTTGCTCATCTTTCAACTCTCTCTCTTTCTGCTCCAACATTTCCTTCTGGTTGTGCAGCTTGGTCACCTCCTGCAGCGATCGCCACGTCAGCCCCCGTGGCGGTTTCTTCTCCAACGTCCCCCTCTCCAGGTCCATCTCTCCCTGGATGGCTTCTTGTCCTTTTCCGTACTTCAGCAGCATGAGTTCGTCCCACAGTTTGTTCAGTTTGGGTATATCTGGTCTCTCTGAGGCCGTGCGTTGGTCGGCCAACTGGAGCCTCCGAACTTCCTCCTGGAGCTCTGAAACTCGACTTCTCAGACTGCCGTTGTGTTGGTTCAGTAAAGCGTTCTGTCTTTTGCAGTTGTCCAGATCTTTTTTGAGTTGCTTGAAATCATCCAGGATGTCCGGTTGATCGAAAGACTGAGTTATCATAAGTGCCGGTCTCTGTATTAGATTTCTGGACGTCATTGTACCGATAAACGTCGTACTGTTAGATTAGACTTCTGATTTGACTGAATTAGGCTTCTGAATCGCAGTTCGTAGCTTTCACCTGAGTTACTTGCATGAATGACAATGACTCGTCGACTATTGAAACGATTAGTCGACTAACCGGATTATAAATCTCCTAATTATTAAATGGCTCTTATTTGGTTCTCAACTTTTACATTTTGCATGAGGTTGTGCTAATTAAAAATTAAAGGTGGACTCGTCATTTAAAAATACATCTTTTAATGAACATTGCTGCCGGTTGCCGCATCGGCCGCCGCCATATTGTTTACCTGTTGCTGTACTCTATTGCACATGTGCAACTCAACAGAGATGGGAAGGTAGAATATGACGCACTCCGTTGGTTTTTAAAAAATTGTTTTGTCGTCAACAGTCGATAATTTAATTGATCTATTTTTATTATCGATTTTTGTCAGCAACGTTGACTAATCATTGCTGTCCTAGCTAAAATATTTGTAGTATGTACTCCTCGTGCTTGCATGGGTTCCCCCCGGGTGCTCTGGCTTCCTCCCATCGTCCAAAAACATGCATACTCTGTTAATTGATGTTTCAAAATTGCCATTAGGTGTGAGTGTCTTGTCATTGTTGTCTGTCTGTATATGTGGCCTTGCGATAGATTGGTGACTTGTCCAGGGTGTAACCTTGGCCTCTCGCCTGTAATGAGCTGGGATAGACTCCAGCAGACCCCCGTGAGCCTGCAAAGGATAAAGGGGGTATAGAAAACGGATGGAAGGTAAAATCAAATGGACCTTTTTTTAAGCTTCGTTAGGGCTGTGATTATAGATTAAACCACCAGGAGATGGTTTTGGAAATTCTCCAGGGTTTATATATCTGATGTTACAGTCGAAAGAAAAATAATAATAATAATAATAATACATTTTATTTATATAGCGCTTTTCAGGGCACTCAAAGACGCTTTACATTAAAACAAAACACATAATACAAATTACAATTACACAGGACAGTACATAAGGACACAACATGAGACAGGACATTAATCACACATTAAAAGCAGTTCTGTAAAGGTGAGTTTTGAGATGGGATTTGAAAACTGGGAGGTCTGTACAGTCACGGATGTTTTTGGGGAGGGAGTTCCAGAGGGTGGGAGCAGCGATGGAGAAGGCCCTGTCGCCCCAGGTCCGGTGCTTGGTTCTGACAGGAAGGGACAGGAGGTTGGCGTCAGAGGAGCGGAGGCTGCGGGAGGGAGTGTAGCGGTGGAGCAGGTCGGTGAGGTAGCAGGGGGCCTGGTTGTGGAGAGCAAAAAATGTCCAGCCTAGTGAAGAGAAAGTAAAGTGAAGAGCAATTGCAGTCGAATGGTTCAAACCATATAGTCGGGACATGCTCTGTTATTTTAGGGTTAATTAATGTGCTTGAGAATGTGGTCTAGAATGGCAACATCCTTGGCTGCCTTTTAGTTCCTTTAGTACCTCATGGTCATGTTGTGTTTTTCTTGCACATCAAAAAATATACATGGAATTCTTTCATTCTTTACAAACTTAATTTGCTAAGATGCTGATATCCCTGAAATTATTAGGAATTTTTTATGAGGACGCAGAAAGGAAATGGGCAAAATGAGTACAGAAGTAAACGGGGGCAAACAGCAAGGTAGATATTTGACTCATAAGAAAGCTTTTCTGTAAATCTGGACTAAATAAAATATATTTTTGTTCAGAGCAAAGGCATATTTCTCAGTGTACAGATCTTTTCAATAGAAGACCATCTTACACTGGTGTTAAGTCATGCACTACCATTTTTTCGAGTTTGATAAACCGTTGGCGCATCATGCTTTAATTTTTAGTCACTGCACATTTTTCAAGAAGTTAAGGTTGAAATCTGGAATCTTCAACTTACTCGCAACTCAATCCACCCTGACCACCTGTCTTATTGGAATAAAATCATGGATGCATTCAAACTTCCTGAAACTCAACTGTGACAAATCAGACATAATCATCATCGGCCCCAAATCCCTCAACAACACCTCCCACACCTTCAGTCTCACCGTTGACAACTCCACTCTGTCTCCCTCCAGTCACATCCGCAACCTTGGATGTTTGACAACAACCTCTCCTTCGAACATCACGTCAACCACATCAGGAAAACTGCCTTCCACCACCTGAAAAAACATTGCACGCCTCCGCCCATCACTCTCCTTCCCCGCCGCTGAAACTCTCATCCATGCCTTCATCACATCCAGACTCAACTACTGCAACAGCATTATCTACGGCTCATCCTCCAAGGTCCAACATATACAAAACTCTGCCGCTCGCCTGCTCACTCACACCCGCTCCTGTGACCACATAACCCCAGTCCTCCAGAGACTCCCCTGTCCCTCAACGCATCCATTTCAAAGTCCTCCTCCTCACCCACAAAGCCTTCTACAACCAGGCCCCCTGCTACCTTACCACTGCCACACTCCCTCCCGCAGTCTCCAATCCACCGATGCCAACCTCCTGTCTCCACCACTCAGAACCAGGCATTGGACCTGGGGCGACAGAGCCTTCTCCATAGCTGCCCCCCCAACGCGCAATTGGCGCAATTTATGCCATTCCTTCGGCAGTTAATACGGCCCAAACCGTAATGTGCACCCAGGTGTGTTATACATCAAAATGTGCGTCTCCATCCTGCGCCGATGGGCATTACTTTTCTCAGTCAAAAGCGGTACCGTGGCGACGATAGATGACAAAAAGCGCACCCCCCCTTCATCTGATTGGTCCAAATTTGATAGTTCCTACTTTCTGCCATAACTTTTGAATGGTTTGATATAAAGAGTCATGGGTGGTGTCATCGGACTTGGTTTTGAGTCCTTGAACATAATTGGCATGAATTAGCCCCGACCCTTCTTCTGATTGGTCGATATGTGATTGTTCCTATTTTCTGCCATAACTTTTGAATGGTTTGACATAAAGAGTCGTGGGTGGTGTCATCTGACTCGGTTTTGAGTTTTATTATTATTATTAATATAATATATCATATATAAATGAAGTCACACTGCACAACAGCCATTGTACATTTGCAATAATTTTGTAGGGTGGCCTTTTCATTTTGGACAGTTTTTAAAACAAAATATTTACTTCTATAAAATCATGTTTTGGGCTCTATTTTATGTTGTGGCCCAATGAGATGTCCACAGTTGAGTTCAGATCATGGTTATAATGGTCAGTGTTTGGTTTGCGTTGGTCTCCTTTTTTCTCTTTTCTTTGAAACTCCAAAAATACAGTCTAACCCTAGTATACGGTCTAATAGCATATGTTTATGGTCTTGAAAAATTTACTCTCAAATATACATTGTGTATTTGCTGTCCAAAGGTCTTAGTGAACCTCTAGTTTAGTTGTTGTTGCAGCCATTATATATGTTTGATCATTAATAGTTTGTTGTTTATTTCGTTGTTGTCACATATTGAACGCTAGGTGGTGTATGGGTGCAAGAGGTGATTTAGGTGCGCTCACGGGTGCAGGTGTAATTGATTGCAGGTGATTGAGACTGGGATGAGCACACAGTTTGTGACCGTGTAGCCATGCACAATTTCCTTGGATCATGTTTATACTGGAATAAACAGCCATGTGTATTTGAGTTCACGTGTCCAAACTTCTATGTCTCGGTAAAGCAATCCCTGAAGGACTTTTGAGTAGCAATCGTCATAACAGTTGTTTTGTAAAAATGTAATTATTTTTAATATACAAATAGAAAAATCAAGGAACCTGATTATCTCTCTTTCCGTACATCTGGATTAGACAGTCTGTTTGAAAAAAAAGTAAAATTTTCTGAGATTTGTTTGTGGTGACGTTTTGTTCTGAATCTGTGGTTTTACTTTATTAACACATCTGTATATTTGTGCTTTTATCCAAAATAAACCTTTTGGTAATGAACAAATATGATATTGACACCACCTGTACCTTTTCAAGGCTCCATGCAGAGACCTTGTCTCATCTGGTGTGGACATGAACACTGGATGTTTGTGGCGAGATATTTGGCAGTCGATATACCTGCCAATCAAAACGTTGATAAAATTATATAATCAAATTAGTGGCCTAAGAGTTTTGCACAGTACTGTATGTTAAACAAACACACATAAACAAAAAAATGAAGCAGTTGGAAAATTAGAGCATCACTGTGATAATGTTAAAGCTAGGTGATATTTGAGCACAGTAAAGCTAAACAGAACATGGCCAACTTTGTAAAAGATTATAGGTCGCACCCTCCGTAGCTAAGTGTTCAGTTGAATAAACCACGAAGACAAGATATCTAATGCTCAAACTGATAACTTGTTTTTTTTTTTGCAAATATCAACTCATTTTGAATCCAATGCCTGTAACATGTTCCAAAAATGTTAGGATAGGGCCTAGAAAAGACATTGAGGAATGCTCAGGAAACGTGAACAAGGTGAACAAGTTTACTTGAAACAGGCGAGTGCCATGATTGGGCATTAAAGGAGGATTTCCAAAAGGCTCAGTCGTTTACAAGCAAGGGCGGGCCAAGGTTCAGCATGTTGTGGGCAAGTGCATGGGCAAATAGCCTAAGAGCAATGGTTCTCACTGTACAATTAAAACATAATATGATAAAAAATTCAGAGAATCTGGAGAAATCTCTGCACGGAAGTGGAATGGAAAAGCCAACATTGAATAGTGGTGACCTGATATCCCTCAGGCAGCGCTACATTAATAACTGAAATCAGTTTGTAAAGGATATTACCACGTTGGCTCAGGAATACTGCAAAATCATTTTCAGCACATTTTGGCGCTACATCTAAGTTTTTAAAAGCCATATATCAACCACACCCAAAAACGCAGGTTTCCCTGAGCTTAAGCTCATCTGAGATGGACTGACTGACGCAGTGGCAAAGTGCTCTGTGGTCTGATGATTTCTTGGAAATCATGGAAATTGTTTCTTCTGGACTTGAGAGGAAAAGTACCATCCGGATTGTTATCAGCGCAATGTTCAAAATCCAGGATCAGTGAGTGTGTGTTAGTCCCTACTGTACATATGTGGAGGCATCATTAATGCTGAAAGGTTTTGGAGCAACATAACCTGCCATCCAAGCAACATCGTTCTCAAGGATGATGGTGATTATTTCAGCCATACAATGTTAAGACACATTCTGCACGTTCTCCAGCCTTTTTAGAACGTGTTGCAGGCATCATATTCAACATGAGTAAATTTAGCAAATAAATAGATTTTTCTCATTTTGAACAGTAAATATCTTGTCTTTGTATACATTATGTAACTGAATGAAGGTTTACAGGATTCGCAAAACATTGCATAACTGTTTCACTCATTGGTCGTCATGTATATCCGTGTTTTGATGAATTTTTCTGTGCTATAATTCTCTGATTTATTATTTTCTTTTCATCACAATGTGAGAACAAAAAAAGAAAGATTACACATTGACATTAGATGGAATTCTCCTCAGAGAGACTCTAATAGCCCCCTGAGCAGTAAGCTTGCTTTAATGTTTATCTTTTTGCTTTCAACCCCCCCTTGCCTCTCGCCTTTCCTTCGGTTCTCAAAGCTATCTTATTGATCTCCTACATAGTTCTACACATCCCTGCTTTTGATTTTTTCTTTAAAGATGTCTCTGTCTCTATAGCGTCGTTTCTCTGCCGCCCCACCCTGCACAGCTGAACCTGCTCAATCTCTCCTCCTCTCCTGTCTCTTGCTGCCACAGGAGCTCTCCTTCCCTTTCTAATCTTCTTTGTCCACTTTATCATTTCATTTTGCTTCCCCTCACTCTTTTCCTCCTCACATGTTCTTTCCACTATATTCTTTTTCCCATTTTTCTTTCTCTTACTCATCCTGCCTGTCACGAACAGAGCAAGGCAGAAGGACGCTGCTGTCACGTGACCCAAAGACAGCGACATGATTGGAGCAACTGGGGTGTGTAGCTCAGTGCCAGAGGGGGTGTGAGAGGGAAGATGCTTATCGATGGTGATTTGTTTCTTTAGATCTGTAACTTGTTGCATTTTCCTAATCTTTTTCTTACCTTTAAGGTTGCTTTTTGCAATTTCTAGTTGCCATTATAAATACAGTAAGGGGGAAAAGGGCTATAAGCCATGAAAAGGCATAAAACTGGGAGTAGGAATGAGAGAAAGATGAGATGGGGAGGAGGACTAAAGCAAAATGAGATGGAAGGAAGAAAAACATGGCTTATATGAAATGAATGAAAAGCAGAACTCGAGGCAAGCTGTGAAGACTGAAGAGGCAACGGAAACACCCTGGCTGAGCTTATGTAACGTGCAGAGCCATAGGCACTCATTAATTAATTAAAAGGCTAACAAGATGTTTCAGGTTTTGTGCACAAGACCAAATAACAGGCTATATTACCTTTTCCAGCCTCTAAAAGCAACATCTACAGTCCTCAACTAGTCAGGAAATGGATAAAGAAAACAATTTAATCAATAATAAAACGTGGGAATGTGTCAAAAAGCTATTTCCTTCATTTCTGTTTCTCCATGTGAATCACTCCTCAGGCTGACTTTCTGAAACTAAAATCTTCTCATTTTTTTGATTGCCTTTCTCCCGACTGCACTGATGCAACATGACTTTTGCATGAAATATTCTCATATTAGGCTTATATTTGAGAAAGCACATTATACATTTAGTTGTTGAACGCCACCCAACCTAATTAAAGCTGCTGGTTTTATTTCATGCAGTTTAGACAGGAGACGCATCACTCAGCGCTGACTACTGGCAAAGATTTTTTCATCACAGCTGAAGGGAATCAAATGTTTATTTGAAAAAAAATGTTATTTTATTGATGTTAGATTTTTAATCAGAGGAATGAGCATTATTCATTTAGCAATACTTCCCTCTAACAAATGGCTGTTATTTACTAATTGCTTCTTTGGGCCCTGGGCTCAACTGCATCGAGTAAAATTCTTCTATACTGTATGTTCTTCTGGGGAAAAAAGCTGCCTTGAGTTGAAATCTCACTTTCATAGCTTGACAGGCCTGACGTAGATGCCTGTTTTCTCTCCAGTCTGCTAACGCTACATGACAGTGAATTGAAAATATGGGAGTTTGGGCCCGATTGACTAAGATCCTAAATAAAGAGTACTAAATTGCGTGTGCACTGAAAAAGTTTGCGCGTGCTGTTGTTGTGTGTTTTGCGGGTGATCAACTAAGATTGCGTGCGCAATTGATAACAGGTGCAAACAGCAGTATTTAAATGAGGTGTTGCGTGTCTTACGGTTTGCGGCGCAAACTTTGCGCCATGGAGAGTGGATGGAAAGCAGGATATAGTTGCAAGCGCAAAATGAAATTTGACGAGTTAGAGATATTAGTGGAAGAGGCAAATTGTTGTATTCAGCACCCCTGCCGTGAAAAGCACCCCCTCGTATATTCAATGATAAGTAGACCAAGAAAAAAAACAACACACTGACACTTCAATATATTTATATATACACAATCACACAAACACATACTTAGGAGTTTATATTATATATATTTACAAATATTATGGAAGACAACACAGTAAGCAGTCTATTAATTAATGACATCAATAACCATTCACCCGATTTTTTTTTTTTACCCGAATCCATGAGCGCATTTAAACATGAATCATTAACACAAAACTGGACGCTAAACAGAACATGGACAACAGAACATGAACAGAACACGGAATGAGAATATCATTTTTGTTAGACGAGGGGGTGCTTTTCACGGCAGGGGTGCTGAATACGGCACAACACCAGGGTATGACTGCAGAACAAGTATAGGCGCACAATGAGAAACACTTTTTTCTCCATGAAAACACGTGATTTATTTATTTATTATCACAAATAAAAAAATGAATGTGCCTCCTGTGGCAACCTTTTGCTGAATAATACTTGATTTAACATTCAAATAAAATATTTCTCCTTTTGCATGTGGAGATTAGCACCTTCCTTTCGAACGTATTAAATACAGACGCAATCACAATCCACGCAAAAACTTTCAGGCTTGGTAAATCTCATTGCGCGTGGTAAATGGAGATATTTGCATGTTCCCCTCCCAGTATTTAGCGATTTCTGGCGGGTACGCCCCATATTGATTATTCATCAGGTCAAAAGTACTAAATGAATTGCGTGTGCTATTTTGCGCATTTGAGAGACGCAGTCCTCTTTGCACGCTGTTAGTAGATCAGCTCGCACATTGGTTTGCGGGTGCTGTCAAGTTTGCACACGTTTTTACACACGCAAACCTTTAGTAAATCGGGCCCTTTGTGTTGGATTTATATAAAATCTTCTGGGTTGGTCTCATGGTGCAGGAGAAGAAGGAGCTCAGTGGCTGTCTGGACTTCAAAATATGATGTAGAGAATAAAATAGAAGATACGCAGGGTTGAAGTGATGGATTTAGTTTAGGTTTGGTGATGGAATTAGTCCATATTGAAGATAAACTGAACCAAAACAGTGTCTCTTCATGCCATACAGTGGGGCAAAAAAGTATTTAGTCAGACACTACAAGTTCTCCCAAAATGAAAAAAGAAAAATCCAGAAAATTACAGTGTCTGATTTTTAGAGAATTTATTTGCAAATTATAGTGGACAAGTATTTGGTGAATAACAAAGGTTAACTCAATATTTTGTTATATACCCGTTGTTGGCAATGACAGAGGTCAAACGTTTTCTGTAAGTCACAAGGTTTTCCTCACTGTTGCTGGTATTTTGGTCCGTTCCTCCATGCAGATCTCCTCTAGAGCAGTGATGTTTTGGGGCTGTCGCTGGGCAACACGGACTTTCAACTCCCTCCAAAGATTTTCTATGGGGTTGAGATCTGGAGACTGGCTAGGCCACTCCAGGACCTTGAAATGTTTCTTACGAAGCCACTTCTTTGTTGCCTGGGCGGTGTGTTTGGGATCATTGTCATGCTGAAAGACCCAGCCACGTTTCATCTTCAATGCCCTTGCTGATGGAAGGAGGTTTTCACTCAAAATATCATGATACATGGCCCCATTCATTCTTTCCCGTACATGGATCAGTCGTCCTGGTCCCTTTGCAGAAAATTATCCCCAAAGCATGATGTTTCCACCCCCATGCTTCACAGTAGGTTTGGTGTTCTTTGGATGCAACTCAGCTTTATTTCTCCTCAAACATGACAAGTTGTGTTTCTACCAAAAAGTTCTATTTTGGTTTCAGTTGACAACATAACATTCTCCCAATCCTCTTCTGCATCATCCAAATGCTCTCTAGCAAACTTCGGACGGGCCTGGACATGTACTGGCTTAATCAGGGCGACACGTCTGTCACTGCAGGATCTGAGTCCCTGGCGGCGTAGTGTGTTATTGATAGCACTTTGTTACTTTGGTCCCAGCTCTCTGCAGGTCATTCACTAGGTCCCCCGTGTGGTTCTGGGATTTTTACTCACCGTTCTTGTGATAAACATCTTGAGATTAACAGTTATTGGTCGCTGTGTGGTGCTGCTCATCGCTGTTACTTGTAACAGGAAAATGCTGTGGTTGTAAGTTTGAGTTGATCATCACTGAAGCGTCTGCTAGATTTGGAATAAAAGTGAAAGAAAACGATCCTGAATTAATTCTGTAAACTCATGAAGCGTGTCAGGTACAGTAGACCAAACAGAACACATTTGTGGTTTGAAGCTTGGCCTTAGCCCCTGCAGTGGGGTACACCTCAGACCAGGTCCTCCAGGGCAGCGGCCCTGCCTGTTTTAGACATTTCCCTGCTTCAGCACACCATGATACAAATGTCTGTGTCATTAACAGACTTGTAGAGACCTTGATGACATGCTGATGATGATGATGATCAATTCATCTGAACCAGGTGCATTGAGGCAGGGGAAGCACTTAAAGCCTGCAGGACAGCAGCCCTCTAGGATGCACTTCAGGGGGTAAAATGCACAGAGGTTGCATTTCAAACACAAATACACATACAATAATGTAAGTAAGTAAGTAAGTAAGCAAGCAAGCAAGCAAGCAAGCAAGCAAGCAAGCAAGCAAGCAAGCAAGCAAGCAAGCAAGCAAGCAAGCAAGCAAGCAAGCAAGCAAGCAAGCAAGCAAGCAAGCAAGCAAGCAAGCAAGCAAGCAAGCAAGCAAGCAAGCAAGCAAGCAAGCAAGCAAGCAAGCAAGGCCACATGTGGTACATTAAATACATTTCCACCATGTTTGCAGCATATGGATATGACTGCATGAGTGTAAGTCAAGATAATATTACAAACCTGAAATCTCAGCTCCTATTGTGAGGGGATTCCCCCCGGCCTTTTGGCCCCGCTGCTCCACTTTGAGGGATCAGTCTCTGCAAATCAATTCAAATTTGTTCTGAGTGATCAGCTTAGTTTTAGGATAAAACATTTCTGCTCTGCTGGGACTGGTCTCTGCCAGTCTCACCTCCGTCAGATTAGAGGGGTTATTGAATAGTGTCATATGAAAATTATGTGTGTCATTATGTATTCACCTTGTTGGAACAAATATTTGACCTCATGTTTAACATTGTTCTGGACCAAAGTCATCAAAGAGGAAAAAAAGAAGAGAAGAATATCTTTTGGATGGCAGGTGTAAGAGAGTTAAGGAGGGTTGTCAGTGGCAACCCTCAACAGTTCTGACGACTCACAGCAACTTGGCGCCTTCATTACAGTATATTGTCCATTTTATGCCGTCTTTAACTTCCATTGTACCTTTTGACACTCATCTATCGACAGCTGCACCAGAAATGTTTTGCCAGACTTCTGTGTAAAATAGGCCGTATATATGCTGTGCTGCAGTATCTTTGTAAAACCATTTTATGAAAGCCAGTCTTGTTAGTCCACCCTTCAACATGGATAATTCGGTATGACGCCAGCTGAAGACTGAATATGACGGAGTCGCAAGTTATGCTTTATGGTTAGAAGAGGACATTTGTTAAGGTGTAGAACTGCCAAATGTCAACATCTTCATCTAAAGATAATTATATATCTGACTCACTGCCAAATAGGTTCAGACAATTGCTAACAAATAAGCAAAATGTGAGATCAATTGGAATAATAATGAAACAAAAAAACTAAAAAATCTAAAGTAGTTGTTGGCTGTTTTGGTCATTTGAAACCCACCTGATGACAGTTGTCATGTGTAATAGTTCACAGGTTGTTTTTATTGTCTTTTCTGATGTATATAGTAGAGAAGTAGGACACATTAAGGAGATACAGTTTAGAATATTGCATTGTTATAGTTTAAAAGAGACCCTGAAGTAAGAAGTAATGACAGGGAAGAAACAGTTCAGAACTATATTGTGGTCACCTTAATCTTCTTAAGTATCTATAAACTTTGTAACAAATCTCTCATTTTTTTAAGCTCCTGCCATTTAAAAAAGATGAAAGGTCACAATCTCTGAAATCATAGTACTTTTAATTATTTCTATCCCGTGCACATCTTTGCAGTTTTTTCTTCCCAAGCCTTTTTACGTGCATTTTCATATAAACCTGACATTCCTTTTGTGATCCTGCAGGGTATTACATGGTATTTCTGCAAGAAGAGGAATTTACATATATTCAGAGGAACCCTATGAATAATGCTATCCGATTATCCCACTGGAGCTTGTTTGTGGAGGAATGCACAATTATGAAATGCATCTTGTCTTTATTTTGTGTCTCTCAGTATAAGTCTGCATTTGTGGTCAAGCAGCTTTAGGATGGAGGCTTGCTGTTCATCTTGTTTTTGCCTGTTGTTGACAGGTACGAGTATAATTGTGAAGTGCTTCTGTGTGGTGTGCAGCCAGGTATTACTGTCCTTCACCGCAGTATTTCTTTGAGCATCTGGACTATATGAACATGTTTTGCACAGCTTGGTGTCTTTTCAACAACTGGAGAAAGTAAAAAAAAAGAAGGTGCTAACTAGAACTAGAAAAGCTTGCATAGAAATGGATGTGGAGCACATGAACACAGTTGGACATCCTTATGCAGCCATCTGGCATCATACAGAGAACAGGAGCGCTATGTTGCCATCGCCCTCCTGCTCGCTGTCTCTACAGTTGCTTTCTTGGTCCTGCTGGCTGAACTCTACTTGTCCAGTCTCATTCGCACACACATAATGTGATAAGCTTTAATTACAAAAACAACCAATTTTCTTAGTTAATGACTGTTGAATTTTTTTTTTTTTTTTTTTTTACCTTGTCTGCACACATATATGGTTAATACCATGCTGGTAAAAACCTAAGGCATATATATGTGCATTGTTACTATATTTATTATATATACATATACAATATATACGCATACACATATACACATACAAACCCAGTGGTTTTTTTTGGGGGGGGGCATCCGCTGACATCCGCTGCCAAACCACGAAGCAAGAACTGTTGAAGTTTTAATAAAACAGAATTTTCCTGCTCCACCTTTACAGCATTTCCAACGTTATTTATGACCATTGTTGTTTTTTTTTTAAATTACACCAGGCAATGTTATGGATCTTGGTCGAAACAGCATGTAGCAGCCTTTTTAAGTGTCAGTTTTTTGAAACGCCCATCGGCTTTGCAAGGAACATTCACAATTTTTTATTTTTTATAAAGCTGAACTGTTGATATAAATATATCATTTTGCAGGTAAAAACAAGACTTTGATCTGTGTTGTACTGTAATATAGCCTTCTACTGAAGTTCAAGACACACCAGTTGGAGGCTCAATTGATAGATTAGGAGACCTTTCAGGTGACATAATGACGTGGCTCTGTGGTTGCAGAAAATCAAAGGGTCTAAAGTTGAACTGACTTTGAACTGGCCCTAGCAGCAGCTAATGCTCCAAAAAGGGCTAAAGGAGATGTGAGGTGTTAAACTCCCTGTTTGAACATGGATCCAACAGATGTGCCAGGAGAGACCCAGCCCACCCAGCGACCTCAGTGTACATAGTGGGTTTTGTTTTTTCTAATGAATGAGTGGATTTAGATGCAACTGTAAGAATCCAATTGGTCCCTCGGTGTAGTTTGAACTGGATGTGAGAAAAAAAAAGAAATCACATTTAATTTGGATTCTAGCTGTTCAGACTGCTGTTAAATGTATCTATATATAATCAGGAAATGTACAAAATTAGATTTGGGCTGGCAGTCTGAACATAGCTACATAACCCAAAAGACCTGCAGCTAAATTCCCAGTGAAACCTTGAGATATCCTGTATCCATGCTTGTATAGTTCAGAGTTATTCTAGAGAAAAAAATGAATATAAAGTACATAATAACTATCATATTGTGGCTTTAGTGGCCTTTATTCATCATAGATTGACAGTAAATGGAGGCAGAGAGAGAACAAAAGGGAAAGACATGTAGCGTAGGGCCACAGACTGTAGCCTCTGTATACAGCTGCTCATCCAGATGCAGTATCTGACCTCTGTGGGCTGTTGTTTTCATGTTGGGAGCATTGGATGTTACAATTTAGATTAAGGCTTGCTGCAGCAAGAAAAACTGTTTTCAAATTCTGTTTTATATAATTTCTTTGATTTGACTTGCTGTTATATTCTGTTAGCTATACATAAAGATCAATAAAAAAAAACTGTCCTTACATTAATGTTGTAGGAGAACATCACTCTTCCTAAACCCAAATACGTTTTCAAGAATTCTGTCAAGAATTACATAGTTCACATTCCTGTGTTGCTTTTCAAATCGATACAAGTTGACATGTGTATCACCTTTCCTCTGGGGCAATTCTGACTTTTTGGCAGTGACATAGTGACATCTGGTGTCAGATACAGGTAATACAAGAGTCAACTGCACTGCTAAAAATAGAACCATTCTCACTCCTATACAGTATGTCTGACTAGGTGTAAAGATTTGTCAGGTTTTTGAAATCAAAGGTGAAAGGACAAGCAGATATACGCGTCATCTATGTACAGCAGTCTGTTAGTTATTTTCACTCACTTGTGATAACACTGGTTAAATAAAATACAAATTAATTTAGCACCATGATATATGATGCTGCCATCTGGCGTAATGCTGACTGACTAAGATGCCTTTTTTCTCTCCACTTCCTGCTCGCCTTAAACAGCCTTTCCTTTGATGACTTCAAATTTGAAAACCTCTCATCACATCTGTTTAATATTAAACCCCACAGGCTTTCTGGATTGGTGGCAGCAGTAATGCATTAGTGGGTGCAGATGATTTTCCGTAAACCTCATTATAAGCCTTGCTACAGAATGGGGTGAATCTTTTTTCCCAAGTGTGGGTTTATTATCACTGACTAAGGGTGCTATATATAAACAATATATATTTATATATATGTGAAGGATGCCTGCAGCTGAGGCTAGAAAAAAACAGCAAAAGGAGGCCAGAGACAAAAGATGATGTTAGTGGGATAAAAGGATGAGGGGGTGAGGGAGGAAGGGAGGTGGTAAGTGATGCTGGTGGTGTTTTTGAGGCGTGCAGAGTTGGCATGTGACAGGAAAAAGAGAGAGAGAGAGGGCGAGAGATGTGATTTTAGAGGATTTATGTGGTTCTTTTGAATCAAGATCTGTTTGACTCGTTACAGCTGAGAGAGGAGCAGAGCAACGTTCAGAAATCGTCTTCAAAGCAAACAAAAGCAAAGAAATGTACTTTTAAGCTGGAAGAAGAATCAGGGAAACCTGCACTGCCGAATACTGTATGTGCAGCTAACAACTCTCTCTTCCTCACTTTTCTTCCTCTTTTCTTCCATCTGGACCCGGCATGTTTTTCTTCCAGCTCGTCATCATGTCCGGAACGGTGCTGCTGGCCTACTACATGGAGTGCACAGATCTGTTCAGTGTGCATGTGCAGGGCTTCTTCTGTAACGATGCTGAGCTGATGAAGCCCTACCCCGGCATGGAGGAGTCCGGCTTCATCCCACCCCTCATCCTCTACTGCGTGGTGGCTGCTGCTCCCACAGTTGTAGTGAGTAAAAAACCCTCCTCCCATGTATTTCATAGTTACCTTTTTTTTTGGACGCTCTGAGCTGTGGTATGCTCGTATCTAGTCGGACTAGCAACATTTACACAGAAAGTTTGACATGCCCTTTATGAGAGAAAATGGTAGTGTTTGTAATTTTGTCTGATTTCTATCTCAGAGCATCTTTTGTCACATTCATGATGGATGTGACAATCATGGGGGGTGTTCTTAATGGAGTAAGTTTTCTTGGAGCACATTGTAGGGAGGGGAGGAGCTACAGCTCTGTATTTTGTTCTGTTTTTTATTTATTTATAAAACTAGGAGTGATGTTCTCCAGGAATGTCTTACCGCACCGTTAATGTATTTTATTACAGTTTTTCACAATTGTTTAAACACATTTATTGGAACATCAGACACAATGTGCACAACCTGAAACTCATGTTTCAGGTGTCTGAACCAATCCTGCTGAACTCCAAGCACATTTACTGCTCTAGACTCAAATTCTTATTCCATACCACACATTTCTCACAACACTACACACAATTCCCAATATCCTGCACACTCTTCCTGAATTCCCTCTCTTGCTGTTCACACAGAACACACAGTCAATCACATTTCTAAACTCCAAAGGCCGTTGTGCAATATGCAATCAGCAATTTGCCATTGAATTCATATTCATTGATGAAGCGGGGTTCAACCTTGTAAAAAGAAGGCGCCGAGGGAGGAATATCATCGGCCAGCGTGCCGTCACAGAGGTCCCTGGCCAACGTGGAGGGAACATAACAATGTGTGCTGCCATCAATTTGATTGATTTGATTTGATATGTGTATTTGGTCACGTTATAGAAGTCAGTAGTCAATACAAAGTTGTTTTTTTTGCATGTATATCAAACAAGGACCAAAAGGTGTAGACTGAAGCCAAAGCTTATTTTGTCTACCCTTTTACAGTAATACAATGTGTATATATATATATATATATATATATATATATATATATATATATATATATATGAGAGAAAGAAAGAAACAAAATAAATAAATAAGAAAAATAAATAAATTTTGCTCAAACTGGCAAACTGGACTCAATCACCACGGCGTCCTCCATCACCATGCCACCCTTGGCCCCGACAACACTGCACTTCTTCTAGCATTCCTACTCATACTGTAAAATATGACGTTTTTGTTGTTACAGTAAAGAATTGTGTGTTGTTTTCTATTTGAGTAGCCTATACATAAGAATACTATATGGTGATATATTACATCCAACAGCTGAAGGTGTAACATTGAACATACAAATGATTCTACTGAGGCATTCATTCATTCATATAGTGTTTTCCATTCTGCACATCAGTGTTCAGTGAGTGCTTAGAAATGTCTACTCAAATGATGTATGTGTTTGGCATTTGAGAAGGAAATACCATTTAGTGAAGAGTTAACACTGTTTTGAAGGTAGAGTGTGCTTTTGCAAGAGAAGTGTAGGATTTTGCATTTTGTGTGTGAGTTTTGTAATTTGTGTTTAGAGTTTTGAGAAAGTGAGGTAGTCTTTCAGGAAATGTGTTTAGACAATTGTGAAAAACTGTAACTTGGGAAGCATTAAGGTAATTTTACTCTTTTAAATCTTTTCTCCTTAAACGGTAGCCAGTGTTGCTGATAATAGCTTGTCAATGACTTTGTACATTAATTTCCTCAGTGGGTGTTTTTAGGAACTAAAGTTACAAAAGATTAGACATTGAAAATAAAACCTACAACTTTATCAGGACTCGTTTACTATTAACTTGTAGTACAAACTTTGCTTACCAAGGCCTGTTTCTGTTAAGCATTTTTAGATTTGTCCAACTTGCAAGTCATATAGATAACATTTGACATATATTCCCTTTCATTGTTGCCAGTATATACCTTGTTAAATAAGGGCAGAAAGCATGTCCTACCAAAATGTGAGCCTGTATGCTGTTTAATTTTTTTTTTGGCTTATATCCATACTTTGAAATGTATACAATTTCTCTGACTAAATATCTCATGCCTTTTGATGTCATGCTGTACATAGCACTGAAGTTTGAAGTGATGAGGTAAAGCTGTAAAGGTAATGCACAGGAGTAATTAATGATGTTGATGAGTTGTGGCAGCGAGTCAGGGTCCTGACACTATTAAGTAATTAATGTAATTAAGTACAACTGGGGTTCTTGCCACAGCATTTCCCACATTTTGGCAATGAACATCATATTTGTTATAAATAATGAGTGAGAAAGACAGATGGAGAGAGCCGTGGCTGCTCTGTATGCATGCCGCACTGATTCAATGGCCTCTATGTCAGTTGCACTGTACAGCCACCAGGTGTCAGTGTTGGCCCGTAAACACAGCTTGTTAAAATTCCACTGTACACCACGCTCCACCACCTATCTCTGAGATCCTGCATTAAACCATGGTTGAACCTATTGCAAATAACTTCTTAGCATTCCTTAAATTATGCCTACATTTGCTTTTTCGATTTTATCTTATTTTAAAGGGAAAGCGAAATCAAAGAGTCTATTACACAGTACATTGATCATCTGGATAAACTGATTTTTAGCAGCTGCAGGTAGCACATGCACGTTCAGAACTGCATTTTCCTACAATATCTGTTGTAAAAACACACAATTTTTAATAATTATCATTATCATTTACTTTACTGCCTATTGAGAAAATAAAATATAGTAAGAAGACAGCTGTAAAAAATGTGTTGTCCAAATTTATTTGCATTATTTGTAGGCTGTAATAACACATTAGACTGTACCTTGTTAGTTATCATGTCAACCTTTGTTAACATGACTGTGTAATTTTGAATTTAGTTAGAATGTTGGCAGCAGAATCTGTTTTAATATTCAATTTTCAATTCAATTTAATTTATGTAGTCTATTATAACAGAAGTTGTTGCTACGTGCTTTCCAGAGACCCAGAACATGACCCGCAAGAAATTATTTTATAAACATAACATAAACACTGGAGAAAAACCTTAAGCTTAACAGTGGCAAGGGAAAACTCTGAGCAGGACCTGGTTCATAAGGGGGGACCCTCCAGTTGGGCAGAGCAGGACAAGTGAAAGTAGACAGAGATAATTAAGAACAGAGAAAGGAGATACACACAGACACAATGGCTACCTGGTGCACTACAGGAATGACTTTATAAACAGATGTAGACAGCAGACACTGAGGTGGTCAGAGGGTGGGACTGCAGGTCAGCAGACATCTACCAAACATCCACACAGACAGGTGGAAGCAGCAGTGGGATGATCAGAGGGGGGGACTGCAGGTCAGCATGCAGCTCCTGAAGCTCTGGCCTGCAAACATGCAGAAAAGAGAAAAAGAGGGGGGGCAGACCAGCACACTAAACTACAAGAACAATGGATAACAATGATAGTCATGAGATACTTATAATTAATAACTAAGAAAGGAAAGAGAAGGAGGGGTGATGGGCACCTCTCAGTGGATCATGTTGGAGTCCCCCTGCAGCGTAGGTTTATAGCAGCATATCTACAATGAAGCTTGTGTTTGAGACTAACTATTTTAGTCTTGTCCTTTAGCTGCATGTATGACTTCTGGCCCTAACACACTAAAGTTTACACTAACTATAGGCTTTACTAAACAGAAAGGTTTTAAGTCTGGTTTTAAAGGTGGACAGCCTCCTTAACCCAAACAGGAAGGTGTTTCTATAGTAACGGTGCCTGATAGCTGAAGGCACATCCTCCAAATCTGCATTTGGATACTCTAGAAACTACTAGTAAACCTGCACTCTGAGAACGGAGAGCTCTGTTAGGAACATACGGTCATCAGGTCTTGCAAATATTGCGGAGCTAAGCTGTTTTGGGCTTTATATGCAAGTAATACAATTTTGAATTGGAGTCTGAGTTTTACGGGGAGCCAATGGAGTGAGGCTAACACTGGAGAGACGTGGTCTCTCTTGTTGATTCCTGTCATCACTTGCACTGCTCAGCTGGAGCCTATTCATCAAATTACTTGGATACCTTGTTAGAATTGCCAATTACATAATGCATTCCTATATTTTTATTGGCAGGCATTGGTCCTCGAGAAGCAGCAGAGAAGCGTGTAAGACAGCAGCTCTGCATCATGGCCTGGACCCTGGATTGTCAGGGGGAGTGCGTAATAATATCAGCCAAATTTCTAGAAATAAGAGCTGCACCATCTTGGGTTGGACGAATGCTGTCTCTTCTAATCAGACCAGACTTTCCCCAAAACGTCTTCCAATTGTCAATAAAGGCCACGTCGTTTCCTGAATACCGCCGAGACAACCAGTGGCTTAATATCCGCTTTAGTTCAACACAGGGTCAGTAGTGAGAGACCCACTGAGAGTACATCATGTATTTTAACCAACATGGTTTAGTGATCCAAGCCTGGTTTACGACACCTCAACTCACAGACACATTCTCCTCAAATCCATGGAGAGTGATATTCACATGACTTTTTCAATAGGTCAAACCTTGTTCGGCTGGCCCCCCATAAAGATACACATCTTATCCATAAACAAACCAAAGAAGAATTTGGGTGAGTCCTTAAAAGCAGGACAAGTAGAATCCACATCAACCTCTCCATGAATAAGTTACACCTTGGGAGTAACCGCCTGTCCAAAACTTAAAACTAAAGTGCATGTCTCCAGTTCACCACCATGGGTGAACTATTCTGTTGTTGTTCGTACTATGCTTTTTTAAATTACATCAGGTCCTTTATTAACTCACAGCACCAATGTAACCAGATGCCTTGTGTGTATTCGTTAACATATAGTATGCATGAAAACCATAATAATGCTATATATATATATATATATATATATATATATATATATATATATATATATATATATATATATATATATATATATATATATATATATACATATATATATATAGGCCAACCTCAGAATCCCCGAGGAGAGTCCATCGGGCCCTGGATCATCCCACAGATAAGAGATTGATAAATACAATGTATAGCCTACGATCTTTCCTTTGCAACCAAAGGTGGTGCCCCAACGAGTATGAAATTAAGTAGGAACGCTACAATGGGAACAATAAAGTATTTTGTTGATGATATAACACAGCTGTTGCAGTATGTGAACTGGAGGGGAAATCATATTGTTTGTGTATAATTGATATGTGAACCCGTTTCAACACAGAGAATATAATTTAGAGAGACTCAACTTAGATTTTACTCTTTAGTGATGTCAGTTTTTGAGAAGTGTTATGCGTATACATTAGTCTAGTGTAGGGTGGACGTACAGTTTGTTAGACTACAGAATAACATCTGTATGCGTAATTACCATAAACTATTGAAAATAAGTGTAAAATTGCTTTTATGATATTAAAGTATCCTAATGTCATATAATTACAGCAATATGAAACCTAAAATGTCATGTGGTGTTTCTGTAGCCCAGGTTTTAGTTCCTCTCCAAGCAGTGATCCTTTATATCCAGCCCCATTTCACTTTCAAGAGGCTCTTTATCACGAATGTAACTGTTGACACTGATTTCTGGACTTACGCCACCTGTTTAGCAGTAATGAGACATTAGTGTCCTGCTACCTCCTTGTGTCTCGTGTTTTTATTTTCTCCATTCTTGTTATCTGGTACTTTTAGTTTGCTACTCTCAGCCTCTCTTAATACTGAGTGCTGTTACAAGTACTTTAACCTCAAGCACAATGAAAATTATTGCCATCTTTATTGCACAAATATAAAGGTCTCTGCAGTGGTTGAGAGTTGAGTTGAATCAGCAGACTGCAGTTCCTCGCACCTTCGTATGTTGTGCATCTATGTGCATATTCTGAGCCTATATTGCAGTTATTACTTTGGGTAAAAATAAAATAAAAAAATTGAAAAAGGAAAAATGCAAAATGCAACAATTCTTTCATCTCCAAATATGACATTCCTACACTGCGTATAACTTCAGATAGAACCTTTTAAATTGTAGTGAGATAAACCAATTTTTTCCTCATCCTTCTTGCCCTGAGTCCACTCTCCTCAATGTACGGTGCTGTATCAGCCAGTGCTACTTGTTTCCAATATCTCTGTCCTTTTTCCCCTCTAACTCACAGGACTTGAGACTTTTTTCCATCCGAACGCTGCCCTGGAGTTTTTAATTGTGCCCTTTGAGAGCACTGCGTCCGGTGTCTAAGCTGAACTCAGCTTTATATATTACTCAGTCACCCCATGCTTCATAAAGCAGAGAAGCAGCCAATCAGAATTAATGATGACAGGGCTGAGACGCTGGACAATTAGCAACGGAGGTAATTTGAGCAGTGTTCCACATGGCCGGACCAGCAGGAGTCTGTGGAGGTTAGACCGGCCGTACCATGCAACAGTCTATCAGTGTGTTCAGCCGTAAGAAAGTCAGAGTAAGCATCTCAGAGGCAAAAGTATGATGGATTGGGGTTGATGTTTGGGGGAGAGCAGTAACCACCCTGACAGGTTGCCACATTTCCTAATGTTGGATGCTTGTCATACCTGTGCAGTTTTTTTTGCATCAGTTTAGCTTCTGGGCTGGTTATTGTTTCCTTGTAACAGTAGTGAATATTAGATTGTTGGGAAGATTATAATTAGCTTTGTTTTCACACTTCAGCAGTTATCCCTCATCTGCTTCATCAGAAACATTTGGTTTCACTTTGGAAACACAGACGCAGATCAAAAGATACACTAACAGTATCTCTGCACAGTGGTGTGGTTCTCCTGGGGTTTCCTTCAGGATCTCAAATATTATACACATTTTGTATTGTCTTTAAAAAGTCTTGTTCTTTGTTTCAAAGAAAGCAATGAATGGACTCATTATAATTAAAGATTACTTGTGATTAACTGCACAGACCTTATACCGAGTAAATCTTTTCATGTTCTGCCCACGCATCCCTGCCCACTCAGGGCCCGATTTACTAAAGGTTTGCGTGTGTAAAAACGTGTGCAAACTTGACAGCACCCGCAAACCAATGTCTGAGCTGATCTACTAACAGCGTGCAAAGACGACTGCGTCTCTGAAATGCGCAGAATTGCACACGCTATTCAGTTAGTACTTTTGCCCTGATGAATAATCAATATGGGGCGTACCCGGCAGAAATCCTAAATACTGGGAGGGGAAGATGCAAATTGGTCCATTTACCACGCACAATGAGATTTACCAAGCCTGAAAGTAATTGCGCGTATTGTGATTGCGTCTGTATTTAATACGTTTGAAAGGAAGGTGCTAATCTGCTGCTGCTGTTATTGTGGCAAGGAGGCGACATCCAAAATCAAAGAATACGCAGAGAGAGAGTCTTTATTCTGCTGCATGCTATTTTAAAAATGGTTGTATTAGTTTTATTAAGTTTTATTAAAGGCCACTTTTTCTTTAGTTCTCCGTGTTATATCTTGCCACCTTCTTTTATTGTGCCCCCCTCCACTCGCCCACAAGCAGGCCAAGCCTTTGTGCCAAACTTTGTATTTTATTGATTACTTATCTTATTGAACGTGAAATCATCCTTCGTAAATTACATTTAATTAAAACCTGTGCTTATTAATCACAAAACACCGCGTAGCCTACGCCGTCGGTTCTGCGTTGGTGTGACGCGGAACCATAAATCAGCCTGTAGTGTGCGCTCTGTGCTGTTCTGAACACTTCTCTTCTTTCGGCCATATGATGGTCCCGTCTGTCACACATTTACTGTCAGTGTTTGCTATATAATATATAATATTTGCAATATACTGTGGACATCTGAATAAAAACTTAACTCATAAATAGATGAATCAAAGCGCTCTCCAGCTCTGTGTCTGATGTCTTTTTCTCCTCAGATCATGCCGAGCACCGCCGGGTCACGTAAACCCGACCAATTAAATATTAAAATCAAATTCAGTCCCGTGGCCCGTTTTTCTATGTTGTATTTTTTATCTGTGCCTAAAATTGAAATATGAAAAACCAGACGTTTTTCCGTTTTTCGTGTTACCAACTGCATTTATTCTATCGCAGGTTTTCTCCGATATTGCGTTTCTTTTGGTAATGTTTAAATTTATTTGCTGTAGTTCATGAATGTGTTTATTTGCCTGTTCCACTAATATCTCTAACTCCAACTCGTTCAATTTCATTTTGCGCTTGTGACTTGTGACTGTGCATTCCATCCACTCTCCATGGCGCAGAGTTTGCGCTCGCAAACCTTAAGACACGCAACACCTCATTTAAATACTGCTGTTTGCACCTGTTATCAATTGCGCACGCAATCTTAGTTGATCACCCGCAAACCACACGCAAACAGCACGCGCAAACTTTTTCAGTGCACACGCAATTTAGTACTCTTTATTTAGGATCTTAGTAAATTGGGCACTCAGTGTTTCCAGAGTTTCTGGAGATAGTTTTTTTTTTTAATCAAAAGAGAAAAAATATCCAAACCACAATATAACGTGGGGTTAAAATAAGACACTGAGGCAGTGATAGTTCATCTCCTACCTGAAGAGCGAACTCTAGAGGCAACGTTACCTTTTAAGCAACAGATAGTCATTACAAATCCATCCATCCATCCATCCATCCATCCATCCATCCATCCATCCATCCATCCATCCATCCATCCATCCATCCATCCATCCATCCATCCATCCATCCATCCATCCATCCATCCATCCATCATTTGTATACACTTATTGTCATTTAGGGTCCCAGGGGTCTGCTGGAGCCAATCCCAGCACCTTTCAGGTGATTGTCAGAGGTACAACCTGAACAGGTCGCCAGTCCATCACAGGGCCATTATACATTATAAATCTCATAATTTAGGAGAAACTGGCAGGGAATGAATGACTGTTTAACAACATTTTAAATGCCTTATTGAAAATTAAGCTATTGATTATGATAAACCTGCTGAAAAGTTTGGAAGGTTTGCTTGATTTCTGTTCTGATTTATATTTAAAGCAGCACAAAGGAGTTTTTCTCTTGTTAAAAATATCAGCTTCAATTTATTTAAAGGAATATTGGATCTCGTTGTTTTGGTCTCCTGTCCCTACTGGCAACAACAACCACAAAAAGCAAAAACGTATTCCTGACTGCCATTCAGGCATCTCTTGAGACAGCTGTTAATCGCTCTATGGTACTAAGTCACACCCCAACAACAATGAAAAAAGTTTAAAATAGCTAGAGTGGACATCATGGAAGAAGCGACCTAGAGAACTAAGAGACTTGTCTCTTAGCTGCTTGTCTCGCAGTCCAAGAGTACGTCTTGGACAGTGTTGTAAAAGAACGTGGACATCTTCTGTACCTACAGGGGGACCTTCTAAAATAAAAACAATACAGAAACTTCCTTTGTGTCACATTGATGTTTATGACGTACAGTACAGGTATTATTATCGTTATATTATTAATGTTTTTTTTGTGGGCGGTTGATTGCAGTGTGGCTCAGCAGGGAGGTTGTCAGAGGTCCAACATTGCACTGAAGACATTCAGTAAATCTGAGGCACAACTGGACTTTTTTTCTCTCTTTTTGTTACAGGACTTTTGTTACAGGAGTCACCCTCCTGTTGGCCATTATCTTCAAGCTTAATTTCTTGAAGAAAGGAGGCTATATCCGTATTTTCCCATCTATTCTCCAGCTTCCTTGAGTCCCTCTATATGATACAATGGGTGTAGCTGATTGATGGATGGATGCTCTCATGCGCATATATGCCACAGAAAATGTTGTGTGGACTGCAGTATATTCATTGTGTCATAAACAACTATGCTTACAGGAAGGTCATGAAAGATAAAACAATGGGAGCTGCGCTGGGCCTCCCGTGTAGTTCACATAACATGCAGTTTAACCATTGCTGAGTCAGAATCCAAGATTTTTTGTCATGATGGATTTGATTAGATTTTTTGTTAGCGCCTTTATATAAATCATCACTTTCCTGTGGTAACAAAGCAAATCATCCATCCATTTCTTTTTTACTTTCCGTCCCTGCATCACCGCATGAGTTCACCTCACCTCTTGTAGATCCACACAGAAAATAAAAGACGGTTGCATTCACAAAACCAGACAAAACAAAACAATCAAACAAAAAAATCATAAGGAATGGAGGAAAGCACACGTATCCTGGAGCCACGAACAAACTCTTTTATGAAACAGCAGCACATACACATGCATCAAAGGACCAAACAACAAGTGCACAGATATGCACATTTATAAACAGACATATATTTTTAAAACGCGGCATACCCACGATGGCTGGCAGGGACTTCCATTTTGTGTGTCCGGCAGCAGTTTTTCCATTAGACCTGATGTAATGTCCACTCTGTAATGGACCTGGAGAAAAGAAAAGCTGCATTAGCACACACAGGTTTTATATACGCAGGCCAGATGGGTTGAAATGTTCCCTTTGCCTTTTAACAGGATACCAAAACTCTGTGGTTCCTTTTTTTTATTTCTTTTGGGGTTTTTTTACTCTCTCTGTAAATTCCCTGAATTTTTTCTGCATCTCTTCTTTAATTCTGGCCTTTTTTTGTCACTTCGTGTAGATCTTCATTGGAGAGGTGTCCATGTACATGATGAAATCAACAAGAGAATCTCTCTTGGCTCAGGAGAAAACCATTGTGACAGGAGACTGCTGTTATCTCAACCCTCTTATCCGTCGCATCATCCGCTTCATAGGTGAGAGTGCTGTCCCGCACTGTGTATATGTCATGACTCAAGGTTCTGTAGCTTCAAATAAACCCAGGTAAATGCATTTACATTCGAAAACCTCTGGGTTAACTGGGTTGCACTGTGATTGGCTGACCGCATGATTAAATAGATTAAATGGAGGCTTTTTGTTAAGCAAACAGGAAGCTCCAACGACCAAACAACTTTCAGTAATTCTCCAGAGAAGAAGCTTTGGGATCAGGTCCAGATGTATAAAACATCCTGCTGCTTTTCTTAAACTGTGAGCCACTGACAACAAATATGCACTTTAAGAGTTTTATGAAATAGGTGTCATAAAAGGCGACTTGCAAGATATTGTATTTATTACAGTAAATAATATTTATATGACTTTTTTTAAGAGAAGTGTATCTGGTGTCGTCCAAACTTTTTTGTTGTTCTTTTTTTTTCCAATAATACCCCTTTAGTTTATGAAGCCTCTCTATTATTCATCAGGCTGTTCACCCACTTCATGTTTTCTCTCTTACTGGGTAAATCTTAAGACTTGAAAGAAGATTGGGTTTTCCGTTTCCTGCTCTTTTGCTCCCTCTCACCTTAATCCCTCCTCTCCATTTCCCACGGTGCCCTTCACACAGTCCTGTCCTGGTACTGCTCAAAGACACCTCTTCTCTCACACACACCATCCTTCCTTTCCTGGAATCCCAATAAAAAGCCCTGTCATTTCATGGCTAAGCAGTCCAGATAATCAGAATCTGTGTTTCACGGCAAAAGAAGAAAGAAACAAGAAACTGAGATGGAAACTTCTCCTCTTCTCCTCTTTTCTTCTGCAGTAGGATAATTCAGCTCCATATCCCTGAAAAGTTTACTCAATAATGTTTGCATCAGGCCCGGGGATTGTTCATTAAAGAAATATTTACACTGTATTCACTGAAGCAGTTAACTCCATAATCCACGCTCTCATTTTCTGTAATCAGCTCCCAGCCAAAATGTAATCAAACCAATTTAAAAGAAATGAGCTTGTGTATTCATTCTCAGTGTAGCTAATCTCTCTGTGCTCTCTGCAGCTCCACACTTGCAGGTGCTCAGTGCCAACCATTTTCAGGTCACACACACACATTAATCAGGTCAGCTGTGTGTGCACCTGGAAAAAAATGTCAGAGTAGCTATAGTGAACTGTGAAAAAGTGAAAGTGAAACTTTTTGATGCTTTGCCTCATTGAATGGTAGTCGGGAGCCACGGCGCAGAGGCGTCGAGCATGTGCTTTCTGCCTGAAAGCCTAATTGTTTTGGGTTCTTCTGTGTGCCGCAGGTGTGTTTGCGTTCGGGCTGTTCGCCACCGACATCTTCGTCAACGCAGGCCAGGTGGTGACTGGAGGCCTCTCGCCTTATTTCCTGTCCGTCTGCAAACCAAACTACACCGGCACCGAGTGTCGTTTCAATCACCAGTTTATCGTGAACAGCAACATTTGCACCGGGAACCCCGTCATCGTGGAGAACGCCCGCCGGTCCTTCCCATCCAAGGACGCAACGCTGAGCGTTTACTCTGCTGTTTACCTGACGGTGAGCAAAGCGGGCTAAGTATATTTGTCATGTTTCTTTATTTCTGTACTCAGGAAATAAGACTCATTAGATTTAATATCTCTTACCCCTCTGCTCATGTGCATACTGTACTGTAAGGATGGGTTTTTGTGTGCATCAGGGCTGAAATGGATCAGGGATGATTCTTGGTCTGCCTGGATCTCTTAAGGTTACAGGTGAACCTTGGATTGATTTTTTTAATTTTTTTTTATATTTTTCTGACCAAAAAAGGAAAAGAAAAATGCTCGTATTGCTTCGATGGCAAGCAATAGTGCTGATGAACACGTGCAGTAGGATGAACATAAAAAGCACATGTTCGAGTCGCCAGTATGGAGCACATTGGCTTCCCTGCCGGAGACGTCAACATTGTTACATCTCTGGGGATGTGCACATCAAGCTACAGTGAAGGACATGGTTCATGGTCTCCAGCTGCAGTGGACCAACATAATCAGTTCAATGTAGAAACCAAATCACGTAATAGGTAAGGAATAAAGCCTAAATTACCTTATGTGATTTATAATACTAAATTGAGCTGGAATAAAAAGTCACAGCATGAAACCATGAGAAAAACATCACCCCGGTGCTACTGACAATAGAAAAGCTACAGAAAATCTGCTTACATTTGTTGAAGCTCAGGTTTTTTTCAGGGTTGGAGTCAAATTCAATGAAAAGCTTAAGGTTTTAAGAAGTAATGGTACGGAAAGCAGTTATCACACCTCTTTATTTTGCACGCTTTTGTTTTACTGCACTTTTTGACTCAGTTATTATTGTTTTTATTTTGAAAGAATGATCTAATTTCATAAAAGTTACATTTTTTGGACATGAAAGTGTTTAAAATTTACGTGAATTCACGTATTTGGCACTTTTTAATTGGCATTGTTTTGTAATAAGACTATTGAAACGACATGTCAAAAATTGTTCTGCGCTTTAAATATTTTTACACATACTGTACATTATAAATAGAGAGCCATATAAGCTTTACTGCTATTCTTTTTTTTTTTAAACTTTGTTGATCTGAAAGCAGTCAGATCCGTGGCTCTAAAGCCACAATGTGATCCGAGCTGTGAGGTGTGTCATCTGTTACAACCTTAGTGTGGGTTTTAATCTTTTTTTCTTCCTTTTTAATCTTTTTTTTCTCCATAAATTCCTCCGTATATTCCATATATCTCTTTCACTTTTTCGCTAGTTCAATTGTTTTTGTCTTTTTGATACTGAGGTGCGACCTATTTCTCATGCACCAGAGAGCAGGTCTTGTTTTACCAACGTCCGTATCCGTCCTTCACACAACAGTCCAGGCGCAAGTCTGCCATTAAATACTGTGATGGCTATAAATCTTTTGTGCTCCACTTCCTTGAAAAATGAGAAAAATCGAACAACTGCACTACAACTTTAATAAAACAGTTTGTTGCTAAAGAGGATTTTATTTCTTTTGTCATTAGGCTGCCATGTAGATCCGCAGGATCTGAGAGGAGCTGGAAATGTGTTATTTTATTGTTGTGGACAGATTATTTTTAGCCTTAATTCTTGAACTTTTATCATTATTTCATTTTAATTAACTATATTGTATGTCAGTGTGCATTGGTCTCCCAGTTTTTATTTTATTTAGGGCCCGAGCACCGACAGTGCGAAGGCCCTATTGTATTTGTAGGAATTGTTCTCGTTCTCGTTTTTATTTTTATTTTTCCGACGAAACGAGGGCCTTGCCAGTGTTTTTGAATGTTTTCATTCTTATTAGGGCCCGAGCACTTAAAGCGCGAAGGCCCTATTGTATCTGTAGGAATTTTTCTTTCTTTTTTGCTTTTCCGACAAAAGAAGGGCCTTTTTGTCCCCCTAAACGTGCCCCAAAAGTCACCAAATTTTGCACGCAAGCCAAGCCTGGCGAAAAATTTGATATTTAATGGTTTACATTAATGGGCGTGGCCCAATGGCTCAACAGCGCCCCCTAGAAAACTTTGTGCCTCAAGTCCCACAATACGATTTGACGTACATGCACGAAATTCGGTACACACCTGTATCATGTCGCAACTTAAAGAAAAGTCTCTTGGGACCATGGCCAAAACTAAACAGGAAGTTGGCCATTTTTTAATTAATCGTCTAATTTTGGCGCAATTTATGCCATTTTCACATGTCGTACTTTAACGAACTCCTCCTAGCAGGATCGTCCGTTTGACATAAAACTGAAATGGCGTGGCCGTGGCGCCACGTCAAACTTCAACGTTAAACCAGAAGTGATACTAGTAGCTGATTGGTCGATATTTGATAGATCCTATCTTCTGCCATAACTTTTGAATGGTTTGACATAAAGAGTCATGGGTGGTTTCATCTGACTTCGTTTTGAGTCCTTGACCTTTATTGGTGGAAATTGCACGCGCGAGGGCCCGTTCATCGCTGCTTGCAGCTTTAATTTTATTTTTATTATGCTTATTTTTTTTATTTCAAAATGTTAAGCACTTTGTATTTCATGTACCTGGATGAAAGGTGCTATATAAATAACATTTCATTGATTGATTGTTTGATGTACGACCAGTCAGCTGACAAAAAAGAAATCACAGGCCTGAGAGATGCAAACTGGAGCTTTTCCAACAGACGATCGTGAGATGCTGCAGCAACAAGCTGTGTGATATGAATCAGTTTCAGTTTTAAAAGTCATTATTTCCCATCAAAATATGTAAGCAGACCTCTAAAATATAAAATCATACGCATAGAATAATGTATGCTTTCTGCTTTTATGTAATAAACCTGTATTCCCCTTCCCTTCATAGTGCAGCACAACACTCGCAGAATGTTGGATTTTTCCTTCATTTTCATATTTTTGCTGTAAGATTAATTTCTGGTGCTTTAATTCACAGGATATTCATGAATTTTTGAACAAAACAAACACTGAGATTCTCTAGAAGATCAACACTGACACAGTTTTATTAAAAGTAGCTGCAGCTGCGCTTCTCCAGAGAGAGAGGAACGAGTTTACAGCTTACGTGACGGGATAAAAAAAGCATAATTAAAGTTTGGAGTGTTATGATGTTACATTCCACTGTAAGAGGAACGTTTTACTTTGAAAATCTTTACTATTAACATCAGAGAGCAGGAACAAAATGCATATCTCTTGAATTTATCATGTGGAATGGTCTTCACTGGCACTGGAGAAACTGGCTTTGAGGAAAACATGAAAAGTGGGTCGAGGTAACGGTTCAAGAAGCAAGAATGTACGCAGGCAGTGCATGAAAGAGGAAAGGCTGATTCTTTTATTTCGTTCATCTTTTATTCTCAGTGAACAAAAATTTCTTTGTTTAGAGAGGTATTTCTCTCATGATGCAAGCTTTTCAAATCCCTCCTTTGCCGTTTTGCTATGCAATTAGGATTTTGTGCACTCTTGAAGTGGTAAAACATTTGATAGCACATCTGTGGGAACATGCTTTGCAGCTCTGCGTGAGACTCACTTCTGTACATGACTAGAGAACCTTTCTATATTCATAAAACGCAGTAAATGGTGTAACGTTTGAATGCAGTCTTCTTATTTTTTCCCTGATCTCCCTCTCTCTTTTTTTTCTGCCTCTCCAGATGTACATCACCAGCACAATCAAGACCAAGTCCAGCCGCCTGGCCAAACCCGTTCTCTGTCTGGGCACGCTCTGCTCGGCCTTCCTCACCGGCCTCAACCGGGTCTCGGAGTATCGGAACCACTGCTCAGATGTCGTGGCAGGGTTCATTCTGGGATCGGCCATCGCGTTGTTTTTGGTGAGAACTGAGGAGCGAGCAAAAGGTTTGGTGGAATGTAAGAGGACAACAATCACTCCGAGGTGGATTCTGGTCACAAGTTACTTTCAAACTGTGATTAATTCAAATCTGATATTTGGCATGGAGCCAAAATTGTAATTATATAATGAATTTAGGCTTTGAGGCCCAATGAAGTCTTCCATCAAGTCTGCAGTCGAAGCCTTTTTTTTCCTCTTTTTATTGATTTCAGTTTCAGAATTAATCGTTCCTGAGGCCGCACAGTTCGTAAAAATAAAGAACAGTTCACTTTAAGGTGATAGGAGGAGAGTAAAGCATGGCAGGGATTGAATGGGGGTTCAGATACAGGTAATCAAACATTGAGAGCTTAAGTTCAGGATGCATTTAGTTGATTGGGTGGAAAAAAAGAGGAGAAGACGGTAGAAAAAGTCCTGAGGTGGCACTGGGATTTCACTGAGATCAGCACTTGCTCCGGCTCCCTAAGAGCATAGCGAGAGTGAGGGAGGAGGGACAAATGGCAACGTAAACATGAGGTTTAATTAACAGTGGTGTGGAATTCAGAGATGACAGAAGTTGGAGCAGGTGATTAAATCTGATTCTGTTCTCCTGAGGTGTTATTGTTATCTGCCTTAGTAAAACAGTTGCCTCAACGGGGAATAAATTGTGCAGACTTCACTAGGAAGACAGCAATTTACCTGTTCAGTTGTCCGTAACCTAACATCAAGATCAGTGGCGCGTTGTCAGACAGACCAGGTTCCACTGGAAATTAAAGTGGCCTTGTCAACATTGCATTTTATGCCATTCGAGTAATGATTCCTGTGGAAACCCCAGGGCTGAAGTGGCTAGCCATTAAAAGATGAAGAAGGGAGGAGAAATAAAGAAAAGATTAATTTAGGCATATATTAAGCATCAGAGGCTTTGTTACTTGTAATATCCGCTGAGCCTCAAAACAGGAAGGATGCTAAGAAATGGGCAGGAACAAATAGGGGAGTCTCAGAGAAGAGGAGATGTGGGATTGGTGAATGGATGAGTGGTGAGGTTCATTTCGTCGGTTCTTACTTTATAGACGATCAACGTTGTCACATCAGTTCAGTAAGTTTTTGCTACTGTGTCACTGACTATTGATGCACCTGACTCATCCTCTTTAACACTAGTTATAATGTGGCAGGTATTATGTATTCTGGCACCACAGAAGATGAAATGAAGGTTTTGTTGTGATGGATTTTCTTAGGTTGAATCTCCTGGTTGGAATCTTGCTTAAAGATGCTCAAGTGGCACAATTTTATTTGACAATTTCAGCTGCAAAGCAGGAAGACTTCAACATTGAATTATTGGTTTATATATTACAAGTCATATAGTCATTGCATTTTTGAACTGTAATATTGCACATCTGCAGGATTTCATACCTAAATACATGGTTAGGGTGAGATTAAACTAAATACATTCTTCTAAATAGGAAATATACAATGCTTCATAGCTTTTAATATTCATACTTTGTATTTCCCATCATCTCACACTGATGTGTCCAGACTAAAAACAACAGCTTTGTTAGGAGGAGTTGTTCAAAAACATAATCGTCTCAAGGGTAGTAATCAATAGACACACTTAATGACTGTATCAATTACATGTAATTCTATTCTCTGAGTAGTTTAGTCAAGAAAAGAAGCAGGAAAGCGGAAAGTATAGTAGTAATGCAAAACCCTGTAGAGAATGCAGGTCACTAAGCAATGAGCTTGACAGGTCAGTCAGAAGATGCTGGGCATCATGGAGACGTGTTAGAAATGTAGACTTCTTCTTGTTGATGGTATAACCTGATCTAAGTGAAGGGTTACATAGCAAAGTTTGCTGATTGCAGCATCCATGAGGTGCAGTGCGGTTAATGTAGAGCTTCTTGTCCTTGGAACTTGAGGAGGAGCCACCACAGCACATGTAGGCTTTCAGTGACCGACCTGTAGAGACAGGCATCCATTGATTTAGTGATCTCCAGGGAAAGATTACCATGAGAAAGTCGATCACTGCCTCAGCAGTTTTGAAATGGTTCATTTCCTCTTTATTGTCACTGCAGCATTGAGAAGGGCTGCATGTCTCCTGAACAAGGACCTAATGGCCCTGAAGAAGCTTATCGAGGTCTTGTCATGAGAGAACTTCAGCAGTTTGAAGGATTGATGTCCTAATGGAAATGAATTGATGAAGAGAAAGTCAAAAGTAGGTGTATCAAAAAGCCTGCTGATGTCATTTTTGATAGAAAAGAATAGACTCTACAAATAAAAAAATCTAAATTTGAAGGTTCAGGTTTCCACTTTACTCAAGTTGAGGCAAATACTTAGTCTGATGGCAGCAACAATCCCACTTGATTAAAAGAGGGTGCAAAACATGATGAAATGCCAATAAAAAATTACTCTTTTGGCACAGAACATTAAATAAGAGTCCACATTGCTTTGCCATCTTTCTCTTACCATAACACCTTCTTCATCTTTTTAAGATGATGACCTAAGTTATTTAAAAAAACAAAAATAACTTAAATATTTGATTTAGTTTTTTTTCTGTTTTCGACACAATATGAGAAAAATATGACTTAGGCCAATATTTTAAGAGGGTGAGGATTTGAAGCTTTGTTATAAGATGTAAAAACAACCATACTTCCTTGCATTGGCACTAATATATTGAATCTTGAGACGAGTTAAATTATAAGGTCAAATTGCACTTTTCACCTCCTTGAAACAGTCAGCAACTGCTTGGCCGCTGCTCTTTGTATCAATGACGAGTGACAAAATGGAGCAAAGCAGTCTGCCGTGGTCACAGGGGAGGCGCATCAATTGAATGAAAATTAGAGCGCTAATGCCATGCATAAATGTATTTAAAGTCGCTACATCAGCTTACAGTTTAGACTCCCTCTGAAAGATATTGATGGAGGAATTCATTGTGATTCTTGGGAGTCGTTTACAGATTTTGGCCCAGTGGCTCTAATTTACTTATTTTCTTGGTATTAGAGCTCCAGAGATTGGGTGTCCATTAACTGTCACAAACAAAACAACCTTGAGAAAGCTCCATCACTGAGTTGCGCTGCTTCATTTTCCCCTTTGCTGCTGCCTCGGGGCACGGTTGATGTCTGGTGGGCCGGGATCCGCCTCAGGCTGCCGTCTTTGATTAGCTGGAATATGGAGCAGTTCAGACGTGCTGCAATAATTTTGGCGTTTCTGCTGCAAAATAAGGTACTGATGGATAAACAAGAATGCAGGAATGCAATTTGTGTTTAAATCAAGTTTCAGTTGTAATATGTACAGTGGGGCAAAAAAGTATTTAGTCAGCCACCAATTGTGCAAGTTCTGGCCTGTCATTTTCATCATAGGTACCCTTAATACGACTAGTTCAACTATGAGAGACAGAATGGGTGGAAAGAATCCAGGAAATCACATTGTAGAATTTTTACTGAATTAATTTGTAAATTCCTTGGTAAAATAACCATTTGGTCTCTTACAAACAAGCAAGATTTCTGGCTTTCACAGACCTGTAACTTCTTCTTTAAGAGGCTCCTCTGTCCTCCACTCATTACCTGTATTAATGGCACCTGTTTTAACTGGTTATTAGTATAAAAGACACCTGTCCACAACCTCAAACAGTCACACTCCAAACTCCACTGTGGCCAAGACCAAAGAGCTGTCAAAGGACGTGAGAAACACAATTGTAGACCTGCACCAGACTGGGAAGATTGAATCTGCAATAGGTAACAGCTTGGTGTGAAGAAATCAACTGTGGGAGCAATTATTAGAAAATGGAAGACATACAAGACACTGATAATCTCCCTCCATCTGGGGCTCCACGATCTCACCCTGTGGGGTGAAAATGATCACAAGAACGGTGAGTAAAGATCCCAGAACCACACGGGGACATAGTGATTGACCTGCAGAGAGCTGGGACCAAAGTAACAAAGGAACCATCAGTAACTCACTACGCTGCCAGGGACTCAATCCTGCAGTGACAGACGTGTCTCCCTGTTTAAGCCAGTACATGTCCAGGCCCGTCTGAAGTTTGCTAGAGAGCATTTGGATGATGCAGAAGAGGATTGGGAGAATGTTATATGGTCAAATGAAACCAAAATAGAACTTTTTGGTAGAAACACAACTTGTCATGTTTGAGGAGAAAGAAAGCTGAGTTGCATCTAAAGAACACCAAACCTACTGTGAAGCACGGGGGTGGAAACATCATGCTTTGGGGATGTTTTTCTGCAAAGGTCCAGGACGACTGATCTGTTTAAAGGAAAGAATGAATGGGGCCATGTATCATGAGATTTTGAGTGAAAACCTCCTTCCATCAGCAGGGCATTGGAGATGAAACGTGGCTGGGTCTTTCAACATGACAATGATCCCAAACACATCGCCCGGGCAACGAAGGAGTGGCTTCGTGAGAAACATTTCAAGGTCCTGGGGTCCTAGCCAGTCTCCAGATCTCAATCCCATGGAAAATCTTTCAGCAACAGTGTGTGAAAACCTTGTGAAGACTTACAGAAAACATTTGACCTCTGTCATTGCCCACAAAGGGTATATAACAAAGTATTGAGATACATTTTTGTTATTGACCAAATACTTGTTTCCACTTTAATTTGCAAATACATTATTTAAAGATCAGACAATGTGATTTTCTGGACTTTATTTTTCATTTTGTCTCATAGTTGAGATACACCTGCGATGAAAATTACTTAACTTTTTAAGTGGAAGAACTTGTACAATTGGTGTCTGACGAAATACTTTTTTGCCCCACTGTATTGAAATTCAACCCAGCGTTAAACCCAGTGTTACACAATTACATGGCTTCCATTGTTGAGGACTGTAATTATCATTTCTAATAAATCTTGAAGCGGTGAACTGTAATAAGGAACCTTTAGTTAGAGCTGAAGCATTCCTTCTAAACGATTTCACCATAAACTGGAAAAAAACATCCCAGAAATGAAGAACCAGGCTGGCCTTTAGAGACCCACTCTTATGACGGTTGACTTTTGGAAACTCACATAATGTTTCATTTATTTTATGTCTGTATACATTTTAGACAAGACCAAAAAATGTTTAAAAGAAGAAACTATTTGAACATCTCTCCCAAAGAGGTGCGGGTGAGTTGGATCACTTTTATTTCTTTCTGATGGAGCTTTATACAACAGTATTAGAAGAAATCACATTTTTGTATGAATATTAGAAATCAACTTTTAAATAATGGCCTAAAACTTAATTAAAATGAGGAACTGCACAAAATATGAATATCACCACATTGTCTGATCATGAAAATGCAGACACAGTATTTGCCACTACTCGTCACTATTTTGCAGCAGGCGTTGGATTCAAATTTGATATATATCATAGCTCTCAGATTCATACTTAGCCATAAAATGAAGTGCCTAATAAATTTCTTATTGGTTTCATTAAGTATGTTATGTTTAAAGTCATAAAGCATCAGCATTTGGTTAGCAAAGGTTAAGTATTATACCTGCTGAATATTTATATATATATATTTGTCACTGAGTGGCAGCTCAACAACAAAAACTAAAACAAATGGAGCCACTGCTGAGGTGCCACAATCTGCAGGGAGTCCAAAGTTTGGCTGATTTTTAGTTGATAGTCGTGACGATAGTACGTGAGAGCTAGTAGATACTTCCTAAAAGCAATCAAATATTTGTTCTCATGAAGATCCAATCCTTGTAAGTCACAACTTGCTCCAAAACCCAGTCTGACAGCAAAAAATAAAAACACTCTGCAATAAACCTGCAAGGCAATAAGTGACATTGTACAGCCTTTTGTTACGGTATTGATGTTAACTTTGAGCAGCAAATACAACCTCACGGACATGATAGCATGGATTTACAATTCATGCCTCACGTCTTGCATGGGTTCACCAGTTTCCCTGTTAACTTTGATCTCTCTTTATACTTTACAGGGCATATGTGTTGTGAACAACTTTAAAGGTGTTCATTGCACAGCAGCTAAACAGAAGACAGAGGAGTACCGCGGCCTTCCACTCATGACTTTCCCGCGTGTAGAAAGCCCACTGGAGACCCTCAGTGCACAGGTAGATACAAAAACCTGACCTGGAGTCTCAGCAACTCTAATCTCTGTGATGAGCATTATCGTTCGCCGTTAATTGGCAGAGCTCCCTCGTGGCTTTGAGGTTAAAATAAAAAAATCTCTTCCAAAACTTTGCTGAACTATAACTTTCTGTAAATGTGTATTTTTTGTAATGCTGTTGTTTTTTAAATTCCACAATTAGCTGTTTAATCTTTCTTGCTTGCTTCCTAAAGCATTGCCACTTGTCACAGGCATGACATTTGCACCACACCCTCTGCCCTTCCTATAAAAGCCACAGAAACGTACACAGAGCACTCTCCTTGCACTAGCTGTCGATGACCTTCTTCTATCTTTTCTTCCCCACACCTTGTCTCTCCTCTCTGTTTTATTCCTGTCATCAATCCTTCTTACCCCCCCCTCCCCCCGCATTTTCAGAACCACTCAGCGTCCATGACGGAGGTCACATGACTAAAGGGGCAGCACCGGGTCACGTTTGCGTCTCCACAGCACTTCCAGGCACAATGACGAGGACGCATGTCACGTGGCGCCGATTGCTTACAAAAAAAGATTAAAAAATCCTCTCTATCCGTTTGACTCACCTGGTGGACAGATTACTCCATGTTTGAAATGGTTTTCATCAAGTTTGGCTACACTCAGTCCAACCCACCAAGATGCACACATCTGTCCAAAAGTCACACTTAGCCAACTTTACTGCAAGCACAGGTTATCTTTACAGGTATTTCAAATCATTTATAACATGGGGCATTTTTGTCCTTCAAGGTGCGTTGCTTTTAGTTTTAGAGGATGGTGTTTTGTACATTTTTGTATGAGCGAGTGCCGTAGCCTACTCTGACAATGTTAAACCTGTGCACTACCTGTCAGCTGACTCACTTTGATTTGAATCACATCGTGTCAGGTGAAATGCCTTGTCTGTCACTACATCCATCCTGCTCAGCCTGAAAACTCTGCGACGGAAAACATATTGATGTTGTTGTTCTGTGGTGTTTGTCATTTGTACAGAAAAAAAAACAACATAGAAACCTTCTTTTTATTATCGCTCTGTACATTAATTGACCATTCTCGGGTCATATTTTTTAAGGATTTTTGTTAATCTGTATGACTATTATGATCCATTTGGACCTGTTTGCCTGCTGTAAACCTAGATATGTTATGGTATCAGTTTAGGTGTTTTGGGGAACAACTCCTCTTCCCTTTTGGAGGAAATGTGAGGAAGAGTCAGTGCCACCCTCCAAGTAAGAAAATGGGCATCGTGAGCCTTTGATCAGCTGTAATAATTGGAAATGTCAGTGGCTGAAATGCTCATTCTCAGTGTCTTTCAACCTAATTTCCTGACGTTGATTAAAAATACACAGAGGTCCAGTAGGTCAGATCATTATTCCACGAGTGTGGCTTTTAGAAACATGTATAAGTTGGAATTTCAATAGAAGATGTCCCCAGTGAACAGATTTGGACCGAAGAGGGAGAAATGGGGGTCCATTTGAAGTTGGATTAGCCCTTTTATTGTAAACCAGGCCAATGACTCGGGCCTCGCTTTTCCTCCTCGAGGCGCCTGTCCCTTTTCCCGACCCGCCAGTGGATTGTGATGCAATGTTGTGATTCCATTTCCTATTGGAAGATATGCTCAGCATGAAGAGAGAAGTCAAGATGTTTTATAGATATTACTCATTATTATTGTGACTATATCTGTCTTTTACTTTAAGAACGAAAAAAGGTGTTTCATCTGAAATGCTACATATATATTTTTTTTTCTTGTTTTGTTGAAAAAAAATTAAATAGCCAGTAGCAACAATGGGCTGTCTTGTGATTTCTATTTCATGCGTAAGTGAAAAAGCTTACTATTAATAGAGAGTCTGTGACTGAAGACAGCTGCTGTCCCTGATGGAAACACAATTTACTTTAATAGAACAAGGCTGTGACATCCTGTAGTTGTCCCTGTGTTTGTTTTACTATCCAGAGACTTGTGTTTCTTCTGCAGCATACAAATCCTTCACACTTTGCTGCTTAATCTGCAGCCTCGAGGTACGAGTGTATTATCCTTCCATTTAACAAAACGTCCTTGAATTAATTGCATAGAAAAAATGTGGTTTCCAGCTTAAAAAATATGTTTTAATGGTACATATTGATACGAGGGATCATGGGCAGGTTACAGATATTAGCATGAGTCTAGCAGAGTAGTGTGGATGCACATTAAGTATAGATTTTTTTTTTTTAATTGCAATTAAGTACATCTCTAGAAAACTTCTACAAAAAAGTTCAATCATTTGGTCCCTTGAGAGTTACAGAGGGAGTTATTTTCAATACCTCACTAACCACTTGGTCTAAATTCTCTCTTCCCTCGGCTCCAAAAAATATTATTTGCATCCTTCTAAATTCTCACTGAATAGAAGATTTCTGCTTTTCGACTCTTCGTTTAGGTTGTTTGGGGTCTTCCCTCCATGATGCAATGCACATCCTTACTAAGAGGCAGGTCTGGACTGCAGGCAGACCAGTCAAGCGCACTCTGTTTCTTTAACCGCCGCTGTTGTAAGTAATTCAGAATTAGGTCCAGCATTGTTCTGCTGAAATACCAAGTCTCCCAGAAAAGGTTTGATGTTCGTGTTTGTCTTTTTAAAATTCTAATATAAGACTGTTAGTAGAAATGCCACTCATGGGCTATGTGAATCACCTTCTATGGACATTATAAACCCCAAAACTATGAAAGATGCTTGCTTTTGCACCTTCCACTTATAAAAACTTGCTGTCTTTGTTCTCATGTTTGGCAGCTAGAAACCAAAATCTCAAAATCAAGTAAACTCTCTTTGTCCATATATTCTGCAGACTCTTCTCAACCGCCGTTATTTTTTTTATTAGCAAACGTTGTTGATCTTTTTTTAAAAATTACATTTTGAACTTATCCAACTGTTCTGGTAGTAAGATTTGTAGGTTTTAAAGGTTGCATCGTGCTTCCACTTGAAATGAAGTGGAAGAGATGTTTAGAAAATCAAAGTGCATAATGATGGTACTTGAACTGTTTCATTGTTAATGGGTGCCGTGGACAGTACCCAAAAAAGCTGAAATAGGGGAAGAAAAAAAGATTTCCATTACACTTTTTCACAAAACATGGAATGATTTTGAAAATGCAGTTTTTCTATTGGACAGTGTTTTTCGAATGAGCAGAATTCCTGCAAGACTTCTTTTATAAGAGACTTCTCCTAGAATATGGTCCTGCGAGATTTCAATTCCAAATGAAAAGGAGGAAGATAACCACTTCGAAGAAGATGGACGGAAATATCTTTAGTTTTGGACAAATTATTGCAACTGCCAGGACCACTGTTGCAAAAATGGTTAATATAAGACGAAGGCATATATAAGAAATATATAAGGAATATATAAGTTTTGCGTAATTCTAGTGGTAATGGGAACTCATTATATTAAAGGTATTGTGACATCATTTTTAACATGCTTTTAACACTATTAAAAGTCTTGGCCAACATCCCTCAAATGTGTCTAAAAGAGTGTAACCAGATAAACTTAACTCTAGTACTCCATTCCTGGCTTTTTATGACAGTGTTTTTTTGCGCCGTGAAAAACGCTTCCTTTTCCCCCTTTCCTGTCAATCATTGCCCCGCTCCTCCTCCAAACCTCCTCCAACCAACCGCTACACACCTCTGCCGGCGTCTCCACACACACGCGCACACACCGAACCACAAACACAGCCCAGACAGGGCGACTACAGCCCGGGGAAGAAGTCCGTGACCAGAGGACTCGACTGGAAGTCGAGTCCTCTGGTCACGGACTTCTAACAGCGGCGTCGGAGAGTTAAGCCGGGAGCGACAGGCGAAGCATGCACGGAAAATCAGCAGGGCGAAGCAGACAGTCCACAGCAAACAATCATAAAAATAAAGGCATGCAAGCAACAGTGTCCCCCTATCTTAAGTCCAGTCAGTGGCCGCGGGTCTTCTTAGCAGTTTTCCTCCGGTGATTAGAACAGAAGAGGCTCTAAACAGCTCCGTGTTAAGCCTGATTTATGGTTCCGCGTTGAATCGACGCAGAGCCTACGCCGTAGGGTTCAGCGTACGTTGCGCGTCGCCGCGTAACCCTACGCCGTAGGCTCTGCGTCGGTGTAACGCGGAACCATAAATCATCCTTTATGGTGCGCTGAAGAGGAGAGGAGGCAGGGAGCTGGGTGGAGGGAGCGGTGATTTAGCGGGCCCTGACGTCACGGCCCGCCACCAAACCAGGTGCGCCGTTTTTGCATAGTTATGCGGAAAATCCCAGAAAGCACACAATACACTGAATGTTAAAAGTTCGTTGTTTTTTGGGTGTAATTGATGTCAAGACACCCAACAAAACACAAAAAATCAAGAAAAATTTGTTTTTCATGTCACAATCCCTTTAAGAGAAGCTGTTTTGAATTTGTTTATATAATAATTGAGCTTGCTTCTGAAAACAAATCTTATGGTTGAGTTTGAATAAAATAAATGAATGCATTTGACTGAGAACGTTATTGCTGTCTTAACCCGGGCACAAAGCTTTCTTGTTGTTTCTTTGTATATATACGGAGAAAAAAATTAAATGAGTAGTTGTCCAGAAAAGCCCCCAAAGTCAATCATTATGTCTGACTCTGGAGCTCTTGTAACTTTATTCTTCTTTTATGCAAAGTCTTATAATCTGCGTGGCAGCCATTTCTGCTCATACCGTTCTCCTGTCCAGGCACACGTGCGACCTCCACAAGTGATTAGAATGTGCATGGATATGCTAAAACCAAGTTCTTATTGAAATCTTCTGTTGATTCATCCTATTACTTCTGCACAGACTCCAGTGATGTTTGTGCACCCGCTTAGCGAGGCATACATGTAGAGAGAGACAAAGAAAGCTGACGGCTCAGCCAATGCACTCTCTCTTTTGCTCCGTCAGGTATTCATTTCAGCCTGCGCTTACCCTGCAGACACACTGACTAAATAGATAGGAGCTCCATGTGTGTGTGTGGGTGTGTAGGTATTTGACCATGTGTTCAAAAAAAAGTCATCATCGGCTGTTCTGACCATGACTCCCTGTTCAAATTGCTGTCTCCTTTATGACTGTTCCAGCCAAATATTGTTCCAGGGGAGGGAGCAAAGCTCTGAGTGGTTTAGTCATTTATATAGCTGCAGGGTGTTCTATAATGGAAGCGGATAAGATGTGTGGAAATAAGTTAATGTAGGTGACTCTAAATGGCTGGTCTGAAAGAGAAAATGACAACTGAAAACATTTTGAACATCCAGGACACAACGTTTGTGTCCTGGATGTCGGCTGCATCTCTACTGGTGGTAGCAGTCGGTGATCTGACGGCCTTTAAATCCTGTTGATATCATGTATTGTGTTCGTAAGTAAAATGTTCTTAATGACAGCTTCACATTTGCTCTGGAAGTCTTACAGACCTGTGAGATCTGTGAGCCTGGATACCTTTGAGAGATAACAAAATAAAATGCAAAGAAGAGAGGTACATTTTTAATAACAGAACATGTCCAAACCAGAAAAGATGCAAAGAAACTGATCAGAGAACAGTTTTTGGTGGGTTCACTTGTAAAATGTTCACATGAAGTAACATGTCAGAGTCAGATGAAAGGTCTGTGCACGCTTCAGCAGTGGGATCGCAGCAAAAAACAGCAGTTCCCCCGGTCTCTGTTTACAAAAGCACCAGTTTATGACTAGTTCATGTATTACTACAGGAATCATCAAACCCACAATGAAATACATGCAGACTGTAAGTCAAACTCTGACAAGTTAAAACATGACCTTTAAAAAGCTGGGAGTGCATCAGTGGAGTACAGAACAACATCATACAGTGATTCCTATGTAAGCATTGTGTGCAAGATGTCAACCTGTTCTTTATCACAAAGGTGTCTTGTGAAAGCTTTACAGTTTTTTTTGTGTTTTTTTTTTTTCTTTAACACCTTTTAACAACAGGCCCATCAATACTCTAAAGACAGGAGAGAAAATGGCTATAGCCAAAGTAAATGCAGTGCCAAACGCCAGAAACATTAGGTAATCAGTGGTAATACCAAGCAATTACCAGCAGCCGTATGTCTGAGAGACACAAGGTTTCAGCAAGACACCATGACAAACAGACTTATCTGACTGGGTTCAACCAGAGGCCAATTTACATTCTCAACAATTAGTCCATCAAGCTTAAAAACAAAGTCGTCATACCCAAGATTAAGCTTATCATCAAGCCAAGCAAATCTTTACCATTGGAGAAACGAGGCTTACTGTAGATGGAAGGCATGAAAAGGGAAAAAGGAAGTACAGTAGTAACTTTTAAAGGAAGGAAAGGGGGAATAAAATCCTGAATGGATCTGAAATGAGTGAAATGGAGGTTGAGAGAACAAGGAGAATTTTCAGTTCTCCATGACACAACAAGCTAATGATAATCTGAAATCAAATTTGGCTCAAGATCCCTAGTTCACACATCTACAGCGCTTCTTGATCAAATCTTGCCTTCCAACGATGAAAAATGTCCCAGTTGGACTCGTAGAGCTGGATGTAATCCCTGGTGAACTTTACATCCCAGCATTCAGGGGAACTCCTGAGCCTAAATGGAAGATCTTGCTAACAAAAATCCGCAAGTGTTACATTTGCAGAGCTCAGGCAAAGATCCTTATCCAGAGACTAGAGGTTGTGGAAGCTAGTCCTGGATTAAACAAGGTTTCTCTGGTCAAAACAGAAGATGCAAACTTCAGAAGTCTGGGAGTTTGTTCGTGTGTTGGTTGGTCTGTTTGTGGGACTGGGCATACTGAACAAACTGGCTGGACGGTTGTATTGTGGGTTGACTGGGTGGAGTCTGGTTAGCTTGCTGGTTTTCTAATTGACACTGTTCAAGCTCTCTTTTTCTCCGCATGGCTGTCTGCAACTGCTGCTTCATTGCAAGGATTTGACCTTCCAGTTCTGCAAGTTCCTGAACCAGAGGGTTCTGGCCCACACCCAAGCCAGAACCACAGTCGTCCCCTCCTAAACCCCGACACTGTATCATACCCTGTCCAGTCCCTCCCTGACTTTGCCCCAGGGCTTGACCTAAACCCCGTCCTAAAAGGTCAGATCGACCATTAGAGTTGGTCACTAGGGGCAGTTGTTTTTCCAGCTGTGGAAGAGAATGGGGATGAGGGAGGGGCGAGGGGGGTGGTGGAGGTGGAAGATCCAGGGAAGATGGACATTCCAGGTCGTTCTGTATGTCTTGCGGAAGGAACCTTCGTCTGTTGCAGTGGGAGGATTCTGCAGGATTCCAAGAAGATGATTGGTTGTTTCCCTCATTGCACCTGGAAATAAACCATGTAAACAAAGTAAAATGTTGAGTAGGAATTCTAAATGCCAAATTGTGAGAACATTATTAACTCTGACTGCATCTTTTCTGATCGGAAATCTGTGTAGAACTAAAGGCTCAAGTGATTTATTACTATCTAACTAGGGTTTGCTGAAACAATGAACTGCTGACTGCTGTTACATATTGATTCATAAATGTCAATAAACAGAACAGGATCTTCAGCAAGGTAGTAAAAATAACATAAAAACTCATGAAGTTTTGGACGTTGGCTTTTAGCGGATGACTTTAAGATTCTTGGATGACAATGGCCGGGTTTCCCAGATCCAACCTCTCTTAAGGATTTAAGAGAGGTTCAAAGAAGGTTTCAACTAAGAGAGAACCCTAAGATACGGGTGTTTCCCAGATGACTTCTTAACACCGTTCTTTAGTTTCGCTCTTTCAGAAGCTCTTTGGAGGAGCTGTCCGGTTCTGAAACCAAATCAATCAATGCCAGGCAAATCGATCACCGATCACTATCAGCGCATTTTCACACGCAGCCCTGCTACCTAACGCACTAATTCCCTGCTGCCTGTGCGTTATAATGAAAAATTAAGATGATAAATATAATTCAATGACCCTTTTTCATGATGAAAACAAGACTGGAACTAAATAAGAAGTGGTCTTGGTAAGAGAATAGTGAGGAAATGCATTGTTTTTATTAAATGTGAAAGATGGACGAAAGGAGAAATTAACTTAACGATCATTCAGCATATAGGACCACATTGTATCCTCCTGACTAGTAAAACAGAAGTTTATTTAGCTGCTTGACCGTTTTCACTATCAACGTTGTATTTGCGGATGTTTGGAGACACAGCAGGTGTGGAGACCAGTGTTGGGACTAACGTTATTTAGTAACGCGTTAGAGTAACGCGTTAGAGTAACGCCGTTAGTTCTGCGGTAACTAATACTCTAACGCATTACTTTTTAAATTCAGCCACGCAATTACCTCTACCAAACGGTGCGTTACTCTGTTATTTCTGGCTACAGTGAAGCTGTTTTTCCCCACACACGGAGACCAGAGGAAACGTAGTGTGTATGCATTCAAAAACATGACGGTCATGGCGAGCCAAAAGAAGGCGAGTTTCGCAACGTGGAATTACAGTAATCCCTGGTTTTTCCCGGGGTTATGTTCCAAAAAGAACCTGTTTTTATAGAATTATTTTAGAAGGAAAGGCTTCAAATTGCGGAGATCAGCACCACCTCACACGTATTCCAGTGCTCTTCTGAGCCGCTGCATCCCGGCTCTGTAGCGTCTTTTTCTCCTAACCCCCGGGGTGCAGGAGTGTTTTTTCGAGAGAAGAAAATAGTTATGGGTCGTTGTTTTTGCTCTTTTTTCTTCTGGGCAAAAAGATTTTTATAAACCGACATGCCACCATGGATTATATCTAGAACTGTAATGAACGATTCATCAAAGGCTCCCGTTCTTGAACTGCTGCTGAAGACCACTAAGGCAGAGATAAAAGAAAAGAAGCACAGGTGCAGCAAGACATAATTTCAAACCTACACATGTCTAAACTGGTCTTTTGTCAATTCACGAAATAAATCTGGGGGGAAAAAGTACCACAGCATTTAACAGAAAGAAAAAGAGCATGCTGTCATCTTATATGTACCAGTAGTATGTTCTGATCATAGTGATACAGTATAGTTGAAGTAAATTATAGACATGTACACCTTAATCACAATATAATGTCCTGTTGGAGTTTTTGTGGGACTGTGGCACCAAATGAGCCACACATAGCAGTTGAGAAAGCTTTGAGGATGACAACACATAGAAATTAGCATGTATTGAGATGGAAATAAACTGTATGGGAATTTTTGTTTTCTGTAAAATTAGAAAACAAACACAACATTAATGGTATCAACTAAAGAATGTATGTTTTTTTGTGGAATTAAGTTCTAAATTAAACACTGGACTTTTTGAATCTCATTGATTTGTTTAATCTTATGCCGTCTGTTTCAGAGCCAACACACGAAAATGGTCACGTTTTGGATCTTGTACTGTCATATGGATTGAATGTACACTGAACTGAAACTGAAATCTGCGACACATCCTTATCCGACCACCTACCCTTTTTATTTTCTTCCTCATTGCCTACACCCTCTACCACGGACTCCATGCCTGTTGGCAGTCTCTGTGTTTTTAACTCATCTACTCCTTTACAGTTTTCTGCTGCTTGGAAAGACTCTTATTCTTTGGATGACTTTGTTGACCTCAATGTGGATGACTGAATGACAATGCTCTTTACTAAGGTTTTAGACTTCATTGCACCAATGACTGTAAAGAGCGCTAAGCCACCGACTAAGCCCTGGCTGAATGAGTCCACTCGTGCGCTCAGACGCGCATGTAGACAGGCGGAGAGAAAGTCGAAAAAGGACAACCTCCGAATATCTTGGGATCTGCTGCGGGAATATCTCACAATTTATCAGCAGGCTGTTAAAGCAGCTAAAGCTGAATATTTCCAAAAGTGCTCATAAACCTCAGGTTTTTATTAATGTATTTGACTCAGTAAATCCCTGTGATGCTGTTTCTGTCAAGCCTTCTTCTGCATTGTGAGAGGATTTTTCAGTTTTTTGTAAACAAAATTTCTGCTCTTAGATCGCCACTGGTTCAGCCTGCTCAGGACCCCTCAGTTTCTACAGCAAGCTCAGTTGTCTTTCACCAGTTTTCTATTCTCACTAAAGTTGTGGAACACTTACATCCTGCTAATTGTCCATCTGACAGCATACCATCTCATTTGCTTAGAGTTTTCAGCTCAGTAGGGTATTTTATCTTTTTTCTTGTAAACCTGGGTCTTACCTCTGGATGTGTTCCTGTCACGGTTTCCCAGTGTAGGATAGGTTTTTTACTTGATAACTCACTTCCCTGTCTCTCCAGATCCTGCCACCCTCATCAGTCAGACATCCTCTCCTTCCCTTCACCTGTGCTTCCCTGGCCCAGC